>NC_090265.1:1644238362-1644582112 GCF_040414725.1 Anabrus simplex | reverse complement strand
CGTTCATCAATCGGGTCTAGTATCTCCTGAGTTATCCACTGATTCTTAGTTGATCTTTTCTTCCTTACTAACATTTCTCCAGCAGCCCTGCTAACTTCATTTTTCATGACTATCCACTCTTCCTCTATTGTGTTTCCATCAGCCTTTTCATTTAGTCCTTTAGCAACATGTTCCTTGAAACAATCCCTCACGCTCCTTTTCTTTCAACTTGTCTAGATCCCATCTTTTTGCATTCTTTCCTTTCTTCAATTTCTTCAGCTTCAGATGACATTTCATGACCAACAAGTTGTGGTCGGAGTCCACGTCTGCTCCTGGGAAAGTTTTGCAATCCAACACCTGGTTTCTGAATCTCTGCCTTATCATAACGAAGTCTATTTGATACCTTCCAGTGTCTCCAGATCTCATCCACGTACACAGCCGTCGTTTGTGGTGTTTGAACCAAGTATTGGCAAGGACTAAATTATGATCAGTGCAGAATTCAACCAGCCAACTTCCTCTTTCGTTCCTTTGTCTCAATCCAAATTCTCCTACTGTATTACCTTCTCTTCCTTGGCCTACCACTGCATTCCAGTCTAACATCACAATTAGATTCTCGTCGCATTTTACATATTGTATTACATCTTCCATCTCTTCATATATTCTTTCGATTTCCTCGTCCGCTGAGCTAGTAGGCATATAGACCTGCACTATTGTGATGGGCAGTGGTTTGGTGTCTATCCTGACGACAATAATTCTTTCACTATGCTGGTCATAGTAGCTTAGCCGCTGCCCTATTTTCTTATTATTAAACCAACTCCTGCATTTCCTCTGTTTGATTTTGTGTTGATAATTCGGTAGTCGCCTAACCAGAAATCCTGTTCTTCCTGCCAACGTACTTCACTTACACCAACTACATCTAACTTTAGTCTATCCATCTCCCTTTCCAGATTCTCTAATCTACACAACGATTCAAGCTTCTAACATTCCACGCTCCGACTCGCAGAATGTCGGTATTCATCTTCCTGATGATCACCCCCTCTAGTGTAGTCCCCACCCAGAGATCCGAATGGGGGACTAGTTTACCTCCGGAATATTTTACCCGGGAGGAAGCCACCATCAGTACATCATTCATATAGAGAGAGCTGCATGTCCTCGGAGTTAGTTACGGCTGTAGTTTCCCGTTGCTTTCAACCGTGTTGCAGTATCAGCACAGCTAAGCCATGTTGAGTATTATTACAAGGCCATATCAGTCTCACCCAGACTGCCGCCCTTGCAACTTCCGAAAGGCTGCTACCCCCCTTTCGATGAACCATTCCTTAGTCTGGTCTCTCAACAGATACCCATCCAATATAGTTGCATCTGCGGTTAGGCTATCTCCTTCATTGGGACAACCAAGCCTCCCCACCGCGGCAAGGTCACATGGTTCGCAGGGGTATTTGGTATTATGATGCCAACGTTTAGTTAATCATCATTAAATCCGCAGAAACAAAGACTAATTGTGCAAAGAAAATACGGCATAACAAAAGCCAATGTCCGGCGTCTAAAATACCGTACAACAAAGGCATTCATATGATTTTAAAAAGCAATTTTTGAGCCTGATTTAAATTTTATGGAGGAAAAAGTGGGGGTTATCTTGAATTCTGAGAAATACGGTACTGTAATTTTTCAGAATGAAATTAAACGTACATTTTCACGCAGTATCGGATTTCGAAGAATAAACAAGCATGCTGTAGTGTGGATATCATCCGCAGAAACGCACAATTTGAACAAACTGATTGCCGTTTCATACGGCTTTTAATGTATATGGAGGGTTCTCCGACTTTTATACAAAAAATGGATATAGCGACAATCCACTATAGCGAGTGAATTTTTTTGCCTTTATGTATTCTCACTATAACGGACTTCTACTGTATATCAACTTGATCCAGATACTCCACTACTTAACACATTGTATTAATGAAGGCAAATTAATCCTTTCACGATTCCAGTCAATCACAAGTGAATAATTTATAATTTCTAAAAGGTGTACTCCAATTCATTTAAATGTCAAGACAAAAGGATGAAAAACCAAGATATTGACTTGAAATTTACCTTCAAAAAAAAAAAAAAAAAAAACTAAGACTGAGGAAAATAGGAACATCTACGAACCTAACATCGTTTATTTTAGTGAGAAATACATCATCCTACCCAAGTCGACATGAAATAGGCTTTTGGGCTTATGCCGTGTCAAGAAAATAAGGTGTAATTATTTAAATTTCGCAGAGAACTGTGCTCTGCGTCATCTGAAGAAAATCTGTCCACGAGAAAGGCCTCCGAACAATGAGCTTTTGAATTCAAACGTTATAATGGGAGTGGAAATGGTACGTTCGTCACCAGATTGATCCCCGGACGTGGTACAGCACTAGCGTTTGAATCGGAAGCTGACAGAACCATCAGAATCAGTCTAAGAGGTACACATAACGTGTACGTAACATGACAAGAGAGGTGTATGACATTGACAAGCCTGGAATGAAACATCTGGCGATGAGGAACGTACGAATTTGGAAAACATGTAAACAAAATAACAATAGTGAAGGGACGGGGAAGGGAACTACCTACGTAAATGGCAGCCATTAATGTCATACACCTGTCTATGTCATATGTAGGGCCCAGATCCGTATGCACTAAAAAACTCTAAAAATATGCAAGCACATATGCACTAAAAATGTTGAAAATGTTCATGAAAATATGGAGTAAAATAAAAACAACATACACTTACCAAATGCATTATTTAATTTTGATCAAGTGTTAAATTGATAAATGTGTTTCATTCCTTGCAAAATTATGCATGGCACTATGTTATTGAGACTCTTTTCAATGTTTTCAGGGGTCAGTTACTTTCCGTTGTCGAGAGAATTAACTTAAATGCTGAAAATGATTGCTCTACGTCGACGGATGTAATTGGGCGATATTTGTACTCTGGCGCCGACTGCTTCTGGCAAAGACCACCTGATTCCACTTATGTAGCTGCTTATGGATTGAATGTCAAAGAAGGAAATACCTGTTGAGGAAAAGAGTTATCCGTCTGCGATGATGAAAACACTTCCCTTGATCAGAGAAGGCTTCTCGTGTTGCCGAGGGATGTACAACATAGAGACCAATAGATTTTCCATTTCATTCAGAAATCTTAGATAATTGATCACACATAAGAGAAAAACATACCTACATATGCACTAACGTTCAAAATATGCAAATGGATATTTCGTTTTTAAAAAATCTGGGCCCTAGTCATATGTTACGAACACATGTTATGTGACCCTCTTAGACTAATTCTGATGGTTCCATCAGCTTCCGCTTCCAACGCTAGCGCTGTAACACGTCCAGGGTGTCATCTGCTGACGAATGAACCTACCATTTCCACTTCTATTACAACGTCTAAATTCAAAAGCTCATTGTTTAGAAGCCTTTCTCGTGGACAGTCAAGATTTTCTTCTGATGATGCAAAGCACAGTTCCCTGCGAAACGTAAATAATTTCCCCTTATTTTCTCGACACGGCATAAGTCCAAAAGCCTGTATCATGTCTATAAGTATGGGCCGTGAAAGCATCAATGGCAACATCCTATATGAGTGCTGGTCATACAGGGACTTGTAAAAGGAAGCAGAAGTCATGTAACAAAATATGTATGGGACACCATGACGGCCATTAGATCAAGCACAACACATTGGAAAAGATCGTAATTAATGTCATTACGGATTCCCTCGGCATCCTTTAAGATCTGTTTCAACAGTATTATAGATTTTTATTACACACTATTTTTATTGTTTTATATTCATAGCATTAAGTTTTCTTATCTGCTGTAAAACTGGGCTGTAACCATTTACTAGAATTCACGTCCTTGAAGTCATCCCCAGCAGGGAACCGATGTCAAACATGGAAGTATACAAGACTTATCAACCAAACCACATTTTGTTTCAAAATGTGCGCGTTACAAAAATGTTGCAAAGTTTGGGCTGGGAAGAACTGGTAGAAAGGAGACGAGCTGCTCGGTTAAGTGGTATGTAATACCAATATAAATGGTCCGTTATTGGACATTATAAATTTTCCAGCTAGCTCATTCTTGGTTGCCAGCGTTTCGCCCTCATGTGCTAGGGTGGGCTCATCAGTTGGTACCTAGCACACTTACCAATACGCTGGCTAGTGCATACCGTGGAGGCCACTGCGTAGGCTAACTGGAGCCACCGGCAGTGCCAATGCACTAAGAGACTTTGTCTCATCACTAAAAATTGATGCCTGCTTGGCCATCAGATGATATAGATGTTGATTCCCATAGGGAATCTGAAATATTTGTCCTGAATGAGCAAATTTATAATACCAATATAAATGGTCCGTTATTGGGTATCATCTGATGGCCAAGCAGGCATCAATTTTTAGTGATGAGACAAAGTCTCTTAGTGCATTGGCACTGCCGGTGGCTCCAGTTAGCCTACGCAGTGGCCTCCACGGTATGCACTAGCCAGCGTATTGGTAAGTGTGCTAGGTACCAACTGATGAGCCCACCCTAGCACATGAGGGCGAAACGCTGGCAACCAAGAATGAGCTAGCTGGAAAATTTATAATGTCCAATAACGGACCATTTATATTGGTATTATAAATTTGCTCATTCAGGACAAATATTTCAGATTCCCTATGGGAATCAACATCTATATCATAAGTGGTATGTTCCGATCTGTCAGCGGGGAGATGGCGTGGGAGGACATCAGTAGACGAATAAGTTTGAGTGGTGTCTTTAAAAGTGGGAAAGATCACAATATGAAGATAAGGTTGGAATTCAAGAGGACAAATTGGGGCAAATATTCGTTTACAGAAAGGGGAGTTAGGGACTGGAATAACTTACCAAGGGAAATGTTCAATAATTTTCCAATTTCTTTGTGATCATTTTTTAAAAAAAAGGCTAGGAAAACAACAGATAGGGAATCTGCCACCTGGGCGACTGCCCTAAATGCAGATCAGTAGTGACTGATTGAAAATCCCATGTGCATTGGCTATGACCATGCAATAAAAGATATTTTAAGGAGAGAAGGTCAAGAATTGTAATCATTTTGGAGAAGAAGCAGAAAGTTTTCATCAAATGAAACACATGCACAATACCACATGACAATGTTATATGAAAAAATCCAGTGGGTATATCAAGCAACTATTTAATAAAGTGAACTAGGCTACTATTCACGTAGCATGTACTTTCTTCCAACGATGAAGCACATGCAATACAATTACTATTATTACTTTTATGGTTCGTAGTGAAGGAAATGTGTGCAATTTCAAATAAGACCTAAGATTAGACAATGGCATTCATTATAACATATTTACTCGTAAAACTAGCCTTTAGGTATTAGCTAACAAAAATTTGAATCAAGAATTTGATTGGATACTAACAAAGACCTCTGAACAATGCTTCAAACAGGTATGGATGAATAATACCATATTTACGCGAATAATATCCGCACATTTTTTTAAAAAAAATTTGGGGCATGAAATTGGGATGCAGTCTTTTGTGTCAAAGTTGGCATTTCTTTTTTTCAAAATAAGCCTACCTACAGTTAGGGTGTGGGGATTATTCGCATAAATACGGTATACTATATTCTCACTTCAACTTTGGTAATAGCAAATATTTAAAATAGAAGAGTACATGGAGAGAGATGTACCAAGGCATGTACGTACAACACACTAGGAAACTGAACACACTGCGGCTTTCCACAAAGCAGTAAACCACAATTACTGGATCTCAAAAAGACTTCGCTGTGCATATGCGTATTTCAGTGCTACCAGCATGACTCGCACTGTATTTCAATCGTTCAACACAATAGAAGGATATTCATAGAATGTCCGCCAACTTTTACATAAGACAAGAACAGAATAGATGGTCAACATATTAATTAAAATACCACCCTGAGCACAAATACACATTAAACTTGTGCATAAGCATAATAACAGAAATTTCATTCATTCAGCATTAAAGAACACTGTATTTTGAAAATAAATGCAGAAACAATTCTATTTTACACAAACATTTTCATAACTAGTATGGCCTCTAGTATCCAGCCCTAAGTAATCACAGACCACTGTTTCCATCATTTCCCTTTATTGGAACATCTAGGCTGGCAAATGCAGCTCCTCTCCTTACTAATCTCATTTCTGTCCAGGTCCCATTCCCTTTTATTGTACTTAATACCATCCACCCATCATAATTGTTATTCCATTGTATAATTTGCAATTCATTCAGATGCTCGATCAACCTCAGTCTATCTCCACATCATACATATCCCACGTCCTTCCATATACATGATGTGTCGCAAATGAAGCTCCTGCACCAACTTCTGTCTTTGTACTTTTCTCCTTCTTCAATGTCGTCCCAGTCCAGTCCTTGTTGCTGAATGTAGTTTTTCACCATGTCTGTATATCGCATTCTTGGCTGCCCTCTTGGTCTTGAATATTTTAACTGCAGATCACACATTTTTCTGGGTATGCAATCAGGATCCATCCTTCACATGTGACTATACCATTTGAGTCTACGCAACGCAGTGTGTTATGTTATCGTGTATTCTGCCAACCTGAGCCATGTCCCTGATGTTCTCATTACGAATTTTATCTTGTATTGTTTTGCCAACCATCACTCGGACAAATCTCATTTCAGCTGCCTGAATCCTTGCTTCATCCTTTTTCCTCATGTTCCAGGTCTCACTCCCACATGTCCATATCTCCACAACATAACTTAATACTACCACCATTGTTTCTCACCACATCTTCATTATCACACCTCCTTATGTACATATCTTGCATAATATTCCACTCAGAACTGAGTTGCAAATAATGCCTTTACACCAACTTCTATCTAGGCATTTCTCGTGCACAGATCTACCCAAAGAGGCAGAGGTAGTCAAATTTTCTAAGGACAGAAGAAGTCCATTCTGCATTCTATGGCCAGCATGTAAAAGGTCTTTGGTAACACATTTGTTTACCAGGCAAGTAACTCCTCAGCCTTAGGTTGCCTAACAGAGGGGCTTTTTCTGCAAACACGTTGAGTAAAATGTCAACATCTACACCAATAAGTAGGTGGGCTAAATGGTGATTAAAATCAAAACACCTCCACAAGGCAGCCATGGCTTACCATTATTACATTTCTACTTTACCAAGCTAGTCAACTTCAGCCAATTACCACCATTTTCATTCGTAATTTCACTTAGCATCATAGCGGCTGAACCTCTTTCCAGCTATCTAAATAATGCTTACCAAATCGTGCAACGAGAGAGCGAGTTCATTCTGTCTACTTGAAGACCACTTATCTCGTTCAGTCAGAATGAGCCTGCTGCTAAAACGAACAAACAAATGGAACTAGTCTGGACAAACTCAAACCTGACTTGTTGCAGTTCATTCGAAGGGGACAGTATTTGAACAGTCAGCGTTCAGAATGAACCTAAACTCATTAACAGGCTCGGTACACCAGTCCACTCAATCATTCAAGACACATCGAGTGACCCAACTGCAAGTTGTTGCCACGCTTCTGCTTCAGGCATGTGTGTTACAAGTGTTATATGCAATGGCTGAACAATAAAGTTAATGGTCATTAAACACGCGCAAATGAAGACTAATTGTGAGCAGCAAGAAAATACAGCATAACTACAGCCAATGCTCAGCGTTATCATGAAGACAAATACATGTGGCAACAGCGTACCAAAGAGCAAGTCACTTGAGTTTCCGTACTGCTTCATCTGTCCAAACAGATTTCCGTTCATCATGATAACAGCATGGACTCGTTAGGTCGTTCCAAACATCCGTTGACCACAGTGCAAGCGGGAAGCTTTGAAAGAGTCTAAACTGAGCAGGACCAATCTCTTGTAAATGAGCGAGAGAGTTTACGCATAGTTTTGCACAATTCTGATTTAAGTCTACCCTTGTGATCAGTCTCAGACTCAAAGGTAGCACCTACCGTATTCCTCCAAATACAAGACTTCCTTTTTTTCTCAGATTTTCATGTTATAAATCAAGGGTCATCTTGCATTCACGACCAAACATTAATGAATACCACTGGCAGAACCACTGCTTCCCATCAAACCGCACACGCGCAAATCTCGACCTTCAACATCCGCGTCTATCTTTCATCACTAGCCATGAAAGTTTTTTCTTTCTACTGGTACTGCTTTGGTATACACAATGTAGATAACATTAACAAACCATCTCCAATTTGCTTGAAATTGGAATTCCAGAATGAGACCCCACGTTGAAGTATCAATAATGGAAAATGCTATTTTCACAACACAACAGCAGTTATTCATACCGGGTATTTAAGAAGTAATTGTTAAGGAACAGAGCCAAGAGTTGAGGTAATATGGAATTTGTGTCAAAATACAGTCAGTACAGAGACAAGCTGAAAAAATAATATCTATAGAGGATCTGGCAAGGATACAAAAAAGGCAAACAAGCAAGCATGTAAATTTATGTCGCTGTTTATATCTATCAGTCATAGCAACTCCAATTCTACAACAAATAGGAACCACAGAAACAACTATTAATTTCAGGAAAGCCCCATGCTTTGGCCGAGATTCGACCGCAGCCACCTTCGTGAGAAGCCAGCGACGATGCCACACTGCTATCATGCAGAAATTCAACTGTCTACTTTGACACATGTAACGAACAGCCTGTCTTAAAGTCAGCGAAGTAGCACTGAAAAACGCACAGCCTGTCTTAATGTCAGCGAAGTAGCACTGAAAAACGCAACTTTTAAGTGAATGCACAGCCATCGCTATCCTATTGCACTTGTCTTTTACTGTCTAACATAAGGCAACTAAGTTTATATCACTAGAGTTGTGTACATCACTTGTCCAGAAAGTAAACAGTACTGTTAGCAGTGTGTACTCATAAGATTGAACTTATTTGTTTTCAATGCTTATATGCGAAACGTTTTTTCTATTATCAAAATTCAGTCTTGAATTTACATATCCAAGTACCTCAGCTAAAGCGCTTTTAAGGTAAAAATCCAGTCAGTAACCCAGATTGAAAGTATTTAACTCCCCACCCCCAGTACAACTGATAAAGTGGGCATGCATGCCAATGCAATTCACATCAAACATAGAAAAGAATACCACTAACGAGAAGATTTATAAACCCAGTTCTCCCAATAAAAAGTCCTAATTTCTGTAGCAAACTGTCATTACCTGATCATCGTATTTCTCCAAACCCACGAAGACGGTCTTTTTCTCGGAAATTCATGTGAAAAAATCAAGGGTCGTCTTGCATTCACGACCCAACAGTAATGAACACCACTGGCAGCTACCATGGTAACCATACTGCCTATACATTGCTAGCTGTGGCAGCTAGTTTTACAGAGCCTCTGTACCATCACTGGTTTCTTGAGCTAACTGCAAGGTCAACCAAATGTACTTCCGAGGCCCAGCAGCGCAGGAAATGTCATTCAATTTTGAATGTGAATGATGCAACCCTTCGAATACTTAGAAAGGCCACGACTACTCAGTGGCAGTTCTAACGTGCCTACTGTACCTAACACTAAGTAAAAGTAACATATTTATAGCCAGCGGGAATATTTTCGTTTTGGATCGCCGTATTGTAGTAGTTCGTGGAACAGGTATTGCCGGCAAATTTTCAACAGGTTGTCATCGATATTATATCAATTTTAAATTAATGGTTATTACACTCGCAGAAATGCAGCCGCAAGAAAGCACGGTATAACTAAAGCCAATGTTTGGCATTAGTGTGAAGGCAAATATAGCTTTAAAAATGTGACCTGTAAAAAAATTGCATTCCATGGCCTGCAAAAAGGATGCTTTGGAGAAGTCAAAGATGAAATTGTGACAAAACATAAGGGCTGAATGGCCATAACAAGTCGCCCAAAACTAGTTGACCTTCAACATCCAGGTCTACCTCGATCACGATCCGCTAGATCCGACAAGCAAGATGTGTGTAGTGGCTTAGCAAAGTAAGTTTTATAGACGACAGGATTATTTTCGTAATGGATCATTGTTTCATAGACACACGTGAAACAGATACTGCCAGCAAATTATCAAAGGGTTCTCCTTGATATCACTATGCCAAATTAAACTTAATGGTTATTACAAATGCAGAAATAAAGAACTGTTCAGCCGGTGATCGGCGTTGGCATGAAGACAAAGATAGTCTAAACATGCGTACTGCACAAGAAAGGCATTCAGTAGCCCGCAACAAGGAAGCTTTAAATAAGCCAAACATAAAATTGTGATGTATGTGCGCAAAAAATGCCAGGTCAGAATGGTCATAACACAAGATGTGATACAAATGCAGGTTTGCAAAGAGGAAGCCTTGAACTTTCAAAAGCAGTATCAGATACTTCTAATGAAAATGATTAAGGAAGTAGGTAGGAAGTACATGATACTCGTGTTTATTTTTTCTCAAATTAAATTTGAAAGTTGTTATAAATAAAATTATGTTTCCACAAAGCACTTTTAAGCTTGAGTTAGCCAGGCTGAGTGGCTCAGACGGTTAAGGCGCTGGCCTTCTAACCCCAACTTGGCAGGTTCGATCCTGGCTCAGTCCGGTGGTATTTGAAGGTGCTCAAATACGACAGCTCCGTGTCGGTAGATTTACTGGCACGTAAAAAGAACTCCTGCGGGACTAAATTCCGGCACCTCGGCATCTCCGAAGACCTTAAAAAGTAGTTAGTGGGACGTAAAGCAGATAGCATTATTATTATTAAGCTTGAGTTAATCTTTCTGAAGGAAAAAGGAAGAGTCTTCTTGCATTCAGGGTCGCCTTGGATTCAGAGAAATACGGTATACATTTCAGGCATTCCCCAACAAATTTCTCTCACTAGCATTATCAATATGTAATAACCTCAACATTTAAAAACGTATTCCCAGTAGTACCTATAATTATGACATAAAAACTGAGCATCCCAGGGAGCAGTTTCTAAGAGTAGACATCCCTCGTATAATAACCATACAACTCAACACCTCCAGCAACCATGAACTATTAAAAAAACAAGTATTGTGATGAACTTAAGATCAGTAGTCAAACCAAACCAACCTCTGGATTTCTTTTTCTCCTGATCGTACATGATGACCACTTCCATAACTTTCCCAAAGCGTGTGAAGTACGATCTCAGATCAGTTTCTGTGATATTGGACGGGAGCCCTCCCAGAAATACCTTAGGATAACTGTTGCTCCTCTTAGGCTTCTGCAAACTTCGAGGATTGCATGGCTTTGGATCAATCTAGAAACACAAAAATTGGAAAGTGATAATATATAAAAAGTTCAAAATTTACAACCTATGTATACATCAATTTCAGCTCAGTTCTTATATCATGTCACATTTTGGCAGATTTGTTATAATTTACCAATTCCTTCCAAGACATGGTTTTCACACGCTACAAGCTGGTGTAGCACAAGATTCATGGGTCGATGTGCATATGAAGAACAACTTGAATCAAATTCATGGCTGAAGGATACTACCCAAAAGTAGCTTAGTAGATTTAAATCAGTACTAGGATTAAAATAATCTTACAAATTACCCTCCAAAACTTGTTTACATTGTTTATTCATAGAATAAGTGCCAGTATTGCCATCTGTGGATGACTCCTATAACTGTAACAAAGATGTTGCAATACTGGAGCATATGCATGTCAGAAATTAAACAATACTGAAGTATGCAAACTCTGGATTGTAAGGAAGTTGAACGATAAACAAGTTGAGGCATCATTCAGCTGTGCAGGCACTGATGTATTATTTTATTGTGGCAAAAATAATGGTCACAGAGTCATAAAAACTTGGTAACATATTGCCAGTAAGTGTTAAATGAATATAGGCCTATTAATTAAAATCTTTTTTTTCTTTGCATAAAATCACCATCATAAAATCTCAATCATCCTCCCCTTAATGATAAGCCATAGAACTAGCTGCAAATAGAGGAATGTGGAGCACTAATTCACAGAGGCTTGCAGATTGAATCCTGAAAGTCACGAATTCTACAATGAAGATGTATCCGAGTTTATTATCCATAATGAAGGTGAATGAATGACAAAGATCCGACAACGTACTTTCAGCCTAACAAAAAAGGGTTTAATGACAAATCCAAATGTTATGTTTGTACAAAGCCTTATTTAGCCGTACTGGTTTGATGTAATCAAAATCTGTATACAGGTGCAAGCTCTAACCAAAACATCTTGGGCTACTATTGAGGAAGGGTAAGCAGATATGAAGAGACTTTTACATGGACGCATTCAGAAGAAATCTGATTCTTCTACTCAACTGTCGTACTGACAACCATCAATGCTACACGAGGAGGGCAATTATCCAGATAGCATCCTTGAATAAAAGTCACAAAAATAAGCCTATCAAAGCTCTGGGAAGAGAGACCTGGGAAAACAGACTGGTGAACAAGTCTGCCTATTTATACAGCTGTATGTAAAGAGGTATGAAGGCCTTAGTCATCTGTTTTCATGACTGTCATAGCCCCTTGGTTCCATTACTCTTTCAACACAAACTGTAGGCCCTTTGTGTTGTCTTCGGTGAATGTGTCTTACCCTGTCTTTAATGTATTATATATTCTCCTATATGACTCCATTGTATTAATCTCAAATAAATAAGACATATACCCTGATTCTACACCACACAAAATCATGAAGAATTTTAAGTTTATAGTTCGAGCAAATCAAGAGGTACAACACAGGACTTTCATAAGCAACGACAAAATATTCAAAGTTACCAAGTTTGCATAGCATGCATTTTATATATTGCTGATGTTCTTTGTTCGAATGGCCCTACTTTGGATCAAGCTTTCACAACTGTTGGGCTTTGATCTTTGCCCAGTATTCTAACTTTTTTTGCTGGTGTAACTCGTTTCTTTCAGCCGTCCAGGGGGTATATTTCTTGCAGAGTTTTTACCCATATTATAGTTGGGCTTGACTTGCACACAAAAAGGTTTTCATGCATTAATGCCCTCAATTATTAAAATCTTTTGATTGAACTTTTACACAATTGCAAAATTAACATTACAGTTTGAATTCTTGACATCACTTAGTTTACTTGAAAGGCCTGTAAGGAAAATCTGTGATATAAGGAAGCATCAAACAAAATTATCCACTTCAATCATGAATGAAATAAGGAAGTTGCATGAAAATTGATGTAAGAGACAATATATTATCTACATCTGTTTACTAGACACTTACTGTTCTGCCATCTAACTGATGTGGTCCGCTTTGTAACACCATGGATACATTTGCGGGTTCTGAGAAAGTGACAAAACCAAATCCCCTCGAGCGACCAGACTCACTATTTTTCATAACTACACAGTCTATAACCTCTCCATAACGAGAGAAGTACCTCTGCAGATTTTCTGAAAAGACAAAAAAAAAAACCATGTGAAAATCAGAATTCTAGAATTTTGTGAAAAGACAAGCACGTAACGCAGCGACGAAACACTTACCTTGTGTAGTCTCCCAGCTCAGTCCACCAACGAACAACTTCCTAAAATCACAAAAGAAAGAAATTATATCTAGGACTTCACAAAAAGAAAAGTACAATAATAATTATCAAAATAAGGAAAGATCCTCCCATTCAATACAGATTGTTAAATGAAATAAACTGTACATTATTGTGTAGTATACTGTACATACTGCTAACCAACTTACCAAGAAAGAAGCACAAACCTGCACAGTGTATGGAATTGCAAAAACCAAAAAAATGAAGAGTAAATAAACAATGAAATTTTTACTTTAAAATCTCAACTGAGGGGTAAGATGTCAAAACTGTGTGCTTGCTAGAGGCAATTCATCACACACTGGATGCAAAATTAAAACCTACATCAAGAATCATGTAACAATCAAGAATGAACTGTAAAAAATTTACTAAACTTAAGTATACAATTATGTAAGAAAGATGAATGGTTCACCACTTTGAGAATTGACTAGAAATCAGTGTACTTCTTTTCTATTTGTTTTCATCGCACCAACAGGCAAGTCTTTTGGCAATGATAGGATAGAAAAGGCATAAGATGATTAAATGTAAGAGGGCCAAGAGCCCCAACTTCACCACCACATTCAAATAGGCACAAATAAATAAGATTCGGGTGGAAGTAACTTTGTTCCCAGCTCTAGCAATTGCCTGGGGTGAAAATGGTAAACCATGCAAAACCATCATCAGGGCTGCTAAAATGTGGGGTTCAAATCCTGTATCTATTGAGTGCAAACTCACAACTAAGTGACCCAAAATCGTGTAACCTACTAGCTCAATAAACACAAGATACTGACGAACTTGCAACAACCACATCAGTTATCCTGAAACTGTACAATATTCAGTAGTACTCAAGATGCTTTATGACAGTAGTACTCACCATGCTTAACGACATTTATAACAAAACTGTCCGGCTCCACGGCTAAATTGTTAATGTGTGGGTCAAAGAGGCCCCAGGTTTAATTCACGGCCAGGTCGAGGATTTTAACTTTCATTGGTAAATTCCTATGGCTTGGAGACTGGAGTGTGTGCCATCCTCCAAAGTAACCGATTTCATCCTAGCTTAATTAGGGCCCCATCCTATGGACACCCTGATCGCCCACAAGTGTCGAATCAAAAGATCATCAGAACTCTCGAGAGGTCACACACCATTATTATGTTTACACAACATGAACGTATAAATGAAATTAATTTCAAGGTCGTATCAAGTAATCTTGAGGATATATTGACCAACGAGCTGGAATACAGAACAGAGAGGCTATAACAGCTCGATTAGCACTCCGGGCTGAGGCAAGTAACACTACAGCCACCAACCATGATATAAATGATGTCAGTCTGGAGCTGTCAATCTAATCTCGCATGTGTGTCAAGCTCATCTTTGATAGAAATTACCGTATTTGTGTGTGTATAAGCCGCACCTGAATTTTGATACATTTGCAGGGATTTTTTTTTCTGAATTTGGTTGTTGACTCAGAGTGTATACATAGCTTTATTCCACAAAATGTGGCAATGTACATTTCTTAACAGTTCAATGCTCGCCTAACGGTATCAGGTACAGCCATAGCTGAGGGTGATGAAAGTTACCTAGTAGCATTCACTGCTTGCACGGCAGTTGACCACTGTAAATTGAAAATGTTTCACGTGAGAGCAATGTACACTTCTATTTTTAAATTGCAAGTGGTGCATTACACCAAAGAAAATGGTAATAGAGATGTGTGAAGGAAAAAAAACTTGCAGAGTTGGATTATAATTAAAGATGCACTTAAGAAAACGTCACTGAAGTGGCAGGCATTTTGCAAGGAAAAGAGTGCAATATCCAGAACTGGGAAACTATCTCATGTAATATGTATGTAAAAAAGATTTTCTATTTCAGCTGAAATACTAGTTTGCAGGACGTAAAATTACTGGAAGAATGGAAATTTCTGAAAGTCAATTTAAAGGAAGTTACGGCTGGGCAAGGCGATTTATGGCACAACATGAGTTTGTGATACGCAGAGATCAATGGCTCAGCGGGTACCCGAAACTTACCAGGACAAACTGCTCACATTTCAGCAACATGTTTTGAATTTAAGGAAGACATTATTAAAGCATGGTAGCAATACGAAATGCTGACAAAATTCCTGTATTTTTTTAAATGCCTAGGGAAACTACGGTCAACAGAATTGGTGAAAAAGTTAAAGTTTGAATTGCAGGGGCAGAAAAACCAGCGTTAATACTGTGATATGCATCACTGCTGATGGGGACAAATTACCGCCATTAGCAATTTTTAAGCGAGAAACAAGGCCAATGAGTGCATGAAAGATTTGTACTTGGAATGGTTGAAAATAGTGTGATTACATCGTCCTGGTGTTCTTTTACGTTGGTTTGACAGCTTCCGTGATCACTTGACAGAGAAAATGAAAAAGATAAGAAAATAGCGTTCTGACATGGTTGCAATTCCTAGATGTCTTCATCAACCAGCCTTTCAGGCACATTTGCAGAGTTTCTAACGTGAATGGAGGTGCAATTCTAAAGAAATGGCACCGAGTGGACGACTCACGAAGGCTTCAATTTCTCAAATGTGTGAATAGGTCCTTGGATGTGTGGAAATTAATCTCAGCAGAGATGGTAGCCAAGAGCTTCAAAACCATGTAAATTTCCAACACAATCATTTGTCAAGTGACATTGAATAGGTACCTTAACCTATTTTAATCATGTTTGCATGCAATAGGTTGTAAGGTATACAAGATGCTAATATTTTAAAATAGTAAATTGTTTTGAACTAAGAGGGCGTTTACTGTATTTAATTTTAAAATTCCGAGTAAAAGCTGCAACCCATTTATACCTACCTATTCCTAGTAACAGGTGTGCAACCTATACACGTGCAAATGCAGTAATGATTTATAATTCGACCTCATTTACTGTAGCGTGAATATACATCCTGCATTTCAGCAAAACAAGTCTCCCGTTTCTTTATGAAGTGGGGGCATGCAGCAAACTTTACTTTGGATGCAGTCAACACCTGTTGTGTGGAGATAAAAGTTAAATTTGGTAGAAAACCAATTCCATATGCCAGTACTTTGAATATCAGCAAACATCGAACACATCCAGATGGATAACAAGCAAATGCTTGCATGTTGTGAAGATTTGTACATTACATCAATAATATTTATTCTTTACCATCATCTTACATTTTATAGCATGTCACTTGTTCAGGATTTTTTTCTTTTATTATCAGCCCAATACTTCTTAATTCTGAAAGATGCTGCCTTCCTTTCAAGTAAAAACCTTCCATTATTAATAATAATAATAATAATGCTAGAGTTCATGAACATCGCAGGCTAACTGTGCTGAGACGAATATACGCTGTTTTACCTAAGGTGGACAACTGCTAAGAATATAATTATGTTAATGCAAGCCTTATATAGACTAATTTATTCCTAGAGCGATCATAGAAGGAATTCACAAGTGGAAAGGCCTAGCACCTCAGTTTTAATTTGCTTTAGTGTGCCATCACAACAAGACGACACAGATGAATCTCGTATGCATGTACACTGACTTTGCAAATGTCATGGGATAGTCACCTAATAGCGTGTGGGGCCTCCTCTGACCCTGCGAACTGCAGTAAGACGCCATGGAAGTTAGTTGACAAGTCCCTGGTAGTCCTCTGGACGCAGCTAACACCAAATCGTTTGCAGAGCGGCCGCCAATGCTGGTCTGTTCATGGGTGCAGGATCCATGGCACAGAGCCTGCGTTCCAGGACATCCCAGATATGCTCGATAGGGTTCATATTGGGGCTCCTGGGTGGCCATGGAAATCGTTGGACCTACACTGCATGTTCCTGGAACCATTCCCGGGTGACGTGGGAGCAATGTGGCGGTGAGTTATCTTGAAACATCGCAGAACCGTCTGGGCGCTGGAAGGCCAAAAATGGGTGGAGATGGTCTCCGAGCAGCTCAACATACCGCATACAACTCAAAGTCTGTTCCAGAACAACTAGGGGGCCCCATTCCATACCAGGAAAATGCACCGCAGACCATAACAGACACACCAGCGCCCTGGACCACACCTTTGAGGCAGGCGGGATCCATCCCTTTATGTAGTCTGCACCATACGCGGTGCCTCCCATCGGCATGGTGCAGTTGAAATCGTGATTCGTCTGACCATATCACGTTACGCCATTGTTCCAGTGCCCATCCCTGGTGACTGGAGACAAATGCACGTCATTGTGCCAGATAACATTGGGTTAACAGTGGCACCCGTGTGCGGCGCCGGCTCCCATACCCCATAGAACCCACGTTCCTACGGACTGTACACTGGGAGACTTGTCTAGCACGGCCTGTGTTGAACTGAGCCGTGATTTGTTCCACGGTTGCCCGTCTGTCACTATTGACAATCAGTCTAAGATGTCGGCGGTCACGGTCATCTAGAGAACTGGACAGCCGGTCGTTCGTCTGTTGTGGACGGTGACACTCGCATTCAACCATTCACGATACACTCTGGACATGGTTGATCGTGTGAAGCCGAATTCCCGCACCACTTCCGAAATCGCACTTTCCATCCGTCGGGCACCGACCGACATACCCCATTCGAACGCTGTCAGCTCACGACGACGTTCCATGTTACACCTGTCACATGCACAGCCACTGTTCACAAGGTCTCCTATACAACTGCCGCTGGCACAAGGGTCGCGTAGTGTGCAGACAACACACCTGCACATCAGTGCTCGCTATCCCATAACATTTGCTCAGTCAATGTATTCTGGAATGGCATGATAACTAGCTCACAGTAGATTAGTCCTGATTAATCATCTTGATCTATCACTGCATATGTTGGAACGATGAGCACAAAGTATATACTTGGACAAACATATTTTCCTTATTAAATATTCAGGAATTATTTGTTTCAGTATTTTGTTTTAGACATGGCGCTGTATGGCTAGGCTCACTAGTGCAACCCAGGTCTGTGAACTTTTACTTTGGAATCTCTCCCTCAAGTATGAATTCAATCGCCGATACAGTATTTTAAGATTATGTTTGCCAGCAGTCTTTACCAGTAATATAACTTTTATATATCGATACTGAACGCACTTTAACTGTAATAATAACAACAGTATCCACAATTATGGTATATATGGGGCACGGATATATTGTAATACCGGAATTCTATCCAAACCTAAATTATTCCGGTATTCAGTATCTTCTTCCACATAAAGACCCAGAACGTCCGAATAACACACCCAATCATGTTCAAAAATTTATATCCATTTGTTCACTTAATTTATTTACAAATATGTTTTACAATGCACACACCATGGCATCCTTCTTGATATCTGGTACATGCAGTTCTTGATCTTTAAACAAAGTCTTACTGCATAACCAAATGCCCCCCCCCCCCCAAAAAACTTTTTTTCTGGAGTTTAGCAAGTTCAAAACAGCAGGTCCCCAAAAATCAAAGGCCTAATGCATAGAGATTTCTTCTGCTCCTGGGTCCATTTGATAAATCATCAATTACCAAGACAAGAAACAGGTTCCTTGACTTGACTTACAAACCATGCTTTGAACAAGATGTACACAGCATTAGATATAATTCTGGAAAATATACTGAATGGCACATTTTTCCAAATAGTGTTCTGAGAAGCTTCCCAATGGTCACACCACCCTACTGTTTTTACAGACCACCCAGCAAACAACCTAGTTACATCATTTTCACACACATTTCAGATAAAATTTAAATAGTGTAAAACTGTACTACTATAATGCTCTAAGCAAGCCTCGGACCTATGGGAGTAATGGAGTCGCACTCCCATTTGACAGGGGAAGGACTCCTTGGAAACAACTTCGCAAACAAAATGCAATTAGATTGTGAGCTATCAATAATAATGGAGCTTAAGGAAGAAAGTAGAACTGGCTGAGTCAGCAAAGAGGATACATCTGGATGTGTTAGGAGTAAGTGATATTCGGGTAAGGGGAGATAACTAGGAAGAGATTGATTCTAGTGTACTTGACGGATGTTAAAAAGGGAAGGGCAGAGGCTAGGGTAGGGCTGTTCATCAGGAATACTATTGCACGCAACAAAGTTTCTGTAAGGCACGTAAACGGGCGAATGATGTGGGTAAATTTGGCAGGAGGAGGAATTAGGACGAGAACTGTCTCAGTGTATTCACCATGTGAGGATGTAGATGAGGATGAAATTGACAAGTTTTATGAAACATTGAGTGACATCGTAGTCAGGGTCAACAACAAGGATAGGGGTAATGGGCCATTTCAGTGCGAGAGTTGCGAATAGAACTGAAGGATATGAAAGGGTGATTGGTAAATGTGGGGAAGATATGGAAGCTAATGGGAATAGGAAGCGTTTGCTGGACCTGTGCTAGTATGGGTTTAGCTGTTATGAATACATTCTTCAAGCATAAGGCTATTCACCGCTACACATGGGAGGCTAGGGTACCAGATCCATAATAGACTATATCTTAACAGACTTTGAATTCTGGAAATCTGTTAGGAATGTACGAGTTTTTTGCGGATTTATTCAGTTATTCATGTCAATGTAACTGAATTTTTCCAAATTAGCATTTAACCAACATGGGTTATCTTAGCTTAACTGCACAGCTTCAAGAAGTTAAAACCTGTTTGTTAGCTCAGAAGTTTTTATTTCTTCATTCACACTTCTCAATGAATGGATGCAGAACTTCTTTAATATTTGGAATACATAGGTCTTTTCAAGAAACAGTTAAACAGGAGAGATTTTAATAATTTGACAGAACAGCTCCTAATACGTCTCTTCCATCCTTACTACACGGTTCCCAGTTCTGATGCGAGCTCTCTGTTGCACCTTATTTCTGCTTCCTGCTCTTAGTTGAGTACTTTATACTGGAGTTAATACTTTCTCAGCACCCATTATCT
This sequence comes from Anabrus simplex, assembly GCF_040414725.1. Classification (NCBI taxonomy): domain Eukaryota; kingdom Metazoa; phylum Arthropoda; class Insecta; order Orthoptera; family Tettigoniidae; genus Anabrus; species Anabrus simplex. The sequence continues at coordinate 1,644,561,773 of NC_090265.1, read as the reverse complement.
TTTGTCGAAGAACAGTATAAATCAAAATTTAACCATTTCTTGACTATGGTAACAATTTTTTCAGCTTTTATAATCCTTGGAGTAAAAGTCAGTGTGTGTCATTAGTGAACTATATTATAGTGATATAACAATGTGTGAAGTAGCTTCTGGTGATGAATGTTTCAAATGGCTCTCCTGGAAAATCAATTTCTTGACTTACGCTGTTAATACTTTTCACCTAGTTTCCAATTGTGCTCTAAACTGGCAGTTATTGAAAAGAGTATCACCATGCACAAAACTGTACAAACCTGCTGAGACATTTCTCATACACATTTTTTAAACAGAAAATTTTTAAACTTCAATATTTTCCTTAATATAGGCTGCACAGTAACTCTCCACTCCGTCATCAGCACATTTTCATATTCTTGTACAGTTACTTTCTTTGCTTAATTGTACATTGGTTAACCTCGGCATATGCATTAAATTCATTACAAAGTTTCTACCAAGCCTTGCTGTTGACTAGTACAGGTCCACTAGTTTGTTTATTTTCTGTTATATGTTTGGAAGTAATATCAAAAAGAAGACTTTTCTCAAAAGAACAATTTGAACCATATATTCTCGTATTCTCTGCTTTTTCTATATTGTACCGGTTAAATTTAAAAGTATTAACTAAAGTTGAATGACGAATCCCACTTTCCAATATTTAATGTTTTTATTGCTTGTTCATGAAATTTCACAATCCAGCTTAAAGTCTAACTACTTAATTAAAAAGATTAGTACACGTTTCATTCCAAAAGTATGGAATATCTTCAGCTAAAAAATGCAAACACAAAAATTAGCCCTTATAATTAAGAACACCGATGATAAGAATGACGTTGGAAATGTTTATATGTTATGCCAAAACACACGCTCTCATTCTCATGAGCTAATCGCCCCTGTACCGCAAGGGTATACCTGCATTGCTACGAGGCGGAAGGAGAGGATTTCTTTGAGTTGTATTGTGACTTGTGATGAAACTTGGTTGCATCATTATACCCGAGTCAAAGCAAACAAGCAAGCAGAGTGGCGGCAAAGAGACTAAGCAAGTCCGGTCAAGGCCAAAACATGCCCGGCTGCTGGAAAGGTGCTTGCAACCTTTTTCTGGGACACCGTGAGCGTTGTGGTGGATTTTCTTCACGAATAAAGGACGATTTAGTGCAGCCTATTACTGCCGCCTTTGGGATGAAGCAAAAGCTGCATATCGCAAAAAGCAACGCCGGCAACCGATCAGAAAGTTCATTATTCTCAATGACAATACAAGGCCGCAGACTGCTTTTAACGCAAGAAAAACTGGAGGAAATTTGCTACACCTCTGGAATACCCTCCGTATGGTCCTGATTTGAATGGAACAATGTCAATAAGTTAATTTATTGATATTATTCAATTCAAGTATCATCAATACAGATCAAGAATGATATTTATTACATGTAATGGTCCAGATTTATCGCCCTGCGACTAACATTTGTTTGGAACACTCAAACAAAACGTATGAGGACAGCAGTTCGATGATTATGCAAGTGTAGAAGAGTTTGTGCACAACTGGCTCCGCACAAATCCCTCTGCTTTCTATCAGGACGGCATCAAAAACTTACCAGTCCGATGGAGAAAATGTGTACCGAAGGCAGGACATTATTTAGAAAAGTGATCTGTGTATGTGTGATTTTTTGGTTGATGCAATGAATTTTAAAAATTCCTGTTTATACAGTAGAACCCTGCTTAACCGCACTTCGCTTAACCGAAATGCTCTTGCAAAATTGAATTTTAGTACATTTTTTTTACCCTCTCATTCTTAGCCATCGATATTAGTAATTATCTTGCTATATGTGCTGAGAGCTACTAGGCAAACTATTTTTATATCATGACTTATACCAGAATGCACGTGAGGCATAAAACAAAAGTTTCTTACCATCCAGTTCGTTCCATGCTACATTTTTTCTTGACCAAGCAGTAATTATTACTATTATTAGTAGTGTTATTATTATTACTGTATTATTCGTCATGAAGATTATGTAGACTGTGGTTAACGTTGCTTCAGTTCCGAAGAGTTTCATCTTGTTTACTGCTCGGACTATACTGCAGCTTCTATTACGAAACCAGGGAAGTCCAGCGATCCTTCTCCATATTTTTCTTCCACCCAAGGTCGTTACACTGGCCTTGCGGTTTTATATTGTAGTTTCAATGCTTTTCTTACCCCATTGCAAAAGAAATTGTTTCATTATTTCAGATTGCTTTGCGCTTTGTTGAACAAAGCAATGAATCAACGCCAGCTGTGTTGTTGATTAACCCTCTCCCGCCCATAGCGTAGTAATGCGTAGCGCGAAAGCTTAGGGCCTCTCGCCCTTAGCGTAGTAAAGCGTACTTGTACTTGTAGTCACATGTATGAGCCATCTATCAGCCGATAGACAAATATAACTTACTGTTACTAGCATGTGCACTTCCTAGAGACCAAAGATATTAGTTTTCTTCTTTTAAAACCTTAGCAGGCGTATTAGAACACGAAATACGGAAGGCAGTGACATATTGTAAACAAACATATCGACGCGCGATAACGACATTGAACGTTCGGTGAACGATAATTCTGACTGTGAAACTGTTAGTAGGAACTCCGTGAAGTGGAAAGTGAAAATGAAAGTGACGATATTTCAGGAAATGATGACGTACACATGCGTGATGACAGACTGTAGGCCTAACTTTCAGTGGACAAATACATTGTCTTACGTCGAACCAGCGGACTTTACTGAAGAGGTAGGACCTTGCCATTCTCCCTTATATTTGATGAAAACATTTTTGATTTAATTGCCCAGAAAAAGCTTTTGTACAATATACATTTTTATAAATGTCTGCATTAATGATGGCTGAAAAGAATTGCTTTAATTCTGAGGAAAACATGCATTTTAATATGGGCAGGAAAGGGTTAAGCGGTGGTGCGACGTAGCTCCACGACAGCACTGCAAATCACTGATTTTATACAATGAGTGACATTATGCAAACATTTTAATATTAATATACAGTATGCACCTTTGCTTAACAGAGTTTATGCATTTTTATTTTTACATTCAACTTCCAAAAATATTTACCACGTGTCATCCAAAAAACTCATCAACCGAAGTGGCTCTGCCCCCTTTATTTTGGATAAACGGGGTTCTACTGTATTTGATCCGCCATCGTATGATCTAGAGCAGAGATGGTGAACCTATGCCATGCATCATTAGGTGATAGGCAAACATTATTTCAGTGGCACGCCACATGAACTATTTCAATTATACAGTTCCATTCTACATTACACCACGATAATCTGTGTGTGAAAGAAGGAATGAAGGAATTTGAAACTTTACTCTTGGTAGTAATTAAAGTCAAATCTCAACATGGTAGACTTGTAATGTATAATAATGTTCGCTGGCTGAGTCATGGGCAAGAACTCCGGAGGTATGTAGAGTTCTTAGACGAAATTCACATCTTCACCACAGAAAAGCAGGAAGCATTCCCAGAAAAATCAGACCTATTTTGCTGTGCTATATAATGTTTTTCTCTGTCAGCAGTATACAAGGACGTAGATAACAAAAAGTAAGGAAAGGCCAACATCTGTGAGCCAAGGAGGAGCCATTCAAATAAAATTAAAGTACACCAGAAGACTCCATATTTTTGAAAGGTTCCTTTAACATGAATTAGGGTTTCTACTCAATTATATTTACACCAGAAGGAAAGATATAAACCCCCTTCTCAAGCTGTTAATGAACTACTTATGGCTCCATAAAGACTATAAACATCACAAAACACCAACCCAACATTAAAAGTAAACAGAATGGCATGAAGTCCATTTTGTCAATTTAAACAAATTTCATTTTGATTCACCTTACACTTCTCTTACTTTAGACAAAGAAGCCTTCAGCAGCAGTTCCCAGGCAGCAATAATAAAACATATATAATAACAATTTATTAACTTTTTCATTTCCAAGCAACACTTCTCAGCTTACTAATTTAAAAAATTGTAAAACCTTAAGGCAAAATTCACAGCAGCTATAAAACATACAAAACCTACCGTGCATGTACGAATGATGTAGCTATTATTTAAAGGCAGTCTCCTAATCCTTGAAAGTTTTTCATAATGAAACTGAACATTCTAATCTTGTTTAGTATGATTTTTCATCGGAAACCAGACTTCCAGTGTTCCCTGCACATCTATACAAGAACCTCAAGGTCTTCGAACTGCAGTTCATGCCCTACCCAACAGCGAACTCCCAAGAAAAGTTCCAGCTTCAGTCATCGAGCTAATTCGAGGTTTACCTTCAAAGGAAATGGCTAGGTGGGAAGGAAGTGACTACAGCCTTAAGGTACAGCCCAAGCAATTGTCTGGTGTGAAAATGGAAAAACCATCTTCACGGTTGCCGAATGGGGTTCTAACCCAATCTCTCGAATGCAAGCTGATAGCTACATGACCCAAACCGCACAGCTACTTGCTCAGTCGGACTGGAATAATTCAAAGGAAATTTTTATTAATTTCTCCAAGTTCTTTGAAAACATTTCCCAAAATCTTTGTAAACAACTGACAGGGAATCTATCACCTAGGCAACAACCCTAAATGCAGACCACCGATGACATTCTCCATTTCATTAAAAATACTCTCCTGCCATTGCATCCACTTTTCTTACAAGTATTTATATTCAAGTCATATCATGCTTACAATGATGCGATGAAAATCCAACGCCAGGAAATACTCAAAATGGGTACATTATATTACACATAATTATGTGATGTTATGTTATTAGAGCCCGAAGTTAGGCAAAATGACTATCTAACTGGATATATTGAAGAATCAGAGATAAATATGTTTTCGTGCATTTAGGAAGTGTAGAGACAATTTTTATTTTGCCTTTTTTTGCCCATTTTGGCTTCCGTTGCCTATTTTAAGATTTGAAGCCTTTTTTTTTTTTTTTTTTTTTTTTACATTTTTTGATCGTTGATTGTTATGCTTTTTTCCTGCGATTTACACATTTTAAGAAGCGCATAATGAATTTCCGTACATTGAAGACAAAAACGGTTGCAGAAATTAAATTACATATTGCCGTCGCAAATATCTATTTAGAATATTGTTCCCTGTAAATTGTTTGTTTTCAACATTCGAAAGCTTATTTTCTCAATCCATTCATTTAACCTCTGTAAATAGCAGAACCTTCATTAGTGAAAGGAATGCACAAGCATAATGAATACCAGGAAAGAGATAGGATGAGGGAAGTACATCTCTTCTCCTTCCTTACACCCCTTTTGCTGTGACAATGCGTAATTACCAGGTATTCCCGATTTCGAAATAAGATAATGCAGAGGAAGGGAGGAAATCACTTCTGTCTATGAGGTTAAACATAAAATAAGCTGTTAGTCTATTGTTGAACTTGTTTAAAGGCAACTCGGGTGTTCGCGCTGACTTATTTATCATGCCGAAATTTTCATCGTTGCATGGTAAATTACATGGCTATGATCGCAAAATCTGTGAACAATTAATCACGAAAAAAAGTAATTTATAACTCAACATTTCGCAACAACGAAACATAAGTCTAGGTTAAATATTGTTGGCCCTAAGATCAATTTAATATCAACAGCAGTTACAACATCCAGCAGGAAATCTCAGTTATCCCTGGAACTATGTAATTCCGGAATTCCGTTCTGGAAACTGGAAAATCAATCCCTCAGGACGTTTCTGCAGAAGTACACTAAAGAAGAAGTTCCGTCAGAATCCACATTAAGAAAAACGTATTTGAATATCTCCTTGAAGAGACCCTGCAGAGGATTCGAAGCAGAGTTGCAGAAAAGAAGATCTGGATCTCCATTGATGAAACTACGGATGCAATGGGACGTTACATGGCCAACGTCGTCATTGGAACTATGGAAGCTAAGCAAACTGACCTATCATCAGCATTTCCTCTGACGACAGAAGAGATGGAGCGAGCAAATGGTTCCACAGTGGCACAGTTGTTCAGAAATTCATTAATGTTACTCTGGCCGAATGGAATATGGCATGAGGATGTCCTATTTTTTTTGTCACAGATGTGGCACCTTACATGAAAAAAGCAGCTACAGCCTTGGAAGTTCTCTTTCCTAAAATGCTCCACCTCACATGTCTAGCCCATGGACTGCACAGAATTGCTGAAGAGATAAGAAGTTTGTATTCTCACGTGGATAAATTAGTTTCGAATACCAAGAAAATCTTCCTAAAATCACCCTCCCGAATCCGGGTTTAAGGACGTGGCACCAGAGCTCCCTTTACCTCCACAGCCAGTCCTCACCAGATGGGGAACCTGGATCTCAGCAGTCATATATTACAGCAACAATTTGGACAAGATACGCGAGGTACTTCATGCCGTATCAGTAGACAAAGTTGCTTCAGTTCGCGAGGTAAAAAAGTTGCTGGATCATGAAGAGCACAGCAATGATCTGGCATTTATAACAGCACATTATAGTGTGATACTGGAAGCAATATTGAAGTTGGAGAAAAGAGACGATTCGCTGGTATCATCTATGGCGATCTTCGAAGATGCAGTAAATCAACTGCTGCAAGCACCAGGTTGAAACGTAAGCAGTGTTAGTGAAAAGTGTAAACATTTTCTGAGTGCTAATGTGGACATTGAAAAAATGAATAACATTCGTGATGTTCTGAAAGGTTCTGTTTTAACTCGTATGTGTCCTTCCGAAATAGCCTGTTTCAAATTTGCGCCAATCACTTCAGTGGAAGTAGAACGTTCCTTTTCCATGATGAAAGACATTCTTTCTGACAAGCGTATGTCTATGACAGTTGATACTTTGAAAAAGCACCTTGTTGTTGCTTGTAACGAAGAAAAGCAAGAGTAAGTACGCTAACTGTGATAAATTGATAATAAAGAAATAAATGAGTATTTAAAACACATATTTTTATTAATGAGTGAGATTCCTCTTTGCTTTCACTCCTAATAAGTGCCTATTTTAATTACAGTACTGCCTATTTTCAGTATTTCAGGTGCCTTTTTGCCTGCCTATTTTAACCAAAAATAAATGCCTAACTTCTGGGCTCTAGTTATTAATAATATATTATTTGACCCATTGTTTAGAATTGCATATGCAAAGAGGAAGTAACATTCAGTGCATCCAGTTTCAACGCATACAGCAACATTAACCAGAAAGCAGAACGTAAGGAATTGTCAGTGAATTTGCTACCTTCTTATAAAATATTCCATACATGGTCCCAGCTGCTGTGAGAATAAACATTCGACACCTCTTCCAGACTTGAATTCCCTCGGCATTTTTATCTTGCTTCTTCTCAACCGACATTATGCATCTTGGATAAAGTGTTTTTCATATCATATATTCCAACAATTTGTTCTTCACCTGCTCCTACTTGCTGTATAAGGTCTACCTGATGGCAACCAACCTGATGAAAGCACATTATCCCTTACAAATTACAGTCGAGACAAGTATACTGTGTAGCTAAAATGTTTGTATCCTACGAATTCGTCATCTTAATCTTTCCCCAAATGAGAATCAGGGAGGTTTGTCCTCAACGTGTCCAAAATATGATACCTTCCCACAGTTAATATTTGTCAGCAGCTCTCTATCTATGCTAATGTTTTTAGCGAATCCTTACCGGTATTTAATTCAATCCATTTAACATGATTTGAATGCATTCAGGTGTTTCGTGGGAAGTCCTTTAAAAGCTCATATTTCTGCTCAAAATGGCAGACCATACCAACTTCATTATAGGGTTGCGGCACTATATATCGAACACTTAAGGTATGTTTTAACGTTTCGAAGGAAAATCCACAATTCTGAACCGATTTTTTTGAGTTTCGTACCATAAAACAAAAAATATTAGACTAACAGTTTCGTATAATGCAATCAAAATTTTGTGCCTTATCTTCACCCAAAAATTTAGTTTTATGAAAAAAAACACAAATTTTCAAAATGTCATAAAATTTCCAAAAATGTTATAATCTTGAAATTGTTTTCACCAAGTTGAAGTATTTCATTCATAGAATGTTGTGAACTAGGATCTTCTAATTATCAAAAACTGAAAGGGAGCTAGACATAATTTTTGACAAAAGTTTAAAAATAATTAATCACCCGTGTTACAATGGCTATAAAAATAATAACAATAACAATATTCACAATATTAAGAAAGTACTTTACAACATTCCCACATTCATTAGCTTTAATTTAATCTATCATTGATTTTTCTATCTCAATTTTAAGGATATTTAAATGTATTTGAAATGCGGGAAGGTGTGCAAAAAATTACATTCAAGAAAAATAGCACTGAAGTTTTAGGACTAAGTTATGAACATAACCCACTTATTTGGGCACCTAGAAACTTGCCTGTTACATAGGCTCTACCCGCTTTTAGAAGTTTCTTGTCTTCTTTTAGTTTCCTTCTGCCTCTCAAGTACTGCCTCCTCTGCTTTTGTTCTGCAGTACTTTGATTTGCACCTTTGTGCAACCGTATTGCATCAGCTTCAAGTACACCAGATAATGTGTACTTACTTGCCAGGAGCAATTCCCATCCTCTTCAGTATTTCTATTTCCACTACGTTCTCCCAGTTGAAATGGCAAACTGCATCCATCACTCCTAATTTTAAGGTATCAAGCCCCACATTTATGTCTCCTTAGGACACCTTCTCCATACCATGGCAGTGAATGACTCATTATTTTGAGTCAATCCATGCAAGGACTTAGCATTTCTGGGTCGGTGAGTAGCTCATATATAGGCTTCAGTTTGAAGAATGCCAAAGGACAGGCCTGGTTTGAATTAAAATTGTTCTATCTCATTATTTCCTTTAGCTCACTGATATGAGCACCAGCTGTCAGTTCCTACAGGACACCAATGGTGGGTGGGACGGTCCTCTGTTGCTATTAAATGGTACAATGTGGCCCATATGCCATTTGACATGGCGTGAATACTGCTTGTGTTGGAACGTAAAGCAATTCCAAATAATTTTGCATCTTATCGATGAGTGCTCCTGTCAGTTGCGGGATTCATAATCACAGTTGCTGCAAAACAATGCAAGGGACATTCCCCAACCAAATCTCAGAATTTCTAGGTTTTCTACAAAAACTGTATTACAGCTGAAGCAACTAGGGCAAGCTAATGCAGACAATATACGTGTAAAGCACTCTATGTCAATAATGATACTGTAAATGTCACTAACACTATCAGATTCAATATTTACAGATGAAAGTTTGGACTGAGAATCACTAGCAAATGATTCCCTTACATTAGGCCTACCTTCCGTCTCACTATTTATACTGATAGCACAAGTAACACTGACATTCACCTTACTATGTCTGTTTCCATGAAATTTTCTCTTTTTCTTTGCTCTACATAGGCTTTTAGAATCCATTTTATACACACTCACAGAGAAACAAGGTCTTTGGTCGCAATGTGAAAGACCACTTGGCCACAAGGAAGGTTTGTTTATATCCGTTGCCTATCAATGGAATAAAAGTCTTTGGAATATACAAGTATTGACATCTGTTAGAACTATGAACTATGTACTCAGGAGGCATGTCACACCAAAGAGGTAAATTTGAATAAGAAAATCTGACGAGATGTTTACATGTAGGCAGGACAATGCAGCCACGCCCCTTATCACGCACGCACGTGGCTAGTTATATCTTATTTTCAGATACTTACAGTTGGAATATATGTATTTTTTGAAGTAGAGACTTCAAGCTTTCATTTCCAGTGAAAAAATTAAAATTGCATTTTTGGGCGAAAAAGGCGATTTCGAACGTTAATACATACCTTACCTTAAGGTTATCTCTACGAATTATTGATCAGTATTTTTCCAATGAAGAAAGGACCTCTGAAATAGTTATAAAACCTTAACGGAACATCCCCTGGTTGCAACTGGCTTGTTCAGACTTTTACAATGTACAATTTGTGGGCTCCAGGTGCCTTTAAATGCAACAGTTGTATTCCTTCATATATCGAACGGTCTGCGTTATATATCGATCAATGAGGTCATATTTATCGAACACGATTTTTATATATCGAACGATAAGGTTTTAAATACCGAACGGAAATATTTATTTTCAATCACTTTATTTTAGACATATGATTGTAATAACATGAGCAAAATAGAATGATTCTTAAATATAAATCTCAAAAGTAGAGGAAGCAATATTAATACACATTAAAATATCTCGAGAAACACAAAAAAACAGTTTCTTATCTCTACCCTTCCACAGAGAACAGAACATGTCTTTAGACTTCCTTGTTTCTTTTCTTTCTCCTCAATTCTTCCCGGTACTCCTTTGAAGATATCGCGTATGTTTTCTTTAATCTAAACTGATGAGGTTTTTCTGGTACTTGAGGAACTTTGAGAAAATCTCTGAAGAAATCTTCGCTACTACTTGAGGTGGGTGAGCAAGCGAGTTCCGAAGCTATTTCAAGCTCATTCAATATTTTCGGCTTGTGAACCTTTACTCCACTCTTCAAAATGACGGCACCAGGAAGTTCTTTCTTGGGAGATGGTACATACACCTCTAAACGTTCATCATTCCACGTGAAATCATCTCTTCCCTGATCACCATCATCTTCTGATGAACTGTCTGTCATCGTTTCATTCTGATTAGTAGATATTGTTTCACATGTTGAATTGTACCGAGTTCTAACACTTTTCCAATAAGCATACAAATTTAGTTCACCATCATTCTGTTTTTCTCCATCACGTCTTAGTTTGTCATTGAAGTTATCGAGAATGCGAGAAGGCAAGAATTCCTCCAGGTCATCAAGCACAAACTTTAACTTCTGATTGGAAGTGGAAAGGGATGATGGGCTGCCTTCGTCACTCTCTTGCTGTTGCCTTCCCACCGGGGATTTCAAAATATCTAACACATTTTGTGTAGTCCACAGCATTGGGATCTAGTGGATAAGAGACCACACTTACGAAAGGTGCTTTTCACAATATCTGGCCTAACAGCATCATCCCAAACTTACTTTATCATGGGTGCAAAATTTACCTTGATTACTGATGCACCGAGAGTTCGTATTTTCTCGTCTTGAAGAGCATTTTCCCATGCTCTCTTCAGAGGTGCAAATACCCCAACATCTGCTGGTTGCAGAAGATGGGTGGCGTTAGGGAAAAGGCAGTACATTATTATTCCATTGTCATGACAATATTCACCGACTTGAAGGGATAAGTGACTCCTGTGTCCATCAAGAAACAAAATAACAGGAAGTGTAAATTTCTCTACCTCTAGCCATGACCTGAAGTGTTGAAGGTAGTTCAGAAACGTTGGGGCCTTCATCCAGCCACTTTCAGTTTTCTCGTAGATCCAAGGTTCAGGTACACTATCTTTGATAAGTTGCTGAAGTCGTATGTTGCTGTAGACGATCATTGTTGGGGCACAACGCCCGTCGGCACAGAAATTTCCGAGCACTGTTATGCCTTTTTTCTCTTTAGAGGTTGCTGTAATTTGAAGCTGTTCCCCTCTGACTCCAAGGTACTTTCCTGAAACCTTATGGAACAGAAAATTTGTCTCGTCTGCATTGAAGAGCCTGCTTGGGTCTTCCATAATTGAACTTACATCCTCAGATTCCAGGTAGCACGACAGTCCAGCAAACCAACCACGTATTCTCTCTTCAGAGACAGCAGCCCTGCCCTTGCTAATGGTTTCAGCCTTCTTCTGAGACAGGAAAGGATACCGTCCCATAAAACATTTGAACCAGGTTTTACCAGGTCTTCCATACTTAAACGGTGTGCTCCTTCCTGATGACTGCACAATTTGCTGAACAGTGTCAAGTACATTATTTTTCTTCAACGGAAATCCTCTCTTAGCCATGTTGATTACCCATTCACTAATGCCCTCTTCTTCTCGTGGACTCAAGAACGGCTTCCGCCCAAGGGCAGTCTGAATCTTCTGACGTCCAGAAAGTTTGTCGTTTAACGTTGTTAAAGGGACCTGGTATGTTTTAGATGCCTGCCTTTGCGACATCATACCGGACTTTACCTGTTGAACAGCTTCAGTCAAGGCAGATAATGAATACTTACACCTTTTCATTTTTTCAACATGTTTAACTTTGGCTTTTGGGACATTTCCCCCATTGGGCATCTTAATTTTGACCATAGTCAAGCTCTGAGCACTAGTTAAGGAAATAAATAATTATTTTCTGCTTTCTGGTTTTAAATAGCTAAAGTGTAATAAAAATGTTTTTTTCAAAGAGTGCCACTTTATTTGCCGACGACGACGAGAAACCTTGGATAGTGACAGGATTGTTAAATAAAGTGATTAGAACAACGTACGGCATCAGACAGACACAAGACTTCGTAAAGGAAATCTAACTATACCCGATGAAGTTCAAAATTCAGGCCTCTCAAATTACAGATAGACGCCTCAGCAGTCACGACCACAGATATCCGGACTTCGGCGCCAAATTAAACAGTACTACAAATTAAAATCATAAACAGCCCATTCATTTTCAGTGGTGTTCGATATTAAATGAACCTCATTTATCGAACGTCCTTTCGATATTTGAAAATGGGAGTCAAATATCGAACAGTATTTTATTTTAGAAATAAATATGAAGGTGGGTGAAAAATCACAATACAAGAAAATAATAAACGTATGTATGTTAACACAACCTATTATTTAAAGGATACCTCCTGAAGACACTATTTTACCGACAAACAGATAATCACAGGGATACTGCACCTTAGTAACAATACAACAATCTCATCAAAATCCCACCAAGTCCAAAGTTCTCAGACTTTCCCGCGCTCGCCAACACAGTAACGACTTCGACCTATCGATTGATATAAAGCTAAGTTTGGAAGGGTGAATTCAGAAATCTCACATGTTATGTAAACTTTTCTATATCCTTATTTTGAAACGGGATGTGCGAACTGTTCGATATTTAGTGCCATTACCCTACTTTCATGTTTAAATTTTCACTGCACTAGAGAGATCATTCCACCATATGTAAGGAACCAGATCGAACACACTGTACCATACAGGTGTTTTGTTGAATTCAGAGAAGCCTCAGCAATACTTCTGATAACTTAAGATCATGACAGTTTTAATACTGATGCCAAGTCCTACGGCTTCTCAATCAGCAGTTCCATCTAACAGCATTCAACACTATTAGTCAAAACAGGTGTCTGATTGTCTAGATGCAGACTACACTGACTTTCACACCGATCAGTGTCTTCACAGCTTTCTTGAATACAAGAGCATAAATTGGTCCCACTATAAATTCTTCATTCTTCATAAATCGTTAGCATCAGCATCCAGTTGCTTGGAGCAAGGTGCAGAAGTATTGCTACATTACCTTGTCATCCACCAATTTGGTCACAATTTCATAACAGGTCCAATTTTCATACCTGCAACATCTTGCACAACTTCGTAATTTATTCTTTAAATTTAAGTGGATAACAGCCACCACTGATACCTATTTTATATTAATACCGAAGTGCACCAACCTCAATGAACAGACCACCACACTAAACTTTATAGGCTCCGTGCTCTAATGGGAAAAATGCACTGCCGCGCTGCGAGTGGCGAAAAATTTAAGTTAATGCGATCACCATGCACATATCTGCTGTCATCTCACCGCGTGTTGCCATTGCCGTTTAAATAATAACAGTAGGATTACAGAGTTTTATACAACAATCGAGCAAATTACTCCAAACTTGCAGAAAGTAGTGATTTATTAAATTTACAAGAAAAAGAGTTTGCAGAAAATAGCAACAGGGAGAATAACTGCAAATGTGATAAGAAAGAAACGTTGGTTCACTACATATCCTACCATTTCATGACAGAGGCAACATAGGAATTCTGTACTTGTGACAGCGAGATCAATGTTCATGTACACATTCAACATGGGTTGTCTTAAGAAAAATATATTTGGCCTATTTCTAATACGATATCATGTTAGCATAGGTTAACGCTGCTAGGAAGGCCTTGGTAAAAAGGGTTTCCATGCATTCCAATGTGTCCTATTTTCACCTGTAGTCTATTCATACCACCAGCACGACTCGCAGAAAGAACTTTAAAAAACAGCGAGACCCACAATATCAAGGGTCTGCTTAAAACCTGACTTTCTTATTTTAAAAAAATTCATTGGATTGTACTGAATGCTTCACTAACGATATGCCTCTCAAATCCGAATCGCATAGTAGTCTATAATTTGAAAGTAGAACATCTTCAATTCAGTCTTCCAAAAACTAAATAATGTATTCAAAATCTGAAATATGTCCTTAGCTCTAACAAGGTCTTGAAGGAAAATCTCATTCAAACCAACTAGAAGCAATTAATGCTACTACAGTGACCACTGTTGTAGCTTTACAAAAAGAATTAAAATTAACATGTTTTTAAAAAGCCCATTTACTTTGACAGAATTCAACTTGACACAAAATCACTAAAAGGAGGCTACTATATTTAATACTTGACATGCTATCAGCTCTTGCTTTTTTTCTGCATATTTTTCAGTCAATTCTGTTTTCACATCCGATTGTGTTGCAACTACATTATACCCATTCTCTTCCACAGTATCAGTACATAATTTTCTATGAATAAAAATTGGACTTTTGGTTTGATAACTTCAAATTCTGAATACTACATATAAATAACACGCAAGCCAAATCAGAAGTGGGAAGCGCATATCGGCTATTACACATTAACCAGCCCAGTTGACAAGTTTGGCGTAACACGTGACTGTCAAAATTAGCACTGCTTTCTGAATATTTTGAAATGCTTACAAGCAGATAATGAGAAAAACAAGCATCAAGAAACAATGGTGTTGAAACCATGCAATAACCATGGTGCAGAGCTTTTATCAAGGCCCCACACCGCTGGCTGCACAGAAGCGTCTGACTGGGGAAGACATATCCATGCGCGTACCGCCACGTTGTGAGCGCTCTTCAGCTTGACAAGGAGATCGCACGGAATTCAAACATCAACTTACATTTCGTACATATGAAAACACCCACCCTAGTAACTGAATGACAGCCTACACCGACTACTGTGTACACACACAATAAATATAAAAAATATAGAGACTGTGGTAATATTAGAAGATACTTATGCATAAAAGCTGAACACATTTTGCATTATACTGAACAAACTACACAATCCTTTGGATAGCCTGCAAGTGGCGCACATTAAAAATTAAATAAAAAGAACCTTTAGCAGATTGAATAAGAAGACTGAAAATACACCGACAAAAATGAATATATATTGGTCTAAATAAATATTTGAAATTCAATCCCCGAAAACAGAAAAGAAAAAAAACGGTATATATGCCTAGTGGTACCTCAAAATGATCATGTTGCCCACTTGAACATAATGGTCATGTTTGTAACCGATATGTTTGAACATTCAGAACAGACACTAGTAATTTAAACCTAAGCTCTATACTTTAGCTTTATTGAAAATACGAAGACATGCTCAAATGACACCAATCGACAATTTAAGTATAGTTCCATTTTTATGAGTTGACAGTTAGCCGGAAGTCAGACGGTGGTGCCAAATTGCTACGAATACAAAAAGCTGATGTACGATACACAACACGAACAGAAATATAAATACTGGAATGTAAGTCGATAATCAGTTATTCTTTGTAGCAACATGATTCCCATAAGATGAACAATAATATAAATACTGGAATGTAAGTCGATAATCAGTTATTCTTTGTAGCAACATGATTCCCATAAGATGAACAATAATACACAACACATTTAAGATAAGGCTACAAGATAAAAATATGCCAATGCATAAAACGTGAGAAAATTCAATTCAATTTCTACTAACCATGTAGAAGATCTCGCGTTGCTGTTAGATTCAGTTTCCCGTAACGAAGGAAATAATCCTACAAAGCGAATATACCACTCATTTCTGATTCACTATCGGCATTGCCATCATGTTGAGGTTTCACTCTCGCTTGACCCTAAAGAGATAACTAAGTCTTCAACATAATCGTCTGCGAGTCTTTCTCCCAAGCTTTAATCATCTCGGAGTTTGTGTGCCTCACATCATTGCTCCAGTTTTCCGCACTTACACGGCCTACGGCTTCGAAAATAAGGCTTTCACTTCCGAAACTGAAGAGTCTTATTCTCACCTACACTTCACTTGGGACCAAATCAGTTCTATGGCGTTAAAATGGCAAAGGTGAACTACTTTATGCCCGTTCCTTCTGGCTATTTCATCCACCACATACAGTGGGCACTGGGGCTTGTTTTATTTCAAGAGATGCATAAGATCCCCCTTCCCCATGTCATCGCGACATGTCTAGACACCATTGTTGGTGCTTTGTCAAGAATGACTCCCTAATATTACAAACAATTTCCTGGACCTGGCTCCTTAGTGGAGTACCGCGTCCGAAGGGCTTTCTTCTCTTGGGAGCTTCATCCTTAGACGTAGGCATCGACATGACAGAATATCAAATTCACACACGGGCCTAAAATGAACCTACTATATAACTACCGAACGAAATATTAAACTAAGATACTATATAAACTAGATCACCTGTTACACACTATCCACTACAATATAACGCGCTATACTATTAAAAATACTAAATAATACATTTATAAACTCTCGAAATATAAACGAACAACCCAGCACAAAGACCGCGAAAAGAACTGAGCACAATACAACACACAGCTGATAGCACGTGGTTACAGTAAACAACAGATCGACAACACTGCTAACCGGAACTGGAGTCTAACGCGCTCTATCGGAGCAATCGGGTGCCTATGATTGGCTGTTGATTAATTCACTTACCCTTCACCAAAAGGCAGTGCTCAAACGTCAAGTCGAAATTCATAATAACTGAACTGTATGATTACATATCATGAGACTGTCTCTCAGCAGACTGAGAACACATTAATTAAATATTTACAAACTCCTGTACGGATAGCAATGATCTTCAATATCAACAAAAAGGATACCTGTGAAATAAAAATCTTTCTATGAAACGTACACAGCTTATCATTCCTTTCTAATAAGTCATTACAGCAAATTTTCCTCAATTCTCAGAACAGATAGTTTAAAAAGTACACGACTGCAGAAATCTTTCTAAAAAAAGTCAGATACATATTTTTTATCATTTTCTGAATATGAAATGCCGGCTCCACAGTGTAGAGGTAGCGCGTGCATCTACCTCTTACCCGAAGGCCCCGGGTTCAAATACCAGCCAGGTCAGGGATTTTCACCTGGATCTAAGGGCTGTTTCGAGGTCCACTCGGCCTACATGATTACAATTGAGGAACTATCCGACTGCGAGATGGCAGCCCCGGTCTAGAAAGCCAAGAATAATGACCGAGAGGATTTGCCGTGCTGACGACACCTCATAATCTACAGGCCTTCAGGCTGAGCAGCGGTCAGTTGGCAGGCCATGGCCTATCAGGCCTGTTATTCCATGGGGCTTGGTTTGGTTATAAAATAACGTAATTCGATGAGTACAAGTTAAATTATCATTTCTGTGCGATTTGGATTTAGGTAAATGCTGTATGACATTCGTTACACTGCTGCTAATCTGCCTCTATTGTGTATTTCTTAAAATGAAATGAATGTCTAGGGTTAGATTTTCTTCGAGTGGTTTACACTTAAGAATAATTTAAGATGCAAAACCCTCCTCATATTTTCTCAAATATTACTGCTTTTACAAATACAAACTGAATTAACATTATCTGAGCACAAATAAAAATTAAAAGTGTGTTCTAATTTTTCTCTAATGATTTATTTACACCAGAAAGAAAAATGAAGTTTAAAGTAATGCACTTTCAAAAAGATTAATATCATGGTTAAACAATTATTTTAATTAGCATTTTCTACTGTAGACTAGGATTGACAAGATTGTAATTAGCTTTATTTAGACTTTATAATGCCAGATTTTTCTGGAATAGCATATTAAAAACTGTATTCTTTTTATTATAAAGCAAGTGTGGAAAAATGGAGAAAAGACATATGATACTAATAAATCATTTTTTTTCAGTTTTCAGATAATTTATAATAATTTGAAGCAATACCTTATCCTAATATTAAAAGGGTTTTTTCATGCTTTAGCTGAGCCTCCGTGGCTCAGGCGGCAGTGCGCCGGCCTCTCACCGCTGGGTTCCGTGGTTCAAATCCCGGTCACTCCATGCGAGATTTGTGCTGGACAAAGCGGAGGCGGGACAGATTTTTCTCCAGGTACTCCGGTTTTCCCTGTCATATTTCAATCCAGCAACACTATCCAACATCATTTCATCCAAATAGACATTAGCTAAAATTCCTGATACTGGTGATCCCATCGCCAGTCCATTCTGTTGGTAGACAATTTTGTTGAAAATAAGTTTTGATGACCAGTTTCTGGAGATGCACGAAATCTTGCATTTCTAGTTTACTGAGAGAACTGTATTTAGGTATTTAAATTGTTTTCATAAATTGTTTTCAATGATGGTGAATAGTTTTTAAGTTGGTATACTCGGATACATATTTACTATATCGGATTTGGAGAGAAAATGATAATCCATTGGTTGTCACTGAATTTTTCGGGTAGGATCTTTCTTGATTATTTTTAATCTGCTGCTGTTAAAGAATTCGATATGTAACTGGTTTTGTCCATTATAACAGTAGTGTTGGCTTTTTCTGCTTTTGTGATTATTACGTCGTTATTTTTTATTTTATTTTATTTTTAAGTTCTATGATTTGTTTGTGTTCAGAAATGAAATCACCGTCAGAATTAAGAGGTGGTTTTTCTGATTACGTTGTTAGCTATGTCCATCTTGTCTAGTTTTCTTTTTATTTCATTTCAAACCTAATTTCGTGTTTTTCTAAAGACAGTTTATTAATCGTAGCTTCTGACTATAATCGTATTGGTGGTTGTGTTTATTTTATTCATGTTAGGCCATTTTTGTTTCGGGCCTTTAGATAGGATGGCAGTTTCTTGCGATGGCATCACCTGCCGTACAGTCAAAGTGACCAGTCTATTCCATAACTCTGGAAACAAAGATGGCTATCATAAATACATCCTACTACTTCGCATGAGTAATTATTACCAATTTAACCCACAAAATCACTAAAAATGCTACATTTCAGCACATAAAAATATTCAAAATGGAATGCTGAAGACACGTAATTTTCAATGCAATATTATTCTTATTACTTCTAGTCCCCTACTTCTTTATACCAGAGGCTATTCCAAGAATTAAGTTTTTTACTTTGTATGTGCAAGCTTCAATCCTGGAATCTCAAATGGACTGTTTTCTTTCAACTTCAAAAATAAACTGATATTGATTACACTTTCTGCTTGACATCGTACCGACACAAATGAATTGTTTAATATTTATTACACTTTCTTTTTTTACTATCTGCTTTACGTTGCACCGACACAATTAGGTCTTATGGCAACGATGGGGTAAGAAAGGGTTAGAGTGGGAAGTAAAATGAAATGGCGTATGGCTTTTGGTGCCGGGAGTGTCCGAGGACAAGTTCGGCTCGCCGGATGCAGGTATTTTGATTTGACGCCCGTACCCTGGAGCGCGTCGTGATGGGGATGAAATAATGAAGACACATACACCCAGCCCTCATGCCAGCGAAATTAACCAATGATAGTTAAAATTCCCGACCCTGCCGGGAATCGAACCCAGGACCCCTGTGACCAAAGGCCAGCACGCTAACCACTTAGCCATGGAGCCGGACAGAGTGGGAAGTGACTATGGCCTTAACTAAGGTGCAGCTCCAGCATTTGCCTGGTGTGAAAATGGGAAACCACAGAAAACCATCTTCAGAGCTCCCATTATCTCCCGAATGCAAGCGGATAGCTATGTGACCCAAAACCGCACACCCACTCGCTTAGTCAGTGTTCGACTATCAAATAGTTTTGTCATCTAGTTCTAGTTAATTTGAGGTTTCCATGCTGCGCAACTTGTTGCCCACAGCTAATAGGTTACATGAACTGCAATGCCCTATCACGCATTTGAGCAATGAGTCGCCACAGCAGTTGCCAGCTCGAACGACTGGCCACAACGAGTTGCTCTAGGCCAATAGGTCCTATTTGATCGAATGGTTCGAGACTCACCACTAGTCTCCCTCGGCTAATAGCAGTCCTACATTCCCACACCACTTTTACTTGCTGTCCAGGTGTAATTCAACTTTTATACACATTCAAACACACAGTGCGCTACTGTGCTATGTTTCTGCTGTGTAGATTGATGGCTAATGTGGGTTGCCCAGTTTACCGAATGCTGACACTAACCGATCCACGCCATACAGGATTTCCAACTTATCTTTTGGGTACTGTTACACAAATCTTTAGTCTTCTGCTATGATTGAAGCCACACAACAAAATGAAAGCAACTGGAAATCCCCCAATCTGAAGGTAAATTCACTGACTTGTAAATTGTTCAGGTAAATCTATTTTGAAAACTCCCAATGAATTTAGTCTTCTAAATGTACACCCAGATTATACTCTTGATGACTGATGCAAGAAATAAAACTGTCATAACCTGGCAAGACCCCAATGTCAAAGTGATAAAGCAGATTGTAGAAACGGTACTTAGACGATATGCAAGGTTAAACAAGGTCAGTATGCCACATTTCAAAGACTTAGACACTGTCTAAAGCCAATGTACATCCAGCCATGTTTAAACACTGCCCATGACACTGTTTAACCTCAAAATTTTGTCAGCCTCCATAGTGTAACAGTTAGTACTATTAGCTGCCATCCACGGAGGTCTGGATTCCCAGCATTGCCAGAGATTTAAGATTGGTAGGAGGGTTGGTACATAGTAAATGGTACATGCAGCACACCTCCATTGGGGACAGTTTAACTCAAATTTTAGGAGAGAATCAGACAAAGCTATAGTAAGGAGCACTCACGGTTTAGTAACACGAGCGACCGCTAGGTGGAGCACACCAGTTCACTGTCGCACTAGTAGCGCTGAGACGAACGACAATGCTGCCAACTGTTGGTTTGATATGGCTATACTTTTTTCTTGCCGTGCGGACAGTATGCGCCGCGGCGATAGAAAAGAGCCTCTCGAAGGGAGTGTGGCCCCACTGTTCTCATGACAGAGATTGGCCTCGAGGTGCAAAAATACCTTAAAGCTAATAAATTATTTTATTTCTCGCGCCGAGGCCATTTCAAACTTCCCGGGCCGCTTCATAATTTGTTTTTCTGCAATGGTTGGTATCAAATTCTCGGCCTTATCCTAGGTGTCAGTGGCGTCATCCTTATACTTACGTGAACCAATCGCCGTTATAAGCAATGGAGTATGGCGTCTAAAACAGTATTTCTTATTATAAAAGTAAATATACTTCTAGGGGTGGGCGGGTTGGTCCCTGGCAAGTGTATTTAACACCTCTCTTCCTCGATCATTATAAGGTAAAATTGGAATCATTTCAAGTAACATTCTATGTAATAATCCTAGAGTTCCCATTTCTATATTTTTACCAACAATCACAATCAGAGGTTATATACCATAAAACATACAATTTACCCTATATATTATCACGCTGAGACTATTCTGGGATAAAAACTACGTTGAGACTATTCTGGGATAAAAACTAGTCCGATAGCCTCCTGTGGGCAATCCGCTGCGAAAGTGCAACAATTAATTTGAAATCTACAAGGAGGTACAGTTTAAAATAAGATTTTGCTTTTCATGAGATAATATAAGGGACTTGTTTCTTGAACCTGACAAGGGACAGACCAGTAACTGCCAACTTGACTACAATTCTTGGCACCGATATATTTTGTTACATTTGGGATAATTTGCCTGGAAGAATAGGTCATATCATCCATATCAGACTAACTTTCCCATATCACAGGGCTGTCACATCAACCAAGAGGGATTCTATTATATTATACTTACCGTGGATACTCGTCGCGCTAATTCAGAAAAGACTTCGGCAACTATAAGGTAGGAAAATGCAATGACTAGGAAAGAAGATTCATGGCCATTATAACGGCCCCAGGGTTACGTGAACGATGTTGATCCACGAAATATCACTAATATTTGTCACAAACGAAAGGTAATCATTTATTTACTCAAAGTCTCAAATCCCAGGTTGATTAAGAAATACCGTCGTTACTAGCAAGAAATATGTATACGTATTTACTGGCTGCAAATAAGAGTCCATGGTGTTGCATTCCGCTCCTTGCGCCGTCTTTTGTTTCTTTCTTGAGGTCCAGGGCTGGCACCGATGAATGGGAGTGCTATGTCTGCAATTTTTGTTACCTTTGGCCATGTCTTGCATTCCGCTGCTCGCGCAGTCGTTTGTTTTTCTTGAGGTCCAGGGCTGGCACCAACGAGCTATCTTTCAAGCGAATGGGAGTGCGGGTATTTTGTTGAAAAATAGCATGATCCCTGGACCAATACATGTATATATTTTAAAAGGAAAATAGCATGATCCCTGGACCAATAAATCGTTTATTGAATCCACATGAAGTAACAGCCCGTCAAATTACATCGAATGAGAAAAATCAATAAAACGACACCAAAGAACTTCACTGAGCAAAGACATCATAGACAACAGTGTTGGACAAACAAAACACTTACTGAAGCGCTGCGACATAGCAGAATTAGTTGTTGTAAGGCAGTAAATTATGTATTCTCTAAAATAAAATATTTTGTATTATTTCTTAATCAACCTGGGATTTGAGACTGAGTAAAAGCAATTACTATCTTCCATTTGTGACAAATATAACAGTGATATTTCGTGGATCAACATCATTCACATAACCCGGCCCCAGTACTTGCCTGGTGTAAAAATGGGGAACTACAGAAAACGGCACAAGGTCAGTTACTACAACATTTTTTCAGCACAGACATCTAGATGCGATTGCACTGTAAATTTGTTTCTTTCTTGCCGACTTCCCGCGATGGTCGGGATTGTGCGCTGCACAGGGCTGCCAACTCGGGACAAAACCATTGGTCTGGATTGGTTAAGTTAGATTATTGAAAAACCCATTGGACTGGGATCAAGCAAAGGTGATCTGGGGGCGTAAGCCCCCAGGTTAGGGCTGCGAAGTTGTGTTACGCCTCTCTAGCATTCCGTACAGTGATAACAGCGCATTCAAAAAGCTGAAGTAATTTATCATTAATCTCAGCCAATGGAAATGCTACAGCACGTCTGAGCAATGAATGACATGTGATAAATTATATTAGGTTGTAAATGTACTTCTGGGGGACAGCGGGTGGGTCGCTGGCTGTCCCAGTGAACACATCTCTCCCCTACAAGGTATTTCACATAAGATTTGTAACATTTCAATTTCCTTATGATACTATAAAACTTCTGTTGCGCATACTGAATTTCTACCCAGAAAATAATCTTCAGTGCTGCCAATGTTGTGTTTCAAACCTACAATCTCCAGAATGCATTTACATCTATATGGCCCATACAACTCATTCGTTACACAGTACTATAATTTCATCTTTCCTTTGCCAATGCTAGTCAGGTTACTGTACGCTCACCATAACAATACTATATAATCAAATCACACTTCCTCGTACCAAAGAAAGCAATATTCTTCTATGTGAGCAAGTTCATGCACATGTTTATCCATATTTGCAGCCATTGTGCAGGAAGACTACAGCTGACTAACGTTAGACATGTACACCGATTAAATTTCATCAGTTGTGACAAGCAAAATATTGCATGGAAGACACTTCTTTACATTTTCAAAGCTTAAACATCTAGTTGAACACTGGCCGAACCTTGTTTAAGCAATGGATCATCGGGCATAACTTGGACATTGCCTAATGCCTGTTGCTCACGGTAAAATTTTCTGTCAAATGTATCGTACAATAATTTAATTTTATAAAATTTCTGTTGCTCACAGCCAAATTCAAGTTTTATAAAACCTTTGATAAAACTTTTCACAAAATAGGTCATGTTCTATTCCGTAAAATTAATTTTACGAAACAAACCAATCAGCGCTACGTCGTGAGAAGATTGCGAAGCTCGATTGTAAACAAACACTTCTTTCTAAAATTGCAGAATCCAGGTGGACTAAGGAAGCTGTTAGTGTTTTAATGACGAATACCAGAAATATCCTTGTTTGTACGAAGTTAAAATGCCACTTTACCACAGCAGAAATGCAAGGAGGCAAAAAACAATCGCCGAATTCCTATATGAATACCGGTCTTCTAACCAACTAATTTTCAACCAAGGACAGCAATCCTCTACCTTATTCTCTTTTCATCCAGTCCCGAGTCCAGCATTTCTTTTCTTCCTTTTTACCACTGTACAACATATAATTGCACCTAAAGCAGCACGTTTTGCTTTGTTTGTTGGAGCCATACTCTCAAACACATTGTAAGTTGAACAGCTGATTCTTGGTTTAAAAGTTTATCGATAGATGGCAGCACATGCACATCTTAGTTCAGAAGTAAGTTCATAGATGGCCATTATGATGTTTCCACGGATTTTATAAAATAATTTTACCGAGAGCAACACAACTTGTTTTCAATAAACTTTTATAAAATTAATTGTACAAGAAATTTTACGAAACATTTTACCGTGAGCAATAGGCATAAGGCTCAAAACTAATCGTTTCTGCAAATCACCCATGAATTCCGGGCAAAAGATCAGTACCTGCAGCCTTTTCGGTGCAGACATCAAGGGGCGATTTCACGGCAGTTTGTTTCATTCCTGCAGACTTCTCATGGTGTTGTTTCTCTCTCGCAGTCGACGTGATCGACCGGTGCACAAGGCTGCCAACTTCCAAACTTACAAACTACCGTCGGATTTTTTATTATGGACACTCGAGTTTAGGCTTTAATTACAAACGAACCAATAGGCCTATGGAATTAGAGTTATACCAATATTTTCCTTGTTTAATTCTACATTAGCGTATATAAACGCATTGTTTTCGACGTTCATTAAATATTTTTTATTTGTGGTTGTAATGAATATTGCCCGGGTTTTTGGCTGCTTCTCTAGTAAGCTCTCACTTAGGAATATATACAAGGAAAACAACTTGTCTGATTCTAATGAAATTTTTATATGTCATAACCACATGTATTTGTAGTGTAATACTCAAGTTACAATTTTTTTCAACCACCCTGAAAAAAGTTCTTATTTTTCTAAAGCAATTCTTTCTCAGCTCAGGATAAACGTACAGCAGCAAACTTGGGCTTGTTTTGAAGCACTCAGTCATTGTTATCAGAAACTACAACAACTGTAACCGTACAGAGTCGTACCGAATTTATGAAGAGTAATATTAAAAGGAGGTTTTGTGTACGCCGGATCGTGCGATTAACAGCAGGCCGGGTGGTGAAATCGGGTGCAGTGTTGCCGCGTTCAGTGGTATTCACGCGCGCAACGAACACAGCTTTTCGTTTACATTCAACCTTTAATTTTATTTCCTCTTATAAATTCCACTTCCCATCCCCTTTTCTCATAAGGGCTTTGGACCTTCAACGACAGGTTTAAAAATGGTTGAAATATCACACTGTACAATTTTGCAATTTGTATTATTATTTACATATATTTACGGTATTTAATTCTATCAATTTTCTTCGTCTGAAAAATCACTGTGTTCCGAAGAATCGGTGCTGCTGTCATTCATGTTATGACTCGAAATAAGGGATATTTGCAGACAGTCCATCTTTTTCCCAGTAGTGGTCTTCAATTTTCTCCGCGTATTTAATACACTGTTTCCAGAGTTCAGAAAAAATAGCATTCAAAATCATTGCAAACCGGGCGAGTTGACCATGCGGTTACGAACGCGCAGCTGTGAACTCGCATCCGGGAGATAGTGGGTTCGAACCCCACTGAGGGCAGCCCTGAAGATGGTTTTCCGTGGTTTCCCATTTTCACACCAGGCAAATGCTGGGGCTGTACCTTAATTAAGGCCACGGCTGCTTCCTTCCCATTCCTCGGCGTTTCCTCTCCCATCGTCGCCATAAGACCTATCTATGTCAGTGCGACGTAAAGCAAAAAAAAAAATCATTGCAAGTTCACCCTCTGTAAACGGCGGTCTGGGAGGCATCTTGAAGTGACGTGGTCAACATGCAGAACATAGGAACACTGAAAATAGCTTCCGGGCAAACCAAGGTCACGGGCATTCCGTTTCACAACTGCCCGGGGCGAGTGTACTGTGTTCGTTGTGCGCGTGATTACTAATGAACGCGGCAACACTGCGCCCAATTTCACCACCCGGCCTGCTGTTAATAGCACGGTCCGGCGTGGACAAAACCTCCCTTCAATATTACTCTTCATAAATTTGGTACCACACTGCACGGTTACAGTTGTTGTAGTTTCTGATAACCATCACTGCGTGCTTCAAATTAAGCCCAAGTTTGCTGCTGTACGTTTATCCTGGGCTGAGAAAGAGTTGCTTTAGAAAAATGATAAGAACGTTTTTCGGGGTGGTTGAAAAAAATGGTGACTTGAGTATTACACTACAAATACATGTGGTTATAACATATAAAAATTTCATTAGAATCAGACAAGTCGTCTTCCTTGTATATATTCCTAAGTGAGCGCTTCGTAGAGAAGCAGCCAAAAACCCGGGCAGTATTTATTACAACCACAAATAAAAAATATTTAATGAACGTCGAAAACAATGCGTTTATATGCGCTAATGTAGAATTAAACAAGGAAAATATTGGTATAACTCTAATTTCCATAGGCCTATTGGTTCATTTGTAATTAAAGCCTAAACTCTAGTGTCCATAATAAAAAATCCGACAGTAGTGGCACATTGTTAGGTGAAAATCATGCCAGCTATTAGTCTGGATTAGTTAGGTCCAGCTAGTAACAAAACCATTGGTCTGGATAAGTTAGGTCCAGCTAATAACCAGATGAGGATGAAGTTGACAAGCTTTATGAAGCATTGAGTGACATCGTGGTCAGGGTCAACAGCAAAGATAGAATAGTGCTAATGGGCGATTTCAATGCGAGAGTTGGGAATAGAACTGAAGGATACGAAAGGGTGATGGGTAAATGTGGGGAAGATATGGAAGCTAATGGGAATGGGAAGAGTCTGCTGGACTTCTGTGCTAGTATGGGTTTAGCTGTTACGAATACATTCTTCAAGCATAAGGCTATTCACCGCTACACATGGGAGGCTAGGGGTACCAGATCCATAATAGACTATATCTTAACAGACTTTGAATTCAGGAAATCTGTTAGGAATGTACGAGTTTTTCGCGGATTTTTCGATGATACAGACCACTATCTGATCTGTAGTGAACTAAGTATCTCTAGGCCTAGGGTAGAGAAAGTGAAATCTGTCTGCAAACGAATAAGGGTTGAAAATCTCCAGGACAAGGAAATTAGACAGAAGTACATGGATATGATTAGTGAGAAGTTTCGAACAGTAGACAGTAAGCAGGTTCAGGATATAGAAAGTGAATGTGTGGCATACAGGGATGCTGTAGTAGAAACAGCAAGGGAATGCCTAGGAACAACTGTGTGCAAAGATGGGAAAAGGCAAACATCTTGGTGGAATGATGAAGTGAGAGCAGCCTGTAAAACGTTTAAAAAAAGGCTTATCAGAAATGGCTCTAAAACAAGGGCCGAGGCAGACAGGGATTGGTACGTAGATGAAAGAAACAGAGCGAAACAAATAGTTGTTGGCTCCAAAAAGAAGTCATGGGAAGATTTTGGTAATAACCTGGAAAGGCTAGGTCAAGCAGCAGGGAAACCTTTCTGGACAGTAATAAAAAATCTTAGGGAGGGGAAAAGGAAATGAACAGTGTTTTAAGTAATTCAGGGCAACTCATAATAGATCCCAGGGAATCACTGGAGAGGTGGAGGGAATATTTTGAACATCATCTCAATGTAGAAGGAAATCATCCTGGTGGTGTTGCAAACAGCCAAGCTCATGGGGAGGAGGAAAATGATGTTGGTGAAATTGTGCTTGAGGAAGTGGAAAGGATGGTAAATAAGGAAGCAGGAACAGATGAAATTAGACCTGAAATGGTGAAGTATAGTGGGAAGGCAGGGATGAAATGGCTTCATAGAGTAGTCAAATTAGCGTGGAGTGTTGGTAAGGTACCTTCAGATTGGACAAAAGCAGTAATTGCACCTATCCATAAGCAAGGGAACAGGAAGGATTGCAATAACTATCGAGGTATCTCATTGATTAGTATACCAGGCAAAGTATTCACTGGCATCTTCGAAGGGAGGGTGCGATCAGTCGGTGAGAGGAAGTTGGATGAAAACCAGTGTGGTTTCAGACCACAGAGAGGCTGTCAGGATCAGATTTTCAGTATGCGCCAGGTAATTGAAAAACGCTACGAGAGGAATAGGCAGTTGTGTTTATGTTTCGTAGATCTAGAGAAAGCATATGACAGGTTACTGAGGGAAAAGATGTTCACTGTACTGGGGGACTATGGAATTAAAGGTAGATTATTAAAATCAATCAAAGGTATTTATGTTGACAATTGGGCTTCAGTGAGAATTGATGGTTGAATGACTTCTTGGTTCAGGGTACATAAAGGGGTGAGACAAGTCTGTAATCTTTCACCTTTGCTATTCGTAATTTACATGGATCATCTGCTGAAAGGTATAAAATGGCAGGGAGGGATTCAGTTAGGTGGAAATGTAGTAAGCAGTCTGGCCTATGCTGACGACTTGGCCTTAATAGCAGACTGTGCCGAAAGCCTGCAGTCTAATATCTTGGAACTTGAAAATAAGTGCAATGAGTATGGTATGAAAATTAGCCTCACGAAGACTAAATTGATGTCAGTAGGTAAGAAATTCAACAAAACAATGTCAGATTGGTGACACAAAGCTAGAACAGGTCGATAATTTCCAGTATTTAGGTTGTGTGTTCTCCCAGGATGGTAATATAGTGAGATTGAATCAAGGTGTAGTAAAGCTAATGCAGTGAGCTCGCAGTTGCGATCAGCAGTATTCTGTAAGAAGGAAGTCGGCTCCCAGACGAAACTATCTTTACATAGGTCTGTTTTCAGACCAACTTTGCTTTACAGCAGTGAAAGCTGGGTGGACTCAGGATATCTTATTCATAAGTTAGAAGTAACAGACATGAAAGTAACAAGAATGATTGCTGGTACAAACAGGTGGGAACAATGGCAGGAGGGTACTCTGAATGAGGAGATAAAGGCTAATTTAGGAATGAACTCTTTGGATGAAGCTGTACGCATAAACCGGCTTCGGTGGTGGGGTCATGTGAGGCAAATTGAGGAGGATAGGTTACCTAGGAGAACAATGGACTCTGCTATGGAGGGTAAGAGAAGTAGAGGGAGACCAAGACGACGATGGTTAGACTCTGTTTCTAACGATTTAAATGAGAGGTATAGAACTAAATGAGGCCACAACACTAGTTGCAATCGAGGATTGTGGCGACGTTTAGTAAATTCACAGAGGCTTGCAGACTGAACGCTGAAAGGCATAACAGTCTATAATGATAATGTATGAGGAAAGTAACGGGAAACTACCTTGCCGATTTCCCCACTATGCCTCTTTGGTGATGTCTAGGCCATCTACAAAACCTAGGTAGATGCACCTATGCCTGACCCTATACCTATAGCTGACAGCCTAACTTAATATATTTTTTTTTTTTTAATGAGGAACGACATTTCATTGGCGTAATCTTCAACCAATGGCAGAGTCCATTCGCCCACAGTCAGCCATGATTACTATGTTATTTACCGATATTTATTCTGGCGAGCCTTATACCATTAAGTAATCGGGAGATAGTGGGTTCGAGCCCACTGTCGGCAGCCCTGAAGATGGTTTTCCACGGTTTCCCATTTTCACACTAGGCAAATGCCGTGGCTGTACCTTAATCAAGGCCACGGCCACTTCCACTTCCTAGGCCTTTTCTATCCCATCGTCGCCATAAGACATATCTGTGTCGGTGCAACGTGAAGCAAATAGCAAAAAAATAATACTATTAAGTGGCTGAAGGTGTCTCAAAAAGACTAAACATGTCCTGCAAATAATTTTGAGATTAATGGAACTTCATTATGTGATTTCATTATGTATTGAAAGGTGTCAATCACGGCAGTTTCCAGTAGTCCAAGAACTAAACCTGACAATAACAGTAATCTTGATTCTAGTGGACTACAGCCTAACCTGTTAACTACTTTTCAGTCAAATGTTAGTAAACAAATCAGAGCATTCAGAGTTCATCTGGTGTACGAAATGTCCTTTAAAATGTTTCCCTGAAAAGATAGGCCACTGCCAATTAAAGGGTTGAAGAAAGTACCTTAACTCCTGTAGTAAATTCATGTGGTAACATTAACTTACATACAGCTACCATTTTTCAGAATTTCCTTCATTTTAAGGGGACACGTTTCCCACTAATAAAAGATTCAATTCAGCAAATTCACTAAGTATCCCATTATAATACAGCCACTAGGGGAGGATTTTCGAGGAAACTATTAACATATTACACATTATAATAAAACAGCGTAGGGGAGAGTGGGGCAGTTTCATACAGGGGCAGTTTCATACAGTTTTAAATTTCCCACCTTTAAGGGTAGAGAGTGCCATCTTTTTTATTCTTATTAACTCCTTTTGACTTCATCTACTTCCTATGCAAGTTGTAGCTTCATAGAATCTGTTGACGAGAAGCTGTGCTGAAAAGTTTAATTTTGGTGATTTTTTAAAAAAATCTTCATGCTGTGAAATAGTTAGGTAAGTCTTTTGATTCACTGTGTTTGATTCTGAAATAAGTTTCACATCATACTACACTCTTTACTGCAACTTATGTATAAGTTACAGTAGTCTCCATAACTTATGAAAAGCCAGATGGCAAGATTAGTAAAATAACTGCCTATGGGGCACTTTCATACAATGGTTTGGGGCACTTTCATACACCCCCTTATATCTATTTTTGAAGCAAAAAAGGATATAATTGGGGCTCTTAGGCCTAGAGGGTGGGTTGCAGGAACATCTTTTCTTGAAATCATCAAGCATCTCCAAAAGATATGCAAGTCTTCTAAAAGGATGATCCCGTATTTGTCTTGTTTGACAAATTCGGTCCATTTAAGACCAGATGCAGGCAAGCATTTAATACATGGATCTATGAAAATCCAGGAAGGACCTTATCAATTTATAACATACCATACCTGACAAATGTACCATTCAGTCAGTCATTTTTCAAGATCAACATTGTGTCTTAATTCAGGAAGACCGGACTTTGGTCTCCAAATCGTTTTGTCTTTACTGACAGACTTTGCTGCATCTTTGACAACAGATCGCCCATGCCCTCCACAGGATTGCACAAAAATTTCTACATCTTCAGATCCTGCCCATCATGAGGAAGTCATGCCAAGAACTATCCAGTAACATACTCACTTCAGCTTCTCCCACTTCCACGCCAACACCCAATTCCAAGGCAACCCTCAAAAACCTACAATTACACCAGAATATATCCACCCTTACCCCAAAGCAAATCCTATAACACTTAAAGACCCTGGACGAGCTAAAGGAAAGTCAAGAATTCTGACTACCACCACTCCTGAAAAAGAAAGATTGGAGGAAATGATGAAGCTTAAGAATAAAACGAAAAGAAAGCCAAACAAGATGACATCCTCGAATCTCCCTGGACGAAAATTATTTAAATCTGGCAAGGAATCTGTAGGCTTCAATTTTTCAAGCAGTGAAGAAAGTGTTGCTGTAACAAGTGGTGAAAGTGAACTTGAGTTTAGTGACCAAGATGTTGACTTACCGCTGCTTGATAACAGCAGTGATATTGAGCTTAATGACTTCGTTCTGGTTGAGTTTGTAACAAAAAGAACAAAGAAATACTTCGTTTGTCAAGTTGATGAGAAAATGAATGATTCAGAGTTTCTCAAACTTTTCACGTACAAATTATAAAAAGAAATTTGTTTTTTACGAAAAGAAAGATGTCAGTGAAATTTCTCGGGCTGATATTTACACTAAATTTCCACAGCTTACCATGGTTGGAGGAACAGCTCGAGCAATTTCCTTAACTTTTTCTGTAGATCTGACTGAATTCAGTTTAGGATAGGCTAGTGGTGTATTTGTATGTATAAAAGCATGTTTTGTCAATATTGTAGAACATGTATGAAAGTGCCCCTGCAATGTATGATACTGCCCCATGTTGGGGTACTTTCATACAAATTACATGTTTATAAATATTTTTAAATTGTTTTACAGGAATTAACTAAATGAGTAATTACGTAAGTCCAACTTGTTTCTAATATAACAATGTTTTTGTAACACTTGTTTTTAACCATTTAGATTGCAAAATACAGCCACTAAATCTTCTTAACTGTTAATAGGTAGAATGTGTATGAAACTGCCCCACTCTCCCCTACAGGATACCACTTAAGACACGTGTTAACTATTGGCAATACACCGGCTTGTTCCAAACTTAAGTAACTGAATGCATATAGATGAGCAATCGTTAAATGCGCCAGATCCTTTTCCGATGCATGGAATGCGGTTGTTTAAAAACGTTCTTTCACACGGAACTAAACAGGGTACGTTAAATAACACATTATACGACGCCAACGTTCATGGCGGCATAAGAAACTATATCTGTTCATCAACAATATAGAAACTTAGCTAATCTTACAAGAGCCTAATTACTTTAAATACTCACCCTTTATCGTCGTTGTCCATTTCGGTTTTCACTCTCATTGTACTCAAGAAATGTAACTATATTAGAGCACTATACTGTTCCAGATCCCTCATCCACACATCAAGCTTCAAAATGGCTATTCTGGAAAGGAAGTTTTCACGTATCGACCCGCATGAGAAAAAACATGAACCATTGACGTCATCACTACCAAAGCCGAAATGCATCGGTTTATACTACATTGATAAATATTGGTGCGTTTAAACGATATATTAAAACAATATATTTAATTAAAGTTTAAAAAGACCAATGCATCAACCATGATTTGTAATAATCGTAATTATTAGAAATTAAACTTGCAAGTTACTTCCGTTTACTTCAATGTCATCTGAAGCATTGAACTCCTTGGCATTCGGCACACACGAAGGTATTCTTTACTCCCTGTGCGTACCATACAGAATTTATGAATGATTATCAGACATTCTGCTGATCAGATTATTTATTTGAAATTTGGACAGTAATGTGTAATTCCTGTCAAACAACTAAGTGTTGTCCTCAATGCATGTTTAAGAGACGTACGTCGTGTTTGCTACTTGAACGTCTTGAAATGTTGCGAACAGTTACGATGTTACCATAATTATGAGCTGTGATGATAGTAGGCGTACAGAGAATTGAAAAAAAAAATGTACGAGCACAACAATTCTTCTTCAGGGTTATAATGCTAAACCTGAACAATGAAAAATTTTTAGAAGTTAAAACCACTATTCTTCGTGTCAAATGAATAACAAATTAACTGGTTACAAGTTTTGCTAACAAAGTAGGTGTTATTTTTTTTTTTTTTTTTCTTTTTGGTAGCCATTGATGTACGTGTACCACAGATGGCGTATGATTGGCCGTTCATGAGCGAACTGATTATTTCAAATGATTCATGTTGATAGTATATTTACAAAGAAATCACCAATCATACATGATTGTAATGGATATGTCTTGATCTGATTAATTACGGTACCGGTACTAAGTTCCAGTAAGTCAGCTTCATAAACATTCATTATTTAAAATCCTATTAAAATGAAACCTTTACTGTTAAATATGTTGTCTGTCCGTATACACTGGCAACAATAGGTTACTGAATCCATTTTAAGTTATCTCTTCACTATACTGAGAGTCAACTCAAGACCTTAGCGGTCCCTTTGATGTTTGTTAGACTTCCGGTCGGTGAAAAGGCTTCCGCAGCGCCAAATAGTTCCCTAGGTTTGTTACTTGTTCCTGAAGTCAGGAGCTTTTTTCAGTTTGGTTAGATATTCTGGTGAACTGACTTGACGAATTTAAATTTTTTGCCCTGTATAAATATGGAAAATATATCACAGGTTGTATGTTATTCGGGTTCGTCACCAACTCTTATATTTCATACGTAGATGGCTATGAATAGTTATTGTTCTCAGTGGTGTACGTAGCAAAATGAAAATTACTTAATATGATATTGATATCTTATTGCACTGTGTACGTAGTAAGCTTTGTTCGAGTCCATTCCATTGCTGATAATTTCGCATAATATGTGAGACGTTGAAGATGAATCCAAAAAACTGTTGGCAATACTGGCTGCAACAGCATTTCAGTGTTCATAATGGCTGCCAGCTGTGAGCAACACGTGTGTGATGCTGTGACGCTTGAGTCCCCTGTGAAATACTTTAAAGCTAATAAAAGTGGAGAAAAATTAAGTAGGAAATCTAAACCAAATTGTTTTAAACGTTTACAGTAGACTACGAGATTAGAATCCGCTGTGGACTGTGGAAGAAGTGAAAAAGACCGCGCAGCTCACGGGCGTTTCTGTGTACAGTGTTTACGCCGCTCGCTTGGAATTTAAACTGCACGGAAAATCCAAGTCTCCAGCGAAAGGTCGATGTGTCAGCTCAGTTCAAACTATGCACTCGCCGTAAATAAGACAGGAAGGGCCTTAACACGGTATGGGAATAGGATCCTTGGCATATTCGTTGTTAATAATAATAATAATTATTATTATTATTATTATTATTATTATTATTATTATTATTATTATTATTATTATTATTTGTACTTTCATTTATATTCGTAACCGCCCTCTACCTGCAGAAATGTTGTCATGAGGTGATCATGAGTTCGTTTTTACCTTCCGAATGACGAGGCTACAATATTTACAACATTCCTGGAAATATTGTATTTTGCAATCCACCGAACAATAAAGGAATAAACAGGTATGGTACGTAATCAAAGTACAGCTATGTGAAAGGAAGTGATTTCGTTTGATGCTTCACTGTTTCAGAATGAAGTACTTGTCAGATAGACGCACGACGTTAATGATTAGCTGGTTGTAGCGGAGATGGAGAACGGAGACGGGAAGGGAGACAGGGGACGTGCTCACATGCGGAAAGATACTTTTCCTAAGCTCTTGAGTTGAATTTCAGTTTAGTTCATTCAGATTATGTTGTTCTTAGTTATTCTCCTCGACTTCTTTTAGACGATCTAAAGTTTTTCTAATTGACTACGTCTATGTACAAAATGTTAAGTAGATTGGGACAGTTCAGGCTGTGTATTTGCTGAGCATACTGGATTAAGCTGAAATACAGCAGGCTGAACAGCCCTTTGAGGTGCAGCAAATCCACTTTTGTCAGGAGCCGTCATCGGTTATATTCGGTGTCACTCGGCTCATAGTGACGAACCAATGGCCGAACGCATCGTGTCGTCACAAATCACGCTCACCTTTCATTCTTTGAGAATCTTTGAGTGTATTATTTAATTCTATCGTGTCGTCAGAAGTAATTAATTAAGGTAGTGTATTAAATTTAATCAGTGGTTTAGTTGGACCGGAACGGGCCGGAATGCCGTTCCCGAAAATATCTTCCCGCTTTAGAATTACGTAACATTTTTACATTCAGTAAGAAAATCTTATAATCTATACACAGCGCTGAAACGTCATGGGTGTAGTCTAGCGGACTAATATCGAGCCTCACGGTATTATGTTCATAAGATACGGCCACTTTTACACTCCTGGGCGGTTTCCTGGTTCTCTAAGTTTGGCTACACTGCTACTGGATTCGAAGAGTGGGAAGTTAGCACAACAACTTTCTTCCACTCGTTATGTTTGTTTGAATACAGATTTTATTTTATGTTTTTCTCAATGTGTTGCTGTGAAGCAGATATTATGGAATCTCTCTGCACTTAATCAACATCAGTGGTAGCCCCTTGTACTTTCCAAGTTTTCCAGTGGCTGTGAAAGTGAGTTGTGAGTGTGACCATGAGTTTACTGAAGTGGCTGGGTTGAAAGAAGCGTGCTGGGGATGAAGAGGAAGAATCAAATAATACCAAAAATGTGTGTGATGGCTCAATTAAAAACGAAACTGAACGGAGTTCGAGAACATTAGTTTAATTAAAGACGTAAGTATAAAGGCAGAGCCTTGGTTAAATATTGCTGAAACGTGTGATGCAGATTCAATGGAGAATCTAGGTTATGGTTCTACATCTACCATCGACTGTGAAATTCAAGGACCCAGCTACCGAAAACAATTTTTTTCAGACTGTCGGAACGAGTCTCAGTACCTTTTTTGTGTCAGAACACAAGTGGTTATTTGCATAAAATAAACATGTAGTCTGCAATATATGTAAAGAGGAAAGTATTAGGAGTTTCTAAATGTTCAGGACTTAAGCTAATGCAATTATGGGTAGAATGCAAGGTTCATCCCAACGGAAATAATATTAATCAACAACAAACAAGCCTTCGGAAAAAATGAGCACAAAAATTCAGAACCTCACAAGAAAACTATGTTACAAAAATCAGAATCTAATAAAAAGATATTTGGACGTTGCTTGGGCACTATGAACGTCACACCTAGAAACCACCGTTCGAGTACCGTATTTCGAACAGCATGGTACTCAGTTGCGAAAAGAAATAGACCCTTCGTAGACCTACAGGCTGATGTTGAACTTCAACAATTAAATGGTTTAGACATGAGACGATTTCTTCATACAAATTTTAGTTGTGCTAAGAATCAGTATTATGATTGGCGAATTAACAACAGTTAGTGTAAAATCTGTTTTGTTATTATATTTGAGATGTGCTCTTTCAGATAATTCTGAAGTTGATTCCTTTTTCTGGGACTTGATAAAACTTGAATGACCTACAGCAGATGTTATTACTCGAGAGATATTGCAGAATATTTCTTCATATGGGATGAATGAAAACTTTCTTGCAGAACATTTAGTTGGTCTAGCATGTGATTGGGCCTCTGTAATTATAGGTAGAAAATGGAGTTTGAACACAGTTTTTAAAGTTATTTCCAGATATAATAATCTGGCACTGTTTAAACCATCGTTTGGAACTGGCCGTTTCTGATACAAGAAATGAAGTTACAGGTTTTTTTCTGTTTCCCATTCTTTCTTTGACAAATTGTATTCTTTAGGCCTATACGGCATGTCTCCCAAAAAATTAAAGGCAACTCATCATTTGTGCTGCTTCACTGGAACAAAGAGTTAAGAAGATTGGGAAAATATTTACAATAGGATGGGTAGCATCAAGCCAGAGAACTGTAAAAGTTGTCTGGGAAAACTATAGCGCACTAGTAAAACATTTTAATGAGGCCTAAAATGACCACCAGAGAGACTCCATAGAAGGCAAAATTCCAAGGTCTAGAAAATAGGTTAACGTGAGTAGAATTTCTAGAAAATATTGTAATTATGTATGATGCTCTTGTTGAGTTAGCTAATTTGTCATTAAAGTTACAGGAAAAGAGAGACAAGTCTGACAGAGGCTCAAAATGCAATCAAGCGCACTATAAAAGTGTTTGAATGTATGTATAACTCAGCTTCTGGAGAATACTACTGAACAGTTCTTAACGCAGCAGAAAAGAAAACCATACGGAACATACCTGCAGTTAAGTACTTGTGAGAATGGATCTCTGCGAGTCAGTGCGAGAACCTAGCCGTAGTTGCCAGATGTACCAAGTTTGAAAGGGCTTATCAGTCGTGTCGTAGTATGTATTCATCTAAGTGCCTCTCCAAGAACCTCAAACTTAGACACTACAACTCGGTCGTCAAACCATCTGTTCTGTATGCTTCCGAGTGCTTTGTAATGGCCAGGAAGGCCCACCCAGAAAGCTGGAGTTAAAAGAGCGGAAGATCCTGAGGAGGATATTAGGACCAATCAGAGAAAAGGGAGGCATTTATAGAATCCGCCATAATGATGAACTGTATGAACACTAGAAGGACATTGTCACGTCTATAAGAAAAATGCGCCTGACCTTTTATGGACACTTGGCCCGTCTGGATTCTCAAAGACTCACCAACAGGATATTCACAGTAACAAGAAGAGGCAAGGCTCGAAGAACAAATGGATCACGTCAGTTAAGTCGGATATGGAACAACTAGGTATCCCACTGGGACAAAGTCATGACCGACTACTGTTCCGTCAAGCCATCCGACACGGAGTTTTCCCAACGTCCCTTACAAGTAAGAAGACTATAGGAACTAAGTGGACAGAGGAGTGAAAGCTGGTTCAGAGTCAACAAATGAAGGAGTATTGGAAGAAGAAGAATAAAGTAACAACCTTACCGAAGAGTAGACCCGTGGTCCTCAGTAGGCCTAAACGACGAATAAGAAGCCGAAAACAAAAAGGTTTAGAAACATAGGATTACATGATTCTAAAAATGTTGTAAAAATTGACAGAAAGCAGTTTTTCAGAAGTCTTGTGAACAATTTAAATAACAGGCTTATGGAAAATGTGTTCACATCAGCTCATCTTGGTTCCAGCTGTATTCAGCAGAGACATGAGAGAATGACAAAAGTTATCAGTGATTCAAAGGTAATACACAAAAATAATTGGCTCTCCACTTCTACTTTGGATATCTGTTTTGGTGATGAGAGTGTTGGCAACCTTTGTGACTTTATCCACATGTCAGACAAGAGGAAGTACATGAATGCTTTTAGAAAGTATGTCGTGACCAAGGAAATTCCGGTGGAGCTGATGTTTTAATCAAGACTGTACAGACCATTCCCACCTCTTCAGCAGAAGCTGAAAGAGCTTTCAGTACCATGAATGAGATCCACACCGAAAAGAGAAATAGGCTGCTGGTTGCAAGACCACCGGACTTATTTTCATAGGCAGCGTTGGACCTCCTGTGCATATATTTAACCCACAACCATACATCAAGTCATGGCTACGAAAGGGGAGACGTTCAGCTTGTCGGAAACACGAGGCCGCTTATTTTGACATCCAATACGAGTCCATTTGGAAATTGCTGAATTAATACGGTGAGTTCCTGTAAATATTTTGTTCCAACTAAATCACTGAATTTAATTCTAAAATAGTGATGAATAACATCATGTGTGCAGTATGTACTACCGGTACATAATATAATTATACACAGGTCTTTCTTTCTTTTCTTGTAGTGTATGCATTCCCGAAGATCCCGCGCGGAAAGATGCTCGCTCCCAATATGTAGCGTGAGGTTGTCAGATGAAGTTTGTAAAAACGTGGATTGAAAATAGTCAGATGAAGTTTGTAAAAACGTGGGTTGAAGTTTTTTCTTTGAGAATTTTGGAGTGAAATTATTAAGCTAGTGTATTATTTAATTATAAAGTAGTCATGAATAACTTTGTGTGAACAGTATGTTCTACATCTTTTAATTATAGAAATAACTTGTATCATCATTTTCAGACGAAACATTCAGGTGATGCAGTGAAATTTACATGTGACTTCTGCAGATTCAACACTCATAATAATTACAATTGAAAGTAAGTCCACGCACAGACAGTGAAAGTGAGAAGGCCAATTTCTTCAGAGTTACTGGACTGAAGAACGGATGCGGTGCAACATTGTACAAACAATCATGATATTTCTATTCCACACGAGAGACTGGAATTCCCCAGTAGTGAGGAGTTTTACAACTGGAAGGTGAACACTGAGAAAGAACATGAGTAGCCTACGTCACATGGCGCTCTAAATATGTAAGTAAAATTGATGGTTCTACAAAAATGTCTTTTGTTTGTCATCGCGATGGTCATTTGAAGACTAAGGGGCAAAACATACCGCATGATAAAATTTTGGGAACAAATAAAATAAACGGCCATTGTCCATCGAAAATAGATGTTACATTCAGCTCATCAGGAAAAACAGTTGCTAATTTCTGCAAAACCCATGTCGGTCACCAACCAGAACTGGGTCGTCTGAGGCTAACAAAATTAAAGAGGGAAGATATAATAAGTAAAATAGCCATGAAAATTCCCCTTGATAAAATTCTTGAATATGTTCGATTTTCTATAGGCTGTTCAGTTATAGATCGCATACATCTTCTCACCATGAAAGATCATCTGTTTAACATCGAAGAACAGTATAATTTAAAATCTGAGGCAGTACGGCATCGAAATGATTGCACGAGTGTCGAAGGCTGGATTCGTGAAGTGGATACACGAGGAGATGTAGTGCGTTTCTACAAGGAACAAAGCATTCCTTCCTCGAATCCTCAGTTAAACATAGAGGACTTCGTCATGATTCTTATGAAGAATCACAAAGGGAAATGCTTGAAAAATATGGTTCTAACTGCATTTGCCTTGACAGCACACGCGGGATGAATTCGTATGGATTTGAACTGAGTACACTGCTAGTTATCGACGAAAAATGCCAAGGTTTCCCGTGTGCTTCCATGCTGAGTAACAGGTGTGACACGACAGTCATGGAAATATTCATGTCGGTTTTGAGAGAGGCTATGTCTCAAAAACTTCAGCCTAAATTTCTCATGTCGAAGATGGCGGAATCATTCTACAATGCCTGGATGAAAGTAATGCTTCCTCCCAAGTTTCGACTTTTCGGTTCCTGACTTGTTGACCGCGCGTGGAGAAGAAATCCTAGTAAAATTAAAGGAAGGGAAAAGCAGGCTGAAACTTACAAGATATTAAGAATTCTGCTAGAAGAGAAAGATTCGGATGCACTTTCGAGGATGTTAAATCAGGCATTAACTGATTTAAAAAGTGACCCGGACACTCTGGAATTTGTCCTGTATTTCGAGCTGCATTATAAAAACTCTGCTTCTAGTCGGGCGTATTTCCATCGCCTCCATGCAGGTCTCAATACCAACATGCATTTGGAGCGAATACATGGAGTTATCCAGAACTTTTATATGGGTGGGAAGAACCAGAAAAATTGGACATAACCATCGATATCCTGATCCGTTTCATAAGAGATAAATTTTTGAGCGTCTTATTTACTTACACAGAGGTAAAGTAACAAGTAAACTGTCTGAGATAAGACGCGGGCGTACTAAAGCACTGTCTCTTTCATCAGAAAATGTTATCTACAATGGCGACTTGTGGAGAGTACCATCTGTCAATAGACATGAAATATACGAAATTAGGAACACAAATAAAAGAGATTGCAAGTGTAATTTAACATGCAGTGAATGTAAAGTCTGCATTCATTATGTAGCTGTCACGAGTCAGCCATCAAATTCAATATGTGCAAGCATATCCATCTGATAGCAATGCAGTCTGCTGAAGAAAAAAATACAGACAATTCCAGCACAGAAAATGACCTTGTTATTCAGTAACGACCATCTAAAGAGGAAGAAGAAAGACTCATAAATGGGATTCGCAATCCCCTGAAGAAAAATTCGGATAACGATGTACAACAAAGAAAAAGAACACTTAAAGAAATGTTCGAACAAATTCTTGCAGAAGTTGAGGATACTGAAGATTCTGAAATTGCTGAGAAACGCCTTCAAACTATAATACCTACAATACGGGCCCGGAAGTCAGTGAAAACACACAACACATTGTCTACACACATGCCATCTTCTGCTAAAAGAATAAATTTCGAACCGCAAAGAAGACTATTCTCCACTAAAAAAAGACCTTATCAAAGAACAGCCTCATCAATGTCAAGACCTACTGTAGACGATCAAGAAGTATTCTGTGCAAATTTATTACTCCGCTAAACTACATACCACAGCCACGTAATAAATATATGTAGTTGTATCTTCCCCAGTCTGTTCCACAATGATATGTTTCTCATCTTTAGGATAATATAAATTGAAATTTCTATATTTATTTCATTAGTTAACATTTTCAGTGTGTACAATAAATTATTTAAAGAATCTGTGCAAAATGACAGGTGACTTTAAAAACTAAACTATAAGTGTTGAAACTGTGGTCATAAGTCGTTCGACAGGATTGAGCGTGAACAATAAGATAAATACAGAATCTGTGCAAAATATGTCAAGTGATATTAGGAACTAAACTATAAGTGCTGTAACTGTGGTAAAGATCGTTTGACTGGAACTATAAAATGAGTTTCAACAATCCTATAACCGGCGCTTCTGGAGATGTAGAACGAATTTGGTAAGCCTACATTTATGCTAAATAATTTTCCAGTATATATACAGTCCATATGCAGTTGTAAGAGGGAGGCGCCTCATCCTAGCAAAGAAAAGTCAAAAGTTTTATCAGCTCGCTCCCCTTACAATATTATATGTGACTCCATCATAACGATATGATATGAATATTTGTAACTAGGTGTGCCTTTCATAATAATATTAGCCACTTATTTTCTCTTAATATGTTAGAAATAAAAAGTAGCATTAGAATCGGTTATAAACTGGGCACGCAAGGCGGTGTGAGCGTTAAATTATATCACTGAGCCTGTATTTCTGTTCACAATACACTCAACTCGAGGGAAGTGTTAATCCTTAGTGTTTGAAACGCTCAAGCAGAGGGAGGATGTGGCTAAAATATCGGGCGACGACGACCTTGCAAGAACTTAGCCGATGATGGCTCCTGAGTGTCAGGCGCTAGAACAAAGTCAGCAAATCCTGTTCCAGCTGGAAAAGAAGAATGTGGAATGCTGGTATTTACTCCATGGAGGCACTAGACTGCAAATATAATCTCTGATGTGACTCCCAGAAGCCTTCATTGCAGTAATTAAATGTTGTACGCATTTTATCGTGATTTATATTTCGGGTTGAAGGAAACCCAGGCTGCATCATTCTTCCTAACGTTCTAGCCCAAAGTGCACGCCACGCACTGTAGTGTTGGCTCCTGAATACTGTCTCAGTGCAAAGCGGTAAATTCTCCATATTCGACCAGGTTTGATGATGTATGGCTTGTTGTAACTGGATGGTGTTTCAATATTGCATGGAACAGGAGCAGATCTGCTATGAGCGTAGGCAATATGTTCACTATCATTTGACAGATATTCAAATTGAGCTGCACCATGAAATGCTACATGAAATACGTGGATATAACAAAACATCAGATACGTGTGGTTTGGACATATGATCAAAACTAGTAGAGCTTAGTTGATAATCTACCGGTATCGATATGAATCCTTCCGTTTTGTTGCAAAAGGGTTGTTTTGTGCTTGTTAGTGTACTATAGTTTTATTTGGCTGCAACATTCGCGATGGACAGTATGGTGGCCTTTGTGCAGACTAATTAGGAATGTGAAGCCCAAGAGAAGGTGCTCTCTCTCTCTCTCTCTCTCTCTCTCTCTCTCTCTCTGGTGGATTACAGTGTTGCTGAGAGTTCATGGATTGTAAGTGACAGCGACCGGCACAGCACTCAGGAGATAGCTCTGTCAAGCTTTTATACATCGCTGTTATTGAGCATCTCCAATCTCCGCAATTCCTTCTATTTTTGCTCTGCCGGGTGGCTCTTCATCTTTAATTACAGATCCCGTCGACCTCAAGAACGCACATAGACTGACTCCGCGCTGGCAGTTGGCTTCCCCATCTACGATCGCTTCTCTTCCTACCAACATGATCACCACCACTACCATCACTACCACCACAACCTCCGTCCACATCTGTCCTTTCCTTTCTCTTCCCTCGTCTACGACTTCTCATCCTTCTCCAATCATGTCCTCTTTTCTCCTCAAGCCACCGGACCGCCGCAGTCATTTTCAACCGCTACAAGACGAACTTGCCGCACCACCAGTTACCACTGCCTATGCATCTCTACCTTCGACGCCCAGTCATCTTCAACGTCAGTCGCTTCAAGACGCCCTGCCATATCACTAGTTATGACTGCCGACTCACCTCTACCATCGTCACCAGCGCCAACTCCGTCTCACCCAGACATGTATAGCTGCGTCATCCGAGGTGTCGACCCTTCTATTACGGTATCTGCCATCCTACGAGAACTCCACGCTGCGCGCATTCCGGCTGGACCCACATTCCTGGTTCGACTTCGCCTACCTACAGAAGCAGACGTCCACCATCTTCTCGTCAACGGAGTATATCTCTTCAAGCATCGACATCGAGTTGAACACTCTCGCTCCCCTCCTCGAACATCTCCTAGACTCACACGACGTCGC
Organism: Anabrus simplex; assembly: GCF_040414725.1. NCBI lineage: Eukaryota > Metazoa > Arthropoda > Insecta > Orthoptera > Tettigoniidae > Anabrus > Anabrus simplex. Next base: position 1,644,517,948 of record NC_090265.1, on the reverse strand, counting down.
ACACGGCCATCACCTCCTTCACAATATTCTTATTCTCTTCGCCCACCTCCTCTCTCAATTTATTCCTTCCTCCCACAGCATTTGCAAGCTGTCTTTCTCAGACTCCTCACAACTTCGTTAAACCAGATCGCCGCCACACTCCTCCCAAAGCAACTACACCCCGGCACTCTTGTATAACCCCACTCATTTTCTACGCATCTTTTCTCACAAATCCCCCCTCACTCCTAAAACCGTTACACCCCAAACAATTTACGCACTTCGTTCTTCCAAAATTTTCTTCCCATCACACCATCCTTCTACCCGCAGCTCTAACCCGATAGACGGCGTCACCATTTAAGGGGTCCGTCCCGCCTTTCGGGCGGGGAATAAAACATAATATAATAATAATTATACAGCGGCGAAATTATTTGGAGTCATTTGAGACAATGCCTGCCCTAAGAAATACGATTAAACATAAATATCGTAAAAAATATATCTGCTGTTATTAAGTTAAATCAACAATAATCTTTTTATATGTGCTACATCATGACAGCAGACACGGCCGACTTGATGCGTCGCTCTAGCTACCAACTTAGGAGCGCAGCGAAGTATCCAGTCGGCCGTGCAGCAGATGATGTGCTTCGCTGATCGCCCCGCTACATGGCGACAGCAGACTACTTGTTCTGACAGGGAGGCAGTTTGTACCTTGTCTCACGCAAGAATGTTTGTTTTGTTTCATTTCCGTCAGCTTGGTGAATGGCGCGGGGTGGTGGAGGAAAGATAGGTTTACCGCCCACGCTCCATTCTCCGTAAGGTCAAGACCCCAGAGAGGCAAGCCTCTTCTGCTATTTGAGAGCGTAGTAACTCCCCGCGGGAAGGTGACAATACAATACCCTATTGTTAAGTGTGTGTGTTTTCATTTGAATTGGTGGGCAATCCCGTGCATTATTAGCTTTATTTGTAACAATTCAGACATGGGCTGTTAGTTGTGTAAAACGAGACTGATATCGTCCGGCAGAAAAGAGCGTTGAAATAATGTGTGAAGTAGGTCCCTTCGGAAACTTAACGAGTTTTTTTGAATTCTTTAAAACGTAAACCGTTCTCATCTTGGACTTACGAAGGGAAGTGTGAAGCCAAAAACGATGTATGCCTAATTTGGATATTAAGTATTTTGACGGTAAAGTAGCGAGAAAATATCAATTTTGTTGGTATACACGATATCCGAGGTCAACACCCTGTTCCGATAGCAAGAAGCTCTTTTTATACGTTTGTTTTGGTTGGTGGTGAAAAGGAATGAACTTTAAATGGGGTAATTGTTACAAAAACTTTCTTAGAAAAGCAGAGAAACATCTAAATTCAAATAAACATATTCAGAATGAAGGGAGATTCCAATTACTGGGGCGCGGAAGGATAGAACATTCTATATTTGAAGGTGCAAGATTTCAAGCCATTAAAAATAACGAAGCCTTGAAATAAAATAGGCTTGTTGTTGATAGACTTGTTGGCATCGTGTGTTTTTCTTGGAAAACAGAAGCTTGAATTTCGAGGTCATTTTGAAGGGGAATACTCGATCAACAGGGGCAATTACCTAGAGTTGTTAGATCTTCTTTCAAGAGAGCAACAGTACATTCGAGATCATCTCCAGTGCACATCGGGCTTTAAAGGCACATCAAGCTAATACAGAATAAATTCATTGAGTGTGCAACTGCCATAATTCAGGAGACAAGCAAAGCAGAGTTAGGGTCTTGTGATTTAATTGCTATTCAAGCAGACGAGACCTTAGATGTATCAAATATATCCCAAGTTAGTGTAATATTCCGGTTCTGCACAAAACAGTGTCCGACAGAAAGAATCATAGACTTTTATGATGTTTCGATTGATAAGACTGCATCAGGCTTATAAGAATTAATTGTCGATATTCTGCGAAAGTGGGGAGTGATTGATAAAATCGTATGTCAAACATATGACGAGTGCTCCACAATGGCAGGAAGGCATGGGGGTGTTCAGCATTAAGTTAAGCAAGTTTGCCCAAGGGCAATACTTCTACACTGCCATTCCCACAAGTTAAACCTCGTTCCTCTCCATTGCTCCGAAACATTAAAATAAGTCAGGCTCTTCATTCATAATCTGACAGCGTTTCAGTCAGTTTTTAGTAGATCCTCATAAAGAGCTCATCATCAGGAATCCAAAGGATTCAGACTTCCACAAGCATGCGCTATCCGTTGGAACTTCCATTCGAGAGCAGTCCACACAATATCTTCACACTATGATGATCTAAGACAGGTTTTTGAACACATTGCAAAGAATGATGAGGGTTGCGATAGTGAGTCGTAAAATTCAGCTATTGGGTTGCTTGCCATATAAAGAAGATCCAATTAATTTATTTGCTGTATCTATACAGTCATTTTTATTTATACAGATCATCTCTTTGCTCTAGTGCAACATAAAAACACATCTGATGTAATTCTGTGCAATACTGAAATTAGAAAAACCACTGGTATCGTCAAGGACCTGCAATCAGAAAATACAGTATCATCTTGTGTTGTAAAAGATCGCAAAATAAATAACGAGATAAATGTAGATGACAGTACATTCCAAACGTTCAAAATGTTAACATATGAAGTTCTTGACATCTTAATTATGCAAATGGAAAGACGGTTTGGCGATTTTGAAAGCATCCAGTTTGTTGAGTTGTTAGATCCAACTCAGTTCATAGTTTACAAATAGAGCTTCCCTGCTATTAAACTGAACAATCTTATGAACATTTGCCCCTTTTTAATAGGGAAAGATTGGAAAATGAACTGATTAACATTTATTCCGATACAGAAAAACAATTGTGCCTCAAAAACTTTTGCATTGTATTGTCCTCAATGACCTCGAACCAGTGTATGTTGAAATGTCAAAACTGATTCGTTTATGTTAACATTTCCTGTGACCACGGCTTCCTCTGAAAAGAGTATGAGCACTCTGAAGAGGATAAAACATACTTGCGTAATTCAATGAACAATGAAAGACTCGGCAGTCTTTGTACCATTTCTATCGAGAAAATGCTTGTGAAGGAATTGATGAGTGATCAAGTATTGAAGGACCGTGTGATCGACCATTTTGCAACCGATAAAACTCGACGTTTGGAACTAATCTACAAGAAAACTTAAGGTAAGATTTCCTGCCTACCTATTAATTAACTAATAGCTTCACCACTGGTAACTGAGCAGACTAGTTAATAAGTGGTAGACTACCACGAGAGAATGCCAATGGCACTATGGATGAATGACAGGTATCTACTGTTTGAATTGCTTCTTCACTGATTGCTCTCTCAGAAGTTGTCCTGTCTGCTCGAAAGGTTTCTTTAGTGCTCTCTGAGTTTGCATCAAAGGTTCATGTTATATGTTCTTCCGCTTTTTGTTCTGGTTGCTCCAAATTTTCATTGGGTTGAAAGTCATCTGGTATTGTTGGAACCTGTTCCTGTAGATATATTGCTTGTCTTCCATAATTTTGTTATTCATTATGCATATCTTCACTCTCCTTTTCCGAGGAAATAACTGAGAAAGCTAGATCACTTCGCACTTATAGACTTTGTGTAGTAGTTTGAGTTTCTGACAATTTATTGCTTAGATTAATGATTCAAAACAGGGTTTCGTCAATAAATTACATTCATTCTTTTCATTATCATCAATATTCTCACCACTATTCACTTTTGTATATGCTCCTTTCTGTACACTTATTTTCTACTTAAGTGGGTTTATTCTCATTACAATGGATCTTGTCTGAATTGGGTGTACCGTATATTTTTACCATTACAATCACTAAATTTTTGTATCTGTATTAATGAAATGGATGTCTATTAACTTGACCATGATGGCCGCAAATGGACCATATTGTCTTAATACATTGTAAATAAGGTATTTGATACGCAGACACTTCATACAATTGGGATATAACATGAAAGATTTTCATATTTGAATTATTTAATGTTGTTGTATGCTTGTATTGTCACCTTGTCCGAAATCTGTCGGCACATAGTTCATTTAAATAAGGTATATGATACATGTGATTTTACCAACAAGCTGAAGAAGAGAATTTGGTTTTCTCGAAATATGTGCTTGTGTGTCGAGTCACAAAGACATCCTGACTTGCTCAATTTATCATTATCTATCAATCCAGTATCGATTTCGGGTCGTAGATTCAGAGGGTAAAATCATCGGGTGAGATAAACTGTTAAATTCGCATATAACCTCGTTAGACGTCTCCATCTCGCGAATTAATTCACATCGTTTCATAAATATTGATCATACTTAATCTATGGATATTTATAAGCACTTATTTAACATAAAACATCATTGAAATGAATAAATTCATCTAACATCTCTTTATTAAATTAAATGATCTTGAAATAGAATGGAAATTGAACATTTCGTTGAAAATCTGGTTATTTCCTCACCTAAAATACATAAAGATCGTTGATATCAAACAAAATAAATCCTGACTATATACATTACTTCTGTTGAAAAGTATAAAATCATTCAGAGATGCTCATCATTATGACAAATTATTAAATTAAAATCACGTTTAGGTTATTCTTTCCTTTGCATAAACACAATATAATTCCATAAATTCTTCTCCTAAAATTGTATATAATATATTGCCGATCTATTCACAAGTTATCAGTCTATTTGCCTGCATGTACGTAGGTGGATCAAAAGGTTAGTTGCCCTAACGCGCCGAAGCAGCGCGCTGTGTGTCGCAAACGTGGGCACAGCGGAGAAAGGGACAGACACTGCCCACACGTCTATTAGGCAGGTCGCCGTGGTGTCTCGTCTACTATTGTGTGAATAGCGCCCAAATGCAATGGCGCGTCAACTGGACGTTCACTCCAAATATGAGGTGCGTGCAACAATCAGATTCCTATGGGCGAAAAGGAAGACTTGCACGGACATTCATCGTGAAAATAGTGCTGTGTATGGGGAGCGGGCCATTTCCCGGCAAGGTATCGTAAAGTGGTGTCAGCAGTTCGAAGCCGGACGCACGGATATCACGGACAACCATCGCGAAGGTAGGCCCGCAACGTCCAGGACCCGTGCAAAGGTCATCAGTATGAATGCGATCATTAGACAGAACCGGTGCGTTAAACTGAGAGAAATCGCGACGCAGCTGAACATGTCGTATGACAGTGTGTTCGCCATGGCAACGAGTTTCTGCGGCGAATCATCACAGGCGACGAAACGTGGGTCCACCACTTCACCTCCGAAACGAAGCGAACATCAATGGAATGGGTGCACCCGTCATCACCACGACGAAAGAAGGCCAAGGTTCAACCTTCAGCCGGTAAGGTTATGGCGACAGTGTTCTTTGACATGGAGGGTTTGCTGCACATAGAATTCACGCCAAAAGGAACGACGATCAACGCGGCGTCGTATTGTCAAACGTTGCACCGGTTGCGTAAAGCGATTAAAGATAAGCGCCGGTGGAAATTCAGCGTCGGTGAGATTTTGTTGCACGATAACGCAACACCTCACCAGGCCCGCCAAACGAGCGAACTGCTGCAGCGTTTCAACTGGGAGGTCTGGCAACATCCACCCTACAGTCCCGACCTAGCGCCATGTGACTTTCATCTGTTCGGTAAGCTCAAAACGGAGCTCGGTGGTCGACGTTTTCAGACCGATGAGGAGGTGAAGGCCGCTGTCTCCGAGTGGTTGCAGAACGCCGGAGGAAGTTTCTATGCATCCGGCATCGACAAGTTGGTTGTGCATTCGCAGAAATGTTTGGAGTCTCTTGGAAACTATGTGGAAAATTGACGTTACAGTGTATGTCGTTATAGTCGTGTTGCTGTTGTATAGGTGGTGTAATAAATGGCCATAACTGGGAAGTGCAACTTATTTTCTGATCTGCCCTATTATCTGTCAATATTTTACAATTATATTCATATCACGTTCATTAATCGTTAGTATAAGGAAAGCATTCACTTTCTAATTCATTGTTCGAGTATTTCAGATTGAATGTCTTTTATCTTCATACACACAAGGAAGAAAAGATAAAGATAAGTAATTTAAACATCGCTTCATTTTCAAATAATCAAAAATTACAATTAGTTATCATTATGTAGATCATTTATCAGAAATAAAAATTAAATTCCCAATATTAAGTTAAGTGCCAATTTATTATTTATATCATGTGCGATTTGTCAGCGTGTCACCAGTAAATGTTATTCAATGTTATTTCTGGAAATTCTGTGGTCTGTCATCTAAGAAGACTTTAATAACCAATGTCATCATCATCTAATTATGGAGAACCTCTTCACTGATATCACTGAAATGAGCAAATAAGCATCCTAACTCTATTTATTTAAATAAACATGATTGTGGTTAAGAATTCTGGATGATATGGGCTAACTACACTCCCTGTTCCCTATATGGATTCATTTCTTATTATCTACGCGTATCTCTATTCGACATACGTAAATTTCATGGATCATATTTAATGCTGGATGTGGAATACTGAAGGACTAATATACGTTATGGAATTAAATACATTCACTCTTTATCTTTAGTAGCGTCAACTAAGTAAATATCACCATTAAAATACATCCATCTCTTCTATCTCGACGAAATAGTAATCATCACCAACATTAGTCTTCTTATTACACAACCATTCTTCATATATATAACATCTGTTTCATATCCTCCGTATCATATCTCATCCTTCATTTCAATAACCCCAATAATATATCTTAACTTGACGCATCTAACTTCGTAATTATCATTTAACCACTTAAATATCCCGTTTCCTTCTCAATTTTCTTCAGATTCATCTCATATTGCTCATATGTCTTCTTATGATCCCAATATAACCTATAGTATCGCATCATCTCCATTTCGTGGTATAATACCCTAATTTAATCATAACATTAACCACAATGTTGGTATAATATTCACAATCGAAGTAAATTGACCTCTATTTAAATATAGTCGGCATTACGAAAGCATAATCTGGTTATCATTGATTAAATACATCCTAACCAAAGGATTGTCATTTTAGATGACTACCTATTATCACCCTACGTTGTTATATCAGTGCTCTTCCACACGTGAAATCATTCTTCTTTAAATAAATCAATGACAGTACTGCACACTTATATTACATGCAATTAGAAAATGGCACTTTTCAAAACAAGTTATTTAAGTTACTTAGGGTTATATTATCTCAATAAATGTATCCTTTCTTCCCTGCAATCTGTCGCTGATGTGTCCAAATGCGTTAGAAAATCTCGTCAGATACGACTGCTACATCGTCCTGGTCTCTGGGAAACATATGGGTAGCAGGGGCGAATGCTGGTCATGAAAGTCAGGATTGCTCTTCCATTCGTGAAAGTTGGTGGGGTGGGACATGCATAGTTCTGAATGAATAAAATTTATAAACCCAATAATCGCTAAATCACATCAACATTATAATAATCGGTTACATAAACATGCATTCAAACTGGTTGCGTCACACCTTCAAGAATGGCCAAAAGAATAACAATCAGACACATTTTATAATTATTAACAAATTATGACAAGTAAACAAGTAAACGTCAAACTATGTACACAGAGAAATTGCAACTATTTATTATATCTTCCTACTTGCAAACAAACTCTACTCTGCGGCTTCTCTGTACGAAACCATCAATAACTTCATCATAGAAAGAGGAGTGTAATCTAATTTTTGCAAGTAATCCTTTTTCAATCGACAACATAGCTAATGATGATGGCCTCTCCTGACCTTGAAGCGATATGCAATTTGTATTAATGCGTCTCGGTGTTGAAAAAGAACGTTCTGCAGAAGATGTAGTAGCAGGAATTGTTGCTACAAGTTTGATGAGCTTGAAAATTTCTAGCATACCCATGTACAATTTCTTAGTATGCATAAACTGCGCTAGGTCTGAAACACTTTTCTCTTTAAAATCAGAAGATGAATACATCACATTTCATTCGGTTTTTAAACGAACAATGTCGAAAAATGACCCATAGGTCTTTCTACGGCAGTAACATCACTATCTGGAAACCTATTTCTGTGCTTCTCAAACAAATCACAATCCAACAGCGAGAAGAACACGAACTTCTTTATGCATTTAAAACGCTCTCCTATTTGGACAAGTACATTGTCAATAATTTCATTGAATAGACGTTTGTATTTTGATTTTTCTGGTTTATCACTCTTCGATTTTTAGAGCACGGCTGTCCTCCATAAACATCAATCTCAGTATCAACATGTCTATACAAACTATCAAAATCTTCATATCTCATGGACTGGATATTTAAAAAGAACTCGTCAACCTCCTTGCCACAGTACTGAATATCCAGACTTTTTGTTTGTAAAATATTGAACACAGTATCGGAGAATGAAAAAATCTTGGAGAACACTGCCAGCAGAAATCTAGTGTTGAACTTAAGTAAGAAGAACAAAAATACTTGTGCTTTCAATGTAGTGTCTTCATCCCAGTCGTCTGAAGTATCCTGTAAATGTTGAAAGAATTTCACCAGCGTATCATAATATTCCTTCACAGTATTAATAAGACGTGAAGCAAAATTCAATCTCGTTGGTGCTACTGTTGGCAACTCCTTCTGAACAATATCTCGAAGAGCAGCTGTTCTCTTTGTAGACTTAAAAAAACCAGCAAGACCTGGCATTGTTTGGAAGAAAATTGTACATTCTTTGATTTTTGAAGCAGACTGCTTTAATATTAAATTCAATAGGTAGCTATAACAATGCACAAACGTCGCATATGGATACTGGTCTTGAAGTAGTTTATTAAGCCCATTGACATGATCGGCTAAGACAGCAGCACCGTCATATATTTGAGGCACAATCTTTTCCTCACAACTGAACTCTTTTAAAATAGCAAGAACATGATTTAAGAGGGCTGCAGCAGTGCGATCTTTACTAACGTCAGCAAAACCAAGACACCTCTCTTGAATTTCACCATTTTCATTTAAAAAAGGGAGTAAAGTAGAGAGTTGAGACTTATTAATAATATCGGACGTTTCGTCCAACATTATTGCCACATAAGTTGCTTGTTTATGCTCCTCCTTTATTCTTCTCACAATTACTTAACTTATTTCTGCTATTAAACCATTTTGGATTGCAGACGACTTCCCTCTAAAAATGGTGGAGTCTTTCAGATGAGCTTCCGGAAGAGGATCATATTCACTTATAATTTGTAGAAGTTCGATGTAATTCCCTCTGTTTACGGAAGTTGTAGACTCGTCCGCGAAATGGTAGTTCCTGTTTTGCTAAAAAACACACTGGATCGATCAGTCGTTTAAGTATGTCACGATTTTTCTTTACCTTTTCATTATGAAGTTGGTCACTGATGCGTTTCTGTCCATCTAGCTAGTGGTCGATCCTTGTACGCCCAAAGCTACTTAACTGCAAGAAACACTTCATATGGTTTGCAGATTTCGCATGTCTTGTAATGGACAGTGTCAAGGTGTTCAAATTGTCAACGCCACTTTTACACCATACACGGTTATCAGCAGAAAATAGTAAACACGGCCATCAAAACAGTCTATTCAGTTTATTGGACCCTGTCAACCAGTGCGTATTATTATATTGAGATACAGAGAACGAACGTACATATTCTCTATTTTTCTCCCTGTGCTGTGTCTTTAAATCTGGCAGCGCCGGACAGGACCTGTCATTCTTAATAATGTCTGTTTTCTCTTGGATAGTCCTCCGAGAAAATGGATTTGATAACAAGCTGTCAACAATTCACGGTTCGGAACCCATTGCAGCACGTCAAATCATTCAGAATAGATGATCAGGAACTTCCAGTACACTACTCACTGATACAACACACTAGCTCTGTAGCTCTCAGACCAGAGCTTCCAACTACACATTACAAACGTGACAGCTTGCAGCCGGCCTTGGAGAGAAGAAACCTGCGCGCGCATACATTTCTCGCCGTGTCGATAGCTCCGCTGAAGCTCCTAAGACACGAGCAAGCCTCGCTGGACTCGCCAAGATATATATAACTTGGGATTTGTATAATGCAGATCTATTACAGATACGGTACATATTGTAATTTTTTAACTCGCCTGCTTTATAAAAATATAGCGTAGCATGCTCGGAGAAATCGCCCCTGATGGGTAGGTCATTCCTACTTCTCCGTCATCTAGAGATAGCTCCGCCGACTTCAAGTGACCATCTTCAGACAGTCTGCCTTTTTCTTCTTAGTGCGTGATGCTGGCCATCTCTTGCGCAGTTAGAACAAAAATACAGATAAAGTAATATCGCCATTTTCGTAATCTTAGTATTCAAAACCTTGTAAAATTCATAAACGTATTGGAAAGAATGCTTCTTTCAATTAGATTCAGGTTAAATTTTGCAGACAACTAATATGGCTATTAAAATCTCAATTATACACAGATTTAGTTTCCTATATATTGTTTTCAATCGACGCAGTATTTCTTGTTTCTTGCCGATAGCTTAGAATGCTATGTGATAATTTCGGGTGTTGTCTTGTGACGTAGCTGGTTACATAGCGATTCCAAGCAAGTCGTTTCAGCTTCTCAGTTTATTAATACGCGATTCTTCGCAACACCTCTTTTCTTTTGATGTTATCCCAATTTCTTTTCCGTTCAAGCCTTTTTCTATCAACACCGTCTTCTTTACGTATTAATATGTTGTATCAGTCAGCTTGAGATGGTTTCTTCTGGAATGTAATAATAAATTTGTAACAAACCTGTATCCTTCATTCTTTTTCACCACCCTCACTACGTATTAGTATGTTGTATCAATCAGCTTGAGATGGTTTCTTCTGGAATGTAATAATAAATTGGTAACAATCCTGTATCTTTCATTCTTTTTCACTACCCTCTTGATACTATTTTTCGGCTTGTTCCTGATATGAATGCACCCTTCTCGACATTGACGAATAGATTTGCGTGTTGTGTTTAATTTTCTCGCGGCATATCGTCCATTTTTGTTCCAAGATGCCCATTCCTAACAGTGAAATGGCACAGTATATATAAGTAAATGATAGTTCAAATAATAATTCTGAACTGTGTTGACAAGGAACAACCTGGACACAATTAATTGTAATTACTGAAATGGCATCATGATCACCAACTGTCCCATCTGTTGTGTTTTCTCCATCCTTTCTAGCGTCATTTTCCACTTCACTTGATACCGCAAGTTTGGATAAGTACAGTAAACACGTACTACTAAATCAATATAAGCAGTTGTCTTAGATTCAAGATAAATAGACTCAATTTAAAGGCGAGCGCTTGTTCCATGAGAGCTGGTCGTTCAATTACCAGTCGAAATGTTTAACGTATGAAGTGATAGTAACATGATCTGGGGCTATAAAGAGAGCTAGCTGGTTCAATTGGCTCTCCTCCGTTTTTTTGCCAGGAAAACCCTTCATACAAAGACAAAACCTAGTGAAGTTTTCAAATTTTGTGTGTATGATCCATTTAGTGCTATTTATATATCGGTGTTACCGGGCGAGTTGGCCGTGCGTGTAGAGGAACGCGGCTGTGAGCTTGCATCCGGGAGATAGTAGGTTCGAATCCCACTATCGGCAGCCCTGAAAATGGTTTTCCGTGGTTTCCCATTTTCACACCAGGTAAATGCTGGGGCTATACCTTAATTAAGGTCACGGCCGCTTCCTTCCAACTCCTCGGCCTTTCCTATCCCATCGTCGCCATAAGACCTATCTGTGTCGGTGCGACGTAAAGCCCCTAGCAAAAAATATATATATATCGGTGTTTAGTGCTTGTTAGTATAAATAGGGATTAGCGATATTTATTTTAATTTTATAACACGTAGTTCAGTTGGAGTTCAATAGATTTCATTTCCTGGGTCGTGCCTCGTTTCGAATTTAGGTTTAGGAAATACTTTAGGTAATAATATTAACTTTTGAATTATTTCTAAATAGCCATAGGTTCGTTGGTATTATACTTACAAAGGCAGATTATCATAAGGAGTTGTAACTTCCGCAGCTTTTCTGGTATTTCGTACAGATATCCGTTTATACTATCATGAAGATAATAATTTATTCTATTAAATAACACAATACGCCTGTAAACTTCGATTTAAAAACAAGTTAAAGAGAATACACGGTAATTCACTGGATAATTAGTCATCAGCCTTTGAATTGTTGACGATTGTTGCTGCATTCCGACGAGATCAAAGATTACATGCACATGCATGAATACAGTAATCAGCTTATAACTGTATTCGTATAATTTGTAGTCTAAGTTAGCGGCATACTTTGCACCTTTATTTACTCATCGAGTATAAGTTAATAATCAAATTCCTATATCCCAATAATATTGCAGTTCAAGAACCGACGTAGTTTCGAAAGAAGTTATTGTAGACAACCTCTTATTTTTCAGAATTTAAGGACACTATTATTCTCCGCCCCGCGTATTAGGGAAAATAATCAATCAATCAATAAAACCTGATCTGCATTTAAGGCAGTCGCCCAGGTGACAGATTCCCTATCTGTTGCTTTCCTAGCCTATTCTTAAAGTATTTCAAAGAAATTGGAAATTCATTGAACATCACCCTTGGTAAGTTATTTCATTCCCTAACTCCCCTTCCTATAAATGAATATTTCCCCCAATTTTCCCTCTGGAATTCCAACTTTATGTTCATATTGTGATGTTTTCTACTTTAAAAGACGCCACTCACACTTATTCGTCTACTAACGTCGTTCCATGCCATCTCTCCGTTGACAGCTCGGAACATACCACTTAGTCGAACAGCTTGTCTTCTTTCTCTCAGTTCTTCCCAGCCCAATCTTCGTAACATTTTTGTAACGCTACTCTTTTGTCGGAAATCACCCAGAAAAAAACGAGCTGTTTTTCTTTGGATATTTTCCAGTTCTTGAATCAAGTAATCCTGGTGAGGGTCCCATACACTGGAACCATACTCTAGTTGGAGTCTTACCAGAGACTTACATGCCTTCTTTACTACAACCCCTAAATACCCTCATAACCATGTGCAGAGATCTGTATCCTTTATTTACAATCCCATTTATGTGATTTCCCCAATGAAGAACACTAGATACTTACAATGATCCCCAAAAGGAACTTTCACACCCATCAACGCAGTAATTAAATCTGAGAGGACTAATCCCATTTGTTAAATTCATAAATTGACTTTTAACCCCGTTTATCATCATGCCATTGCCTGCTGTCCATCTCACAACATTGTCGAGGTCACGTTGCAGTTGCTCGCAATCTTGTAACTAATTTATTACTCTATACAGAATAACATCATCCGCAAAAAGCCCTACCTCTGATTCCACTTGTTTACTCAAATCATTTATATATATATATATATATATATATATATATATATATATATATATATATATATAAGAAAACATAAAGGTCCAGTAATACTGCCTGGAGAAATTCCTCTCTTAATTATTACGGGGTCAGATATAGCTTCGCCTACTTTAATTCTCTGAGATCTATTTTCCAGAAATATAGCAACCCATTCAGTCACTGTTTTGTCTAGTCCAACTGCACTCATTTTTGCCAGTAGTCTCCCATGATCCACCCAATCAAATGCTGATCCCCCTATCAAATAGTAATCCACCAGCTATAAAAATCATATAACCACATTTCAGTTGAGAATTGTAGTATACATACGGTATATTATGATAGTACAGTACCTTGCCTGCTATATTCGTGTATATCTTTGTGTGTGTACATTTCATGTGTATCTATTAGAGTATAGTAAGATATAATAGTACTAATAGTAATCTGTCTACGCATTTAGATTTGTTGGTAATATTTGTGTGTTCTTGCAGATTTCAAACTTGCAATTTTCGTTTCTGTTTGTGATCAGTAGAAACATATTGTAATTAGAATACGTCTGAACGTAGTTTAAAATTATTGTAGTGTACTGTATTTGAAATTAGCGTGCTTATTCTATTATTGTAAAATATTTGTACAGTATTAGAACATCTCTTGATTGCCCACCCTAGTATACACCATCGGCTTACAGGCAATAAAGACAACAAAATACACAGAAACAAAAACAAACTTTGAACAAACAACATCTAATCTGTTACTTAAAACTACTAACTACCTTCCCTAACTAATTAGATGGCGTTCCCCAGGCGGATCATCAGACTTTGGGCTGTGCCACCCTTCACTAATCAAACAATATCTACTGTTTAACCCTGAAAACTACTTAAATCTATAAAACTTCTTACTCCAAACTCTAACTTGTATGGTGGTGCTGGAGAGGCGGATTTCCGGACCATAAGCATCACCACCCTACACTAAAACTAATATTCTACTACTACAACTAACTAACAACAAAAAAACAACTGGCTGATCGTGGTACCCCTTGGTAGTGAGGGAAACCTTTCCACCCATGACACCACTATCAGCCACACACGTGGGTCAGATGACATCCCCACCTAAACCTCTATGGCAACGAGTTTCCCTCCCATTCATTGCTTGACGAATCGCCGAGGAGGATACCTGACCGTCATGCGATTCGTCATGCTCTTATCTATTGTCCCGCCTACTAATCTGAGTCGTCATAAAACACATTGCCTGCTCCCATCTTGATTCTCCTTATCTCTACGTGCGGACATGTTTGTTTTGCTCATCTAGGGATGGGTCTTTCACAACCCATCCTTCCACCTTATATTCCTCCTCCCTCCCTTTTCCAAATCTTTTCATCTCTATTTTTCGCTTACACCTATTCGTCTACCTTGTAGTAACTTATCCACTATATTGTACACCTATTCATTTACCTTATAATAACTTATCTACTATATTGTCAACACTATGTCTTAGGGTTTTTTAAACACCATTTAACAATACTGGACTGTCAACAGTTTTACATTTTCCTTATTCCTCACCGATCTTTCCTCTTATTTATATCTTAGATTTTTTAACCCACTAATTAATTACACATTTCTTTAAATTACCAATTTCAATACACCTGTTTACCCGGTTTAATTTTTTTATCCACTATGATCTAATGTTAATCTATTTCACACTTTTTTAAAATTGGCCTCATATCAACAGTTGTCTTACTCATCATAGTTTTTCCTCATATTTGCATCACTTAGTTTATAAAACCACTCACTATTACACATTTCTATACATACCCATTGTAGTCAGCACACTTCTTTCTTATTTTCGTCTCTTTGACCTAGAATTATTAATCACTTTTTTATTAATCTGTATCACTTAGCCTAAATATCATTATTTCCAACACTATAGTACAATCCTTTTCTTTTGGCACTCATTATCTGGAACATAATACCTTCCTATTGTTCACTTAATTTCTTTACAAATCTAGTTCTAACCAAATTTAAATATTTTTATATATTTGTTCCTCTTTCCCATTCTCTGCATAACCATGTTGTCATCTTATGACCCTTTTCTACTTATTCTATCTCCTTCTTATTCAACACTTTCATTTTTATCACTTTTAATTCACTACATTTAGAAAATATATGTATATGCGACCATACCTCTCCACATAAGATACATCTATCCTTATTTTCTCGACCTATCCATCCTAAATTTTTTGGGATTCCCATAACCCACCAGTATAGTCCTCTTTTACCCCTTCTACGCTCAAATTCGGTTCTTGGGTTCGTAATTTCTACTAATTTGTTTAATACTGATAATGAGTCTCTTGCCCTACATTCCATTATTAAATTCTTTCTATATCAGCCACTCTCTTTTCTAACTTTCTCAATACCCAATCTTTCCTCTCACCCCATCTTTCCCACCATTCTTCTAATCCTATTCTTCGTAATTTGTTTTTGCTTTTATTCACCCAGTACTCTTCGTTCTCCATACTTTTCTGGAACCTATACACCTCTTGTAATAAATCTCCTCGTTTTCCTTCTTCCAATCTCATCCAATATTTCATTATCCTCTTTGCTATAGTAATATCTATCGATTCTTTACAAACTAATCTAGTCCCCACATTAGCAGTACAGTTAGGAACCTCCATCATAATCTTGCTAAATTTTGCCACCACCCGGTTTAATTCATTTCTAATCTCCTCCAATCCCCACAATTCTACCCCATATAACATTTTCCCTTTAACCATTGATTGGAACACCATTCTCTGAATTTTGTATTTAATGACAGGAAATTTACTCTCCAATACCCCCACTATAGCCAGTGCTCCTCTCCCTTTTAATTTAGCTGTTTTGTTCTGGTCTTTCCATGTTCCGTTGCTACTAATTATCACTCCTATTAAACTCAATTTTTTTCCTGGTCTGATGTCTTCTTGTTCTACTATCCAAAATTTCATTTCTTTCTTGTCTTTCCTTTTCCTGCATACCATTATCTGTGTCTTCTGTACATTTATTCTAAGTGCCCATCATTTTTATATTCCACCACATCTGCTAGCCCTTTTCTCAACCCCTTTACTGATAGTGCCAAAATCAATAAATCATCCGCAAATAGCAGTCCAGGTATTTCCCGTTTGTTTATCCAAGGACATTGCCAGCCCTCGCATCCATGACCGTCTAATATATTGTTTATAAACAATAAAAATAATATCGGTGACAGTTTGCAGCCTTTGCATACACCCCTCTTGGATTCAATACACTTACTCAATTCACCCCCTTGTAATTTAATCATCACCGTTACTTCCTCGTGTATTTATTGCCATTCTCATTTTCTTTGATAGCCCAATATCCCTTAACCTAGTAAACAACGCCTCCCTATTCACTGTATCGAAGGCTTTCTCCAAATCTATTGCTGCTACATATAATCTCATCCCTGCTATCTTGGCATATTTCGTAATTAAAGTATCCAAAATCCATATATTATCCACAGAATTTCTCTCTTTTCTAAACCCATTTTGATACTCCGAAATCCTTCCATACTTCTCTGCCCAATTTAAAATCCTATTGGCTAAAATTCCTGTGTATACCTTCGATAACGAGTCAAGGAGTGTTATCCCTCTGTAGTTATTAGGATCACTTTGTCTCCCTTTATTCTTGTATATAGGACATAATACTCCTTTTCTCCATTCACTAGGAAATTTCGTCGATTCCCATATATTGTTAAAATATTTTACCATCACCTTTAACATCGATTCGTTTGTCCCTACTTCCTTCCATACTCTGTTGGTAATACCATTCGCCCCACCCGCTACTTTCGTTTTTATTTTACTTAACACACTAATTATTTCTTGGATTGTTATTTCCCCATCTAGTAACTGTACTCCTACTTGCAAATCTCTTCGGATAAATGTCCTACTTTTTCCCCATGCCAGTCTCCTCTCCCACTCAAAAGACCTGTAAAATATCGTACCCACTCGTTTTCTTCTATGCTTGCTCCCTTCCCCGTAGGCCTAGTTCTCTTAAGTTTGTTAATGGTTTCCCATATCCTCTCAAATCTTTTCTCTTTGCAATATCTGTTCACTCTATCTGCTTCTGTCTCTCTCCAGCATTTCTTTTTCTCATTCAGTAGCTTCTTGTATTCTGTTCTTAATTTACAATATTCCTCTCTTTTTTCTTGTTTCCCTCCTTTCTTAAACTCTGCTAGTGCTGACATAACTATCTCACGTTCCCTCTTACAATCTTCATCAAACCATCCCGAGGCTCTATTTTTGTCTCCCTCTTCCCTTATCTTTACTTTTTTCCCACCTCACATACAGGACGCTCTGTTATTTTTAAGGCTTTATCTATGTCCTCTTCTTCCAGCACTCTTTCAGCTTCCCCCTCTCACTTAATTCCAGTCTCAATTTCTCAATCGTAGTTTCATTCCAAATATACTTCCATCTCTCTTTATGCCTCATCTTATTTCCTAACCCTCTCTTTACTTCACCATTTTCCTCTCTTAATTTTATCCTAATGGGCATGTGATCTGTTGACCCACAATCTACCACCTCAAAACTTATTATTTTCCTTAAAGCTGTTTCCGACCTTACTCCTATATCTACCACACTCCCTCCCTTTGATGTGATGAATGTCAGTTCTCCCGTAGTGTCTCCCTTCATCCATCCATTTAAAACATATAATTTTTCTATAGCACATAGCTCTAGCAACTTTACACCATTACTATTTATCTCTTTGTCTTTACTGTTTCTTTTGTACCCTCTCACTTCAGTATCCTCCCTCCCATAATTCCGTACCCTATTGCTCACTCTTGCATTCCAATCTCCTATTAGTATCATTCCATATTCCATATATGTACCTTTAATTTATTTCTTTAATCTGATCTTCAAAAAAAATTTATTCGCATGAACTGAATCCTTAGGATGGTTGTACAAGAGAGCTATACAAATTGCCTCTTTCCTTTCTCTTCCCATTTTAACTCTAAACCACACCACCCCTTCTACCTCATTCTGTATTCTCTCTACTATCTCATTTTTATTACGACTGTTATCCCTCCCGGATTCCCTCCCATCCTCCCTATTTTTTCTTTGTGACGTTGACTACTCTATACCCAACCCAATCGATTTCTATCCCTTTCCCTAGCCAAGTCTCTACTAGGGCAATGATCTCAAACTCTTTGACTAATTTCTCTATTTCTTTATTTCCTAATTTCCCCATCAACCCCTCAATATTCCACAACCCTATTGTCATCTCTAGTTATTTCTTCCCTCCCCCTCTCTGCTTATGTACTTCTCCACTTCCACCCCTATTCCTTGTTACTCTTTCTTGTAAGTCTTCTCCATCCCTATCCCCTCCTTCATTCCTCTCATCCTCCTTCCCTTTCTCGGTGCCTACGTTTTTTTCTTTCCCCATAAATCCTTCAAACTTAATGATCTTTCCTTACTTAATACCTGTCTTCTCTCTGTTTTATTTTCTGTATTCCTTTTATTCGGTGAGGATGAATCCTTAGCCTGTCTCCTATTGTCTTCAGCTGCACTTTTCATTTCGCTCTGCCCCACTTGTGACACATTACTTACTTCTTCCATCTCTACACTGCGCTGACTTTTCAAGGTCTCTGCAGTCTCGACCATCTGTTTGCTGGCTCTGCTGGTCAGCAGTTCTCTACTTTCTTCACCGGATATGGTGTGGACTTCGCTCACTTTCGTAATATCACTCTCCACTACGTCCCTACCACTTCTCCTAGTGCTCTTCCTTGCTGCTCCCTCTGCCGTCCCGGACTCCTTCTGTTGTTGTTGGTGTTCCTCATCCAGTTTTTTAGCTGGTTTACTCCCCATATACGATTCCATCTTCCGTCTCCAACCACCAATTGTTGTCCTCTGATATAGGCTTTGAGGCCTTGTTTTTTGCGTCTTTTAAGTGTCTGTTTAGGATCCTGTTCTTCTCGAAGTTTTCTCCGTTCATCTCCCTTCGTATCCACACTTTCTCTCCTTTTAGATTGCTCGAATTTCTTATCACAATGTCAGCCATCAGGGTGGATAATAATTTCACTCTGATTGGCCTTCTTCCCTTCATTTTCCCCACACGTTGCACATCGTCTATATCCACTTCACTAAAATTCTTTCATTCTATTCTGAGTCACTTCAACCACTTAATATACTACTTCCACTTTTGTTTCTTTTTCTTCTTGGACACCATATATAAAAATATTTTTTCTCACACTATCTTGCACACCCCTCTCTACTAGTCTCTTAGTTTCTCTCAGCTCCCGCTCCAAACTTCTTACTTTCTGTTTCAACACGTCCAACTCGTCTTTATTACATCCTTCCTCTTCTAATATCTTATTTACGTCTTCCTTAATACTCGACTTTAGGTCCATAAAGTCTTTGGATAGCTCTCTCAACATTTCCTTTATTTGTTCTGTCTGACAAGCCTCTCTTATCATATCTCTTATTGCTTCAAATTCTTCCCATCCAATGGAATCCACTGGTCCTGGGCCAGGATTAATTTACACCCCTCCTATTATCAATAGCACCATCACCACCGCCGCCACCAGTAGAGTAGCCACCTCCCTTCTTTTTTCACCTTTCAGCTCCATTCTTGTCTCCATTTTGCTTCCCTTTATGCCGCTCCATTTCCCAATCGCTATCCTGTACTGGGTCAACGCGTTACCCATTGTTCCGCTGCTCCGCTCACTACTCAGCACATCCGCACTCCTTACTGTCTCAAAGACGACTGTATTTGTATAGTATAGTAGAGGAATCCGTAGAAATTATCTTGCTAGAATTATGTTGTTGCAATTAGGATAGGCTTACCTGTACTATAGAATGGTGCAATTCTTGTGTATCCCTTGCGGTATTCAGTAATTAACGGCAGTTCTTATCCTGTTATGGTGTTGTACAATAAAAATACAGTACGACTAAGTAGTATTGTAGTAGTATATTAATTACTTTGTTGTCGCGTGATCTTTGTGTACTAGCCTAGACAATATTTTTTGCAATTCGTTTTTGAACATAATAAGTTATTTTATTTTTCCCTCTATTTTCATTTTTTCGAAAAGAATTTCTAAGTAGTGCAAGTGTAGGAACTGTGGGTGTGGCCAGGCATTAAGGAGTATGAGGGAGGATGTGGAGTGTTTGAGGGAGATAATTACGATTCAGAAGACAGGAAGGAAGGCAGGCCTCCCTCAAACAATGTACTGGATACAACAGGTGAAAAAGAGGGATGGGAAGGAAATGGGGGAATATTAGAAGACATGTGGTCTAATGTTCTAATGGGGAGAAGATTGCAGGCCAAGGGCTTTATTCAGGATCAGAATTCAGGACAGGTGTCGGTGAGAAATCGGTACGAGTCACTGCAGGTAGAACAAGAGAGGGAAGATCAGGAGCAGGGAAATGTTGATGAGAAGTGTGGAAGTAGGAGGAAAGGAAAAGGTATGTAAGTGAAATGAGCAGTAGAGGATACGAAAAGACAGGTGGAACAGGATCATGGAAGGGAGAAAAGGTAGGAGGAAGTAGCTTCTGCAGCTGTCAGGAAAGATTGGGCTGAACCGGATGGGAGGGAATCAAATGAGGTGGGTAGGGTTGAGGCTTGGTCATGAGGCATTCCGTTGTTAGACATGTGGGGAAAGTGTGTGGAAGAAATGGAATCAATGTAGTGTTATCCAGGAATTAGGTTGAGGTAGATGTTGTGGAAAGTAGAAGAGAAGGAGGAAGGGAAGGAGAAGATGGTAGTGTTTCACGTTGTTACCGACCACGTAAGACAAGCAGGTATAAAAACCAACATAGCTGGGATGTGTGCGATCTGGTAAATGCAGCACGGGTGAGGTTTAAGGAAGCGAAGATTGTTAGCATTGGAATACTGTGTAGGTGTGATACATACTGGAGGGTGTTTGGAGATTTAAATGAGACTAAGGAGTGGGTATGTGGGAAAATTGGAGTGATATCTATAGACCCTAATGGGTAGTTAAGAAATAGGGATCTGCTCTCGGTTGGCCTTCACTTAAACCGTAGTTGAACGTTTAAATTAGGACATCTGTTTGGAAGGGTTATAGGGAGGCACATTCAGGAAACTGGGTGCTCTAGGGAGCGCTGATAAGGGTACAATGATATGGAAGTAGAATATGGATGGCATAAAAATGTTAGTGTTGAACTGTATAAGTATTGTAAAGAAAGGAATAGAATTAAGTAATTTAATACGTGTATACTTACCACATATTGTAATAGGAGTTTAATCATGGCTGAGAAATGATATAATAGATGCAGAAACTTTCTCACGGAAATGGAGTGTGTATCATAGGATAGGAATGGCGGGAGGGGTAGTATACATTCTGGTGAAAGAAGATTTTGTAAGCTACGAAAAAGTTAAACCTGACAAATATGAAATTCTAGGTGCAAGGCTCATTTCTAAATATAATAGGCAACTTGATGACTTTAAAGTGTACAGAGCAGGAAAGGGTAATACTGACGCTGATTCAGAACTATTTGATAAGAAAATCATCTATGTGGGAAACGACATGGAAAGGAATATGATTGTAGCGGGAGATCTGAATTCAACAAATGTCAATTGGGAAAATAATGCGAACGACAGGAGGCATGACCAATAAATGGCAACTAAGTTAATATGGGTAGGACAGCTGATTCAGAAAGTGATGGCACCAACCAGAGGGAAGAATATTCTTGACTCGGTGCGGGTAAAACTAGATGAGCTTTATAGAGAAACCGAAGTAATAGATGGTATTAATTATCACAAAGCTGTTTCGTCGTAGTTAAACACAAATGTGATAGAAAGGAACGTCTTAAAAGTAGGAATATTAGGTAGTACCATGTGGCTGATAAAGCAGGCTTGAGGGAGTTTTTAAAAAGTAACTATGATCGGTGGAAGACGGTAAATAAAAATGTAAACAGACTGTGGAATTTGTTAAAAATGAAGCCATGTTTTCCAGTGTTGACTTAGTTAAATGTAGCAAAGGCTTTTCAGTCTGTCAAACACATAGCAAATACAATGTAAATTAAAACACTAAAAGCATATCTGTAAAATCTGTTAGTGTGTGTTTTACAGATATGCTTTTAGTGTTTTAATTTACATTGTATTTGCTATGTGTTTGACAGACTGAAAAGCCTTTGCTACATTTAGACTCTGGAATGGTTTTAAATCAATTGTTGTGGAATGTGAAAACAGCTTTCTGCCTTTAAAGGTGGTAAGGAATAGTAAAGATCCACTATATTATAACAGAGAAGTAAAGAGACTGAGAAGGAGGTGCAGGTCTAAAGAAATAGTTGTGGAAGTAAAGAGAAATTGAAGGAACTTACTAGGAAATTGAATCTAGCAAAGAAGTCAGCTAAGGATAACATGATTACAAGCATAATTGGCAGTCACACAAATTCTAGTGAAAACTGCAAATGTATGTACAGGTACTTTAAGGCAGAAACAGGTTCCAAGAAGGACATTCCAGGAATCATTAATGAACAAGGGCAGTTTGTATGTAAAGGTTATTGGTTAAAAGGAAGGTGACTATTGCTAAAGAAGTATTAAAATGTACATAAGTTAACAATGATATTTGCAATAATATACAACATTTGAACATTAGAAAAGCGGCTGTTGATAAGATTTCCGGGGATGTACGAAATACAATGTGTTGCGGTATAGTACCATATCTGAAGTACGGTATGGTAAGATGGCTCCTGCCTGTCGTATTGCTCCTCAAGCTGTTGAGAATTTAAGAAATGTAGTAGTTTAATGGAAAGTAATGAGTGTACAGAATTTAATGACGGGGAGAAGAAGGTGTCAAGTATCAGTGAAAGTGTGGATCAGAGTAACGGTAGTGACATAGGCCAAGGGGAAGGTAAATCGCGAAGTGTTTGTGTATGTGGCGCGCGCATCGTGCATGCGGAAGCGGGAAAGTGTGTTGACTGTGTTAATTTATTATCCGAAATGGCCTCAAGGGATGAAATTATTCGAATGTTAAGAGAGAACATTGAACATTTTAAATGTAATAGACATAGTTTAAATTGTGTTACTGAAGTGCAAACTGAGACATGTTTGGAGATAATTACGAGGAGTTGCAGCAGTAGGCCTAAAATTAATCATGATTGGGCCGTAGGCCTAGGTATTGAGCTAAAGAATAAAAAATCAAAAAATCAAACTCAAAAATCTCTTTATTTGCAAATTAGGTATTTACCTCGGTGGCAAATGGTACACTAAAATACATTATTGTCAAGCACTAAATATTAAATTAACAAGAGAATAAATTTTTCCTATAATACAATATTATATAATTTTCGCTAACATTTTTTTCTATTAAACACACAGCTCATCCTTAATAAATTTATATTGTTTACAAAATTCTACTTATAATATCTCCTGTACTACTTACAAATATAGTCATCTGATATACAGTATGTGGAATTACTTCAAATGATACTGTACAACTGGTATAAGATTAAAATTTACATTGCATTTATTTACTTTATCTTTTCTTTACCCATTCTGGAACCTAAGTAGCCTAACGACCTGCTGCGTCTTAACCAGAGCCCCTTTTACCACCACTTTTCAGAGTTCCTGGAGGGCCTTCACAGCTACCGTAGCGGTCCCAGGGCCCTCGAAGTCCCCACTGTACTTCACCCCTACAGGCAGTCCCCTACTTTGGCTGTCCAAACTCCTTAGACCAGGGGATGGAATTAATTTATTCACACACATACTTTATTTACACTGCACTGGTCGAATGCCCTCTAACATTTCATTTATTTTCTCTGTTGCTGTTTATTCTCTTCTTGAATATCTGTACAGATTTTGGAAAAGGATCAAACACTACCCCTGGTAAACTGTTCCACTCCTTCACACCCTTCCCAATGAATGAAAATTTACCCCAATCGCTTCTGCTAAGATTCCTTCTAATTTTATATTTGTGGTCAGTCCTGCCGATACAATTATTTTCCAACTGAAGCCTCTCATGGATATCTCCCCATGCTGCTTCTCCTGTATAGGCTCTATATAATCCTATAAGTCTAGTTTTCTCCCTTCTCTTACTTAAAGTTTCCCACCCTAGTTTCTTTAACATTTCTGACACACTACTCTTTCTCCTGAAACCCCCTGTTACAAATCTTGCTGCTTTCCTCTGCACACTATCTATTTCTTTTATTAGGTATTCTTGGTGAGGATCCCAAACACTGTTTGCATATTCCAATAATGGACGAACCATACTTAAGTAACTTTTCTCTTTTAATTCTTTGTTGCATCCTTTAAGTAGCCTCATTATGACATGTAACGATCTGTATGCTTCCCCAACAATGTCATCCACATGACCCTTCCAGTGCAAATTACTTTCAAATCTTACACCTAAGTATTTGCACTTGCCATCTTTTGGGATAACTACCCCATCCAAAGTATATTCAAATTCAGTTTTAAAACTCCTGTTTGTAAATGTTGTAACAGTTGATTTGCCTCCATTAACCTTCATGTTATTCTCTTCAACCCATTGTTGGATACTCTCAAGTTCCCTTTCTAATTCTGAACAATCCTCAATGGTATTTATTTCCCTATAAACAATTATGTCATCTGCATACAATCTTATTTTTGATGTTATATGGTTCCCTAAAGCATTTACGTATATTAAGAAAAGTAATGGACCGATTATACTACCCTGTGCAATTCCCTTCCAAATTTTCTCTTCCTGCGATACGTTAATTCCTACTTTGACTTTCTGAACCCTTGAATTTAGAAATGTTTTTACCCAACGTGTAACCCTTACGTCCAGTCCTATTCCCTTTAATTTCTTTAATAATATTCCATGTTCCACTCTATCAAAGGCTTTGGAAAGATCTATGGCTATGCAATCTAACTGGCCTCCTGAATCCAATTGATCTGATATGTCCTGCTGAAATCCCACCAGTTGTGCCTCACAAGAAAATTCCTTTCTGAATCCATACTGGCTCCTCATGAACCGATTTTTATCATCACATATCCCTCTGATGTACTTTGATATTAAACTCTCCAGTATTTTACAAACTATACTGGTCAGGCTGATTGGTCTGTAGTTCTCTGGTTTCCTTTTATCACCCTTTCCTTTATAAATTGGTATTATTATAGATTCCTTCCATTCCTTTGGTATTACACTATTATTTATGACATAGTCAAAGAGAAATTTTAAATAAGGTACTATGTACCACCCCATTGTCTTTATCACCTCCCCAGTAATGATCACTTCCTGCTGCTTTTCCTTGCTGAAGCAGTTGGATTTCTCTGAAAATATCTTCATTTGTGAACGAGAAGCTTCTTGTTTCCCTCTGTGTCTGTCCCTCTGTAACTTCTGTTTCGGTTTCCAACTCCTGACAATCATCTACTGAATCTCTAAATTCCCTACTAAAGAGGTTTGCTTTCTCAGTATCTGTTAAATAGTGTTCACCCCCTTCTCCCACCATTGTAGGAATTTGGATTCCTTTTCCTTTTTGATTCCTGATATATGAATACAGCTTTTTCCATTTCCCTTTGTGGTCATTACGCTCTTGCAGAATGCTATTCATATAATTCTCTTATGCTTCCTTTTTCACTCTATTCAGTACCCTCATTAGCTGTTTTCTAGTTTCTCTACTCTCCCTACCTTCTTTGATTTTCCTGTTTGCTATTCTATATTTTCTTTTTAATTTTCTTATTTCCCTTGTATAATAAACAGAGTCTGAGGTCATTTTACCCTTCTTAACAGGTACAAATCTCTTCTCTCCTTCCCAAACGATTCCTTTGAATTTAGCCCAAAGTGTATCCGCATTACTCCCTTCACTTATCCAACAACTGAATTGTGATTTAAGGTAAGTCCAAATTCATCAACTTTAGTTTTTCTGTACAATTTCTTGTCTTGCGTGACCCTCTTATTAAGCCTTTTTGGTACCAGTCCTACATCCATTATTACAGCCTTATGGTCACCTATTCCTTCAATTACCTCAGTTTTATCAACAATTTCCCATGGTTTAACCAAGAATACATCTAGTAAGTTATTGAGACGAGTCGGTTCTTGTACTACATGTGTAAATTCTCCCTCCCAAATTAACTTATTTGCCAGTTTCTGTTCATGGGCTTCACTTGCATCTCCATTCCATTCAACCTCAGGCAAGTTTAGATCTCCCCCATTTATTACCACATCATTATTATTGTTTTTATGAGTATAATCTATTATTTTCTCAAATATTTCCATGTCTCTTTCCTCTCTTCCAGGCCTGTATGTTCCTATAATTCCCACCTCCTTCATATTATCACAAATTAATTTTATCCCTAATATTTCATCCCTTTCATCGGTAAACCATTCTTGTGAACAATATGTTTCCTTCACCAGAATAAACACCCCCGCTCCCTTATTTCTCCTCGGTCTCTACGATAGACTGTGTACCCTTCTGGAAATACTTCTCTATTACCCACCCCTTCTCTCAACCACGATTCCACTCCTATCACCACATCAGTCTCATAAGATTCCATCAATGTACCGAATTTTAATTGTTTATTTACTACACTCTGACAGTTTACCAAGAGCAATCTCAGACCCCCTTCCTCCCTAAAAATTGACTGTTGCAATTGGGTAACTTGAAATTCCTTAATTTCCTGAGTTTCATTTTCTAGTTGGCTGAGCCAGCTTGAAGTACAGCTGGCTCTTTCTACTAGTTTTCTTGGTCAGTATTATAACTCAAGGGAGTTGCCTTTTTTACAGTACCGGTACATATCTTATGATTAATAAAATCTAGAACAATATTTGCTTTCTTTCGTTTACCCGAATTGTTTAGATGAAGGCCATGCTTTGTGTAACAGTGTCTCTCGAAACTGCTGCTATCAATTACCTGTGTATTACGAAAACGTTTACAAATTTTAACCATATCTGTATTAACTTTGTCCACTTCAATGTTCACACACGAGTCTCTAATCAAATCATGCCTGTGGGGCACGTGCACTACAAATAAGTTCCATGTCCTTGAATCAATTACCTGTAGTGAAGAAGAATGTGTAAAGACTAATAACGATCCAGCCATTACAAGGAAGCCTGCACTGGGGTTGAGGAAGTAAGAATGTGAGGTAGTTGTGTACGGGTAAAGCCATGGCCGGGATATTGCTGTCGAACTTGGTGATATGCAACCGGGGACTGAAGTTGCAGGTTTTGTCAAGCCAGGTGTTCTGTTCAAAGAGGTTTTTAAGTCAGATTTAGAAGAGATGGGAACACTTAGTCAGAATGACTAAGTGGTTATTATGGCAGGGACGAATGATACTGCCAGAAATGAAGTATCAAATGTGATTACTGGGGTGAAGAAAACACTTTGTAAATTAAAGACCAATGTTATATTATGTAATATTCCACATCGACATGATTCAATTGAATGGTCTTGTGTAAATAAATTAGTCAATGATACAAACAGGCGGCTACAGAAGTTCGTCAAATGCTTTCAAAATACGGAAATAATTGATATGGGCAATATGGGTCGAGGATATTTCACAAATCACGGCATGCATCTTAACAGAAGAGGGAAAAGCAGCTATGTAATATGATAAGGAAAAATGAGAGACTCTAGGAACAACTATCATGAATAATGCCGTACCATTGCTGTTCCGTAAGGATGCAGAACACTTGCAGGTAATGAAAGTAAGAGTTGAGGAAGTAGTTGAGGCGAGTGCTACCACTAAAGGAGGATGCCCAGGAGAATCAGCTGAAAGTGATTAATGTGATTCTACATCAATCATCAGAGATAGCAATACCAGAAAGCACCGAGTAATCAGGGAAAACTCATGAGGAAACCATTGAGCTCGTCGTTAGGATTCGCTTGGATGAACGAGTAGAAGAGTTACTGGAGAAGCTGAATTTTGGAGCATCAACAGGACGAACTGAAGGAGGGCAAGCTAAACAACCAGAAATAATAACGTCAAGTAGGACAAGGAAACGTCCAGTATTACTAGACCAGGATTGTTTAGGGTGAAAGGTAACAATAGTATTAATCTAAAGGGAGAGCTAAATTTGTTCCATCACAATGGTTAGTCTTTAAAGAAATAAAATTCTAAGTATGGAGGTTCTGTTTGCAGATAACCTACATATGTATTGCCCCAGCCAGTGAGCGAGAGTTCCCAAGGTGGGCCGTTCGTTCATGGCTATCGTTTTCTAGAGGCATTTAAGGGAAAAAGGGGTTGATGACCAGGCAAAGATAATAAATTTTAAAAAACAACACTCTGACATTTATTGACATAAGCATATCACAAAAAATATCCTTGATGGTTTTTTGTTGTTCAATGAACTTTCATAATATTTTATTCTTCCGCAGGATTTGAGAATCACACGTATCTCTCGACGTCCAGCCTTATTGTCCTGGAATGAAAATCAAGGAAAAATTAGGCCTCTTCAGCCTTTAAAAATTAAAATATTTTGCTGAATGAATTCAAATACTTTAACAAAGGGTTTTACAAATAATTAGACAGCTGTTTCGCTCATGGTTGTACAATAAAAATAATTAAAGGTTTCATGAATTAACAGTAGTCTCAACACGTGGTTTAAGCTGAATTCTAATAAATTTTAACATTTAAAGTATGTAACAGTTGTCAATTACACTAATATAAGCTTTAATAGAAATCAAAATTAATTTCAAAGTATCATAATTATTATTATTATTATTATTATTATTATTATTATTATTATTATTATTATTATTATTATTATTAATCTCTATCCTTGTTTGGGTAACATGTTCTTTACCATCACACGATCGTGTTTCTAATTAATGTATCTCACTGCATTATCCACATGGCAATTATCATTTACATTTTAAATAATTATTCTTCAATTAATGACTGTGACTCATTATCACTAGAATTTAAGATAGTTATGCCGTTTGTGAACATTTAATTCTAACATTTGCATGGCATTCACATTTGAAGTTAATTAAAAATGTCTCGAAGTTTAAACATAAATGGGTTGGAAATTTTTGTTATCCACGTGTGACCTAATTAAATAATAATTTATTTTACAAATTGTTTGCCTTTGCGAAAATAACGAGATGATCTTTCCTTTTAAATTTAACTAATCAACAAAATAAACTCCTTTTCTAGTCTTCCTCAACATAAACTTATTAAATTTCTCTTAAGGGCGTAAAAATAACTTCTTGAGGTGGCACACAACGATGAACGTAATCTGCGTCGCCACAAGTACATGACCAGATTAAATCAAATGGAACAACCATATATACATTATTTACATCGAATCCTGTCCTTATAAGTTTATTCTCCAATTTTAAACATGGTCACGTCAATATTCAGTAGAAGATAAATTCGTGTACGGAAATTACTCTTTCATCAATAGTGACTACTGATCGAAATTAGGGATATCACTTGGATTGAAATATTCTCACAATGATGCAGATTCATCTAAAATTTAGAGATATAATTGAAGATTCCAATAAAATCCATAATCACTACCACCACGTGGGTTACAAGTCGCAACTATCGCGTCCGTGAGACTCAATTACATTATTATTATTCCCTATCCGTGAAATACACACGCAACACGTGCTCCACTTACAAAAAGTTCCCTTGTGCTCCCAATGATACAAGAACAGGTCAATCATCACAAATAAATTCTCCAATTACTCAATTACATAATTAACATCCCGCAGGATTTGTCATATTCCAGACACTTCATGAACAGTGCACCTTAAAACTCACATATAAGGCATCTAAGATAGGTTATAGCTCACGAACATTTAATTCTCCTTTTTACCCGATCTTTAGTTAATTTTATTATTACTCAAGTGATTATTACATCTATCAATCCTCCTGAAATATCGTAAAATTAGATGACTCGATCCTAAGGAATACAAGTGATTTTGAAAAGACACTAGGTTCGACCCTATCTCACCAGATGTACACGTAAATTCAAGTCCGATTAATTTCAATATTA
Source organism: Anabrus simplex (assembly GCF_040414725.1). Classification (NCBI taxonomy): domain Eukaryota; kingdom Metazoa; phylum Arthropoda; class Insecta; order Orthoptera; family Tettigoniidae; genus Anabrus; species Anabrus simplex. The sequence continues at coordinate 1,644,487,733 of NC_090265.1, read as the reverse complement.
TAGGCAAAGCAAGAAGGTTTATCGCGTGGTCAGTGATTTTTAGATACCTAACTGATATGCATGGGAAGTCATTCAAAGACAGACTACACATCTACTCTAATAGGTTCCAAATTTCAGTCACACACATGAAACTCGACTACAATGACACCTCAAGAAATGGAAAAATGAAACGTTTCTAATTACAGCAAAACTAATAGATCTACGATTTAAAGAAGAAAGACCTCTAGTTTTACAAATGAAAAAGAAATAAAATTCTTAAATGGTACTCAAGTTTTAGATGAGGTTCGATCCCAGGTAGTAGTCAATCATTCCAGCATTTCCCCGGTCAGTCACCTTCCCCTGACCAAATACGCCTCACATTTTAGAAATCCATGGAGACACGGCAGTAGACGTCCCACGATGAAGTTGAGGTGTAGATTATTGAAGAATTATCCATCCTGATGCACTGCGATCTTCGGGATGACTTCTGTTGCTGTAACTGAGACGGCAAATGTTAAGATAGGCACAAACACACGCAGAATTACTGAATATTTTCCTGGATAGTCACACTTAACTTGGTTTTTTAGTTGAATTTTACTCCATAAGAGTTAGTTAGCAATTTACACTAAATTTGGCAGAATGGACGTCTGCTCAGACTGCAAGGTTCCTTTCCACGTGGTCACGTAGATCAGCGTCGAGTAACGTCGTAGAGTCGAACAGCACGAAGTAGAGCAGCATAGCATAGAGTAGCATAGAGCATAGAGAGTGATTTACTCGGAACATGGCTTTTTATATCCTTGGCTTGTGAGGCGTGTACTATACGGAGACGATAATTGGCTATTGGGTCTCTTGTAATTGGCTCTGGCTGTTCGAGAAGCTGGCTGTCAGTCGTTCGCGCGTTGCAGGACAGCACATGGGCCCGTCACGTGACTTACCTTGCCCTTATCGAAGCTGGATCATTACATCGCCCCTCTGAATGAAGAAAAACTGGTTCGGAGCTCACTGATTACTTCCCAAATGACAAATTACAGCTCCCGGCAGACAATAAAACGTTTAATATGAACTTGTTGGAAATATTCTCAAGATCGCCAAATTTAAAGGGGACAGTATGATGTTTTAACTAAGCATTGGTTGGTAGAGGATGAGATTTCAAACTTTGTATTAGAAGGTTATGCTTTTGAAAGTAAGTTTTGTAGAAGGAAGGTTCATGTATATTTGTGAATAATAATATCAAAATTAAGCAGTTGAATAAATTTGATTACCTGAATGTAGAGGAGCATTTCGAGGCTAGATTTGTTGAACTAGTGGATTATAAGTTAATAATTATATGCGTTTATAGAAATCCTTCTAGTAATGTTGAAATTATTTTAGATGACCTACAGAATAAGAACAAGAATGTAATAATCATGGGCGAGTTTAATATAGATTTTTAGAGAATAATGCTGGGCAAGATAAGCAAAGGCTAGAAATGTTCCTTTCCTTGAATGGTCTAAAGGCATTTGTAAATCAACGAACTAGAATATCTGGAAATACTAAGTCAGCAGCTGATCAAATTGTATTGAATGGGGAAATGTGAAACTATGAAATAGAAGTTTATGATGCAGGTTTTTAAGATCATTTTCCTCAAATTGTGCATTGAACCATGCTTATCGCATGTTCCACGATTTGACATTTAATTATGTAAATAGCTTCCTTCAGTTTTGTGTGTCAGTCTAATGACGTCCAGTAGGGAGCAGCACACGCTATGTTTTTATCTGTGAGGTCGTTCGTTTTGCTGAGCGATAATTTTTACTCTGTGGAGTTCTTCTACTGTTCTATGTGGGGCAGATACTAACAATGGCTGCCGCTATGTTTGGTGTGGCATTTTTATGCCTCAAATATTCATTTAATGTGTTCAAGCCTGGACCTTTCACGCTAACTGCTATTTGATTTTACCATTGATAATCACAGGTATGTGATAGTTGGTTTATATTTAAATTTGGTGACGATTTATTCCCGTATGTTACGGTCGATGGCATACATCCTTCCGCTCCGTCATCCGATGTGCTTTGAATGAATGTATTTGTGGTCTTGTTGTTATAATTGGAAAAGGGTCTCTGTGGTTATGATTTGGTGCACTGCGTGCTTTAACACTGCGTGATCCTCGTGATGTGCCCCTTGTCTCGACCGCAGGAGATACCAATCCAGGTTGTACAAGGCGCAACATGCCAGTGATGTGAATAAAGTAATGTCCAATTCTGACCTTATGTGTAATTGCACGCCGCACGCAACCATTTGAGTACGTGAGGCCCACTGATAATGACCGTGGAGCCATAATTTATGGTTTGTATTTGACTACGAAATCTGAACGGCCGTTCGTGTTTTATTTTCCCGATACCCTCATTGTGTGTGCGTGAATGTGGTATGCATGTGAGTTCGAATGTGTGGGAGAGGAAAGGTTGATATGCCGATTGACCTGTTGTATTTGTCTTTCAAATTCTGCGCCTTGTTTGGTTTTCAGCGCAGAGTTATATTTATTTATTATTCATGGCTGATGTTCAGCTTGAGTACCCGCCATGTTGGTTTCATATTTGCGCATGGGCGTACCTATTGTATTCTTTGGGTCTTGTCTTGGCTTTGATTGGTCCATGGAGGCTGTGCTCAGTCTCATCTGTCGTTATTCTTATCTGCCTTTTGTTCTCCGGCACGGCTTATTGTTGTGCGAACTTTTTCGCATTGTTAGTTGCCTGATGTGACATATGGTGCAGTGCCTTGGATTTTTGAATCTTGGTAAAACGGGCGACCTGGTTGAATAGTTTATGATGAAAGGAAGCTGCTGGTATTGTAATAGCGATGTGTCGAGGAGCAGTGAGCATTTTAAATTACGTATCAATATTTTTGAAGAGTATTAGTGAGTTTTCACGCCATGTTTCAACTATGTAAAAAAAGAACAAGGTATGTCCATCAGTATTACGATTAATTTCCCTATTTATTTTGTGTGATTTTCTTTCCTTGGTTTAATTTTTTCTCTCATATTTATTTAATAAATCCCCTGGTTTAAACCATTTCTTCTTTTATTTCAAATAGATGTAGTCTTGCCCTTCTTGCCTGATTACAAGGGGGGTTTTCAGCTCAGGGTTATGTATGTGCCTTGCCCAGTCGACACGATCCGGGCCTCAAATATTGTTCCCCATGAATATTTCACTAAGGTATTGCTTGGATCGCTGATTTATGTAGTGATAGATGGGGAGGGTGTGGCTCAGTAAATGGTAGCAGAAGCGTGCTCGACTGGGATACCTCCTCTGAAAGGAAATCGGACGAGGTAGAGCTGGAAACCCATTCGAAGTCAGTTCTGGTCGCTTTAATTTAATCTCATGATTCAGTTAGTCTCTGGCCCTAATTTTAAGTGTGATCTATAATTTATGTGCATTGTTGAATTCAAATCCATTGTTGTTATATTGTGTATGTGTCTCGTGTTCAAACCTTTGAAACCTTGGTTGCGATATGGATAATCAGAAGGCTGTAGAAATAAATAATCGTAACGATAGTGTTACTGGTGACATGCCTAACCCGGAAAGCGAAATGGAGCAAGGGACGAATGAACTCCATGTTTCGTCCGCGGGAAGCAACCGCTGTAATTCATGCCCTGACGATAACAATGTCATTACCTTTCGTGATCGTATTCCTGACGAAAATCGTAAGCGATTAACTTCCCCTTCTCCTAGGCCCAGTTCCGACCGGCATGCCGAAGTGAACCCCGTGTTTGAAATTGTGAGAAAATGGAGGTTAAATTTCTCTGGTGAAGGGAAAACCTCCAGTGTAATTGAATTTTTGGAGCGAGTTGAGGACATAGCTGAGTGTAGCTCGTTACCTCTCGATTTGTTTGTGCCCGTCATCCCGGGAATGCTAGAAGGGCCGGCTCTAAAATGGTATAGGCTTATTAAAGGGAGTATCATAACGTGGAGTGAATTCGCCAGCCGCATAAAGGAGCGATTCGGGGTATCTGATATAGACTACTGTCTGAAGCAGGAAATCTTCCGTAGAACGCAAGAAGTAGGTGAAAGCATCGACGACTATGCCACTGGGATTTTGACGTTATTTAGCCGCTGTATACGTGGACGAGACCTGGAGACACTGGAAGGTATCAAATAGACTTCATTATGATTAGGCAGAGATTCAGAAACCAGGTGTTGGATTGCAAAACTTTCCCAGGAGCAGACGTGGACTCTGACCACAACTTGTTGGTCATGAAATGCCATCTGAAGTTGAAGAAATTGAAGAAAGGAAAGAATGCAAAAAGATGGGATCTAGACAAGTTGAAAGAAAAGAGTGTGATGGATCGTTTCAAGGAACATGTTGCACAAGGACTAAATGAAAAGGCCGAAAGAAACACAGTAGAGGAAGAGTGGAGAGTCATGAAAAATGAAGTCAGTAGGGCTGCTGAAGAAATGTTAGGAAGGAAGAAAAGATCAACTAAGAATCAGTGGATAACTCAGGAGATACTAGACCTGATTGATGAACGACGAAAATACAAAAATGCTAGAAATGAAGAGGGCAGAAAAGAATACAGGCGATTAAAGAATGAAGTGGATAGAAAGTGCAAGGTAGCTAAGGAAGAATGGCTGAAGGAGAAGTGCAAGGATGTCGAAGGCTGTATGGTCCTGGGAAAGGTAGATGCTGCATACAGGAAAATCAAGGAAACCTTTGGAGAAAGGAAATCTAGGTGCATGAATATTAAGAGCTCAGATGGAAAGCCACTTCTAGGGAAAGAAGACAAGGCAGAAAGATGGCAGGAGCATATCCAACAGTTGTATCAAGGTAACGATGTAGATAATTTCGTTCTGGAACATGAAGAGGCTGTTGATGCTGATGAAATGGGAGACCCAATTTTGAGGTCAGAGTTTGACAGAGCTGTGAGTGACCTAAATAGGAACAAGGCACCTGGAATTGATGATATTCCCTCTGAATTACTGACTGCCTTAGGAGAAACCAGCATGGTAAGGTTATTTCATTTAGTGTGCAAGATGTATGAGACAGGAGAAGTCCCATCCGATTTTCGGCAGAATGTTGTTATACCTATTCCCAAGAAAGCCGGTGCTGACAGGTGTGAAAACTACCGCACTATTAGTTTAGTATCTCATGCCTGCAAAATTTTAACACGTATTATTTACAGAAGAATGGAAAAACAAGTTGAAGCTGAGTTGGGGGAAGATCAATTTGGCTTCAGAAGAAATGTAGGAACACGTGAAGCAATCCTGACTTTACGTCTGATCTTAGAGGATCGAATCAAGAAGGACAAGCCCACGTACATGGCATTCGTAGATCTAGAAAAGGCATTCGATAATGTTGATTGGACCAAGCTATTTATGATTCTGAAGATGATAGGGATCAGATACCGAGAACGAAGAATTATCTACAACCTGTATAAAAATCAGTCTGCAGTGATAAGAATCGAGGGCTTTGAAAAAGAAGCAGCAATCCAGAAAGGAGTGAGGCAAGGCTGCAGTTTGTCCCCTCTCCTTTTCAATGTTTACATAGAACAGGCAGTAAAGGAAATCAAAGAGAAATTTGGAAAGGGAATCACAGTCCAAGGAGAGGAAATCAAAACCTTGAGATTTGCCGATGATATTGTTATTTTATCTGAGACTGCAGAAGATCTCGAGAAGTTGCTGAGTGGTATGGATGAAGTCTTAGGTAAGGAGTACAAGATGAAAATAAATAAGTCCAAAACAAAAGTAATGGAGTGCAGTCGAACGAAGGTAGGTGATATAGGAAATATTAGATTAGGAAACGAAGTCTTAAAGGAAGTAGATGAATATTGTTACTTGGGTAGTAAAATAACCAACGATGGCAGAAGTAAGGAGGACATAAAATGCAGACTAGCACAAGCAAGGAAGAGCTTTCTTAAGAAAAGAAATTTGCTCACTTCAAACATTGATATCGGAATTAGAAAGATGTTTTTGAAGACTTTTGTGTGGAGCGTGGCATTGTATGGAAGTGAAACATGGACGATAACTAGCTCAGAAAGAAAGAGAATAGAAGCTTTTGAAATGTGGTGTTATAGAAGAATGCTGAAGGTGAGATGGATAGATCGAATCACGAATGAAGAGATACTGAATCGAATTGGTGAGAGGAGATCGATTTGGCTAAATTTGACGAGAAGAAGAGATAGAATGATAGGACACATCTTAAGACACCCAGGACTTGTTCAGTTGGTTTTTGAAGGAAGTGTAGGTGGCAAGAACGGTAGGGGTAGACCAAGGTATGAATATGACAAACAGATTAGAGCAGATGTAGGATGCAATAGTTACGTAGAAATGAAAAGGTTAGCACAGGATAGGGTGGCATGGAGAGCTGCATCAAACCAGTCTATGGACGATGACTCAAACACAATAGCCGCATGAATGTTAAGGTGCCCGAAGACGAGATTTTCGACCAATTCTATAGAAATCTTGCCCCCGACTACAAGCTACACATTAAACGGTCTCTAGTTCAGAGCGTCGACGACATCATCCACCTGGGTCGCGAATTCGAGGGCGTAGTTAGCCAAAACAAACAATACCGTCCGCCTCCCATCCCATCCGAGTGCTTTTTTCCTGACGTCGCTTGTCGTACGCCCATCAAATCTGTTAGTTTTGGTACCTCCCTTCCTCTATCTCGTCTCGTCCGTAGCCCCGAACGCAGGCCCAGCCCTCAAACACCGCCCCCGCTTTATGTCAATGCAACCCAACCATCCAGCACAGCTCCTGTAAAGGGTGGTAGAGTCAAGTCATGTTGGAATTGTGGTAAATTAGGCCACGTCTCAAAGAACTGTTGGTCCAGGACCCTGCAAAGTGTTCTCAGTGTGGTCTTGTTGGTGTCACAGCGCGCGTATGTCCTCGTTGTAACCCTCAACAGGGAAACTAGAGGCGCGCCGGCGTGATGGCCCGCCGTTGGCGCCTAAGGTCGGTCTCAATAAAAGGATCTGGGGCCTTCCGTCATCTACCCCATGGGCCAAAGTTTATATTGGGTCTCGTGTATTGTATGGCTTGTTGGATACCGGCTCGTGTATTTCTCTTGTAGACAAATCCCTAGTGCTTTCTATGAAATTAGAATATTTCCTGAAAGTGAGAACCCGAGAAAGTACATGTCTGTCGATGGTCGTGAGGTGTGTCCCGTTGGTAGAACCAAATGCCATATCAAGATACATGGTTTGTCGTGGGATTGGACGTTTCATGTTGTGCCCAGCCTGACCGCGCCGATCATACTAGGCACCGATTTTATGTTGGCTACCGGCTTGTCCCTCGATTTCATTAATCGATCCTTTGCCTTTCGCTTTAAATCTGATGTCAGTTACCCCTTTGAGACACCATTTCAGCGTCCCACTGTGTCCGCTCTGACGGAACCTCCTCCTATCAATGCCTCATGTGAGCTCAGCGAAAACCAAAATCTCATGTTGAACTGCCTGTTAGAGGAGTTTTCCGACGTTTTGACCGATAAGTTTGGGCGTGCTAAGAATTTTTCATACTGCATCGAACTCAAAGATGACACTCCTGTGAGGTCCCCTCCGTTCAGTTGTTCGCCCCCGAAGTTGTCCGCTATGAGGGAATATGTCAACAACCTGCTAGATAAGAAGGTCATCAGTCACTCCTAGTCCCCTTTTAGTAGTCCCGCCTTCCTAATCCCTAAAAAGGACGGCAAACTGAGATTCGTGATAGACTACAGAAAGGTCAACAAGAACATTGTCTTCGACAGCTTCCCATTACCCACCATCGAAAGTGCCTTCCAGCATTTTCATGGCGCCAAGTACTTCACTGTATTTGACTTCAATTCCGCATATTATCAGATCCCCTTGGACCTTAAAAGTCGCCCCTGTATTGCATTCGCCACTCCGTTTGGATTGTTCGAATTCAATAAAGTCCCGATGGGCATTTCTGTGGGAGGACAAGCGCTTAGCCGCGTGATGGATTCAATTTTCGGTGACCTCAAATTTTCCTGTGTATTTAATTTTTTGGACGATCTTCTGATCTTTTCGCCCAGCTTTGACGAGCACCTGGCCCATCTTCGCGAAGTTCTTAGTCGGTTGCGCAAGCACGGCTTCACGATCAACCCAAAGAAGGTCTCTCGTTGTACCAAACGGCTAAATTTCCTAGGCCACGTTGTATCTGACTCTGGAATCGCTGTAAACCCTGATCGGGTTAAGTGCATCAAAGATTTTCCCCCGCCCAAAAACGTTCGCGGTGTGCAAAGATTTCTTGGTATGGTAGGATTTTACAGCCTGTTCAACAAAAATTTCTCTCACATTTCGGCCCCTTTAAACCTGCTGAAAAGAAAAGGTTGTCGCTTTGTCTGGAGCCATGATCAAACCCAGGCCTTCGAACAATTGAAACAGGCACTCTGTGAAGCCCCTGTATTGCATAGTCCGGATTTTTCCCGCGATTTCATCTTGCAATGCGACTCCAGCGAGCTCGCTGTGTCCGCGGTGCTCAATCAAGCCGATGAGCAGGGTAAGCTAGTCCCCGTCGCGTACTTCAGTAAACTACTACATGGAGCTGAACTGAGGTATTCCATTTACGAAAAAGAATGCCTAGCAGTAGTTTTGGGTGTCGAAAAGTTTCGCTCGTATCTTGAGCACCGCCATTTTTACATCCACACGGACAATCAAGCTCTCTCGTGGATGAGCGCTTATGTGAAAAGACTTGGTCGAACCGCCAGATGGATTCTCCGATTATCTGCGTACAAATTTACTGTCGTACATGTCCGTGGAAAGGACAATGTTGTAGCCGACTGCTTGTCGCGCATGTTCGAGGGAGTGAAGGAGAGTGCGGTCGAACCTGGGGAAGACCGTATCCCAACCGAAGAAGATAACACCATTAGTATTTTGCAAAATTTCCCATGGTCCTTCACGGATATCTCCGAACACCAGAAGGACGACTCCGAGTGTCGTGAGTTGTTGAAACGAATCGCGGATGGCTCTCTTGAAGACGAGTCGTATAGTGTTAAGAGAGGATTGTTGTTCCGTCGAAGTCGGAAAAATGGTAGTGACAGAATTTACGTACCCTTGAAATTGAGGCCCATGCTACTTCAGTTTTATCACGACTCCTATCTGGGCGCTCATTTAGGTCAATATAAAACTTTAAATCGAATCTCTCGCGACTACTTCTGGCCTAACTTGAAAAGAGATGTTTTGGAATATGTAAGAAGTTGCGATGTTTGCCAGAGGGCTAAACCTGCGCAGTCTTCTCTCGTTGGACCCCATTCTGCTGACATAGCGACATGCCCCGGGGAAATGTTATTCATTGACTATTTTGGCCCCCTCACCAAGTCCAAGAGTGACAACGTTGGGATCTTGTCCGTCGTTGATGCATTTTCAAAATTTGTTTGGCTATTTCCCGTGCGCAAGATAAATTCGAACAACGTTGTGCATTTCCTATCCCGGCACATTTTTGGAATTTACGGACCCCCTAAGACGATAGTGACCGACAATGCGTCCACCTTTAACTGTCGTAAGCTCCGACACTTATGCTTTGGGTGGGGAATCAAGCATGTGTTTTTAAGCCCTCACTATCCCAAACCCTCGCACGTTGAAAGGTTCCATCGAAATCTCAAAGCTTGTTTGACGGCCTTTCACAACGCTGACCAGCGCAGCTGGGACTGTAATCTTGATTTCTTTGTTTTAGCATTCAACAGCAGTGTACATGAGTCGCACCGGCAAGCCCCGGCTGCTCTATTTCTAGGCAGGGATCTTGTCGACCCACTGCAGTTGAAGTGGAATATTGGGTATCTGTCCAAACCGTCCAGGACGATGGACGTAGAGGCCAAATGGAAGGAAGCAGTGACACAGTTAACCAGGGCTCGAGACCGTATGGCTGAGAGGTACAATCGGAACAGAAAGAGAGTAAAGCTTGAAGTTGGAGACTTGGTCGTAGTGAAAGTTTTTCCATTGAGCTCAACGGCAAATCAAGTCACGGCCAAATTATGTTATAAATGGTCTCAGCCTAAAGAGGTAACCAGATTCCTAGGACCTGTGACAGTAGAACTGGAAGATGTAGTAAGTAAGAAGGTGAGCAAGGCTCACGTCTCGATGGTAAAGGCTTACCATCAAAGAAGCCAGTAAACCTCGTATATTTCCATATCTTACGTATCTGTAGTGGTGTATATTAACCTTGTCCTTAATGAATTCCCAGTTTCTAACATGCCTTTTCTTTCAGGTAAAAATCGTGTTTCATGAATGAGAACGGAAATGAAAGAAAGGAAAGAAAGGAAATAGAAAAAAAGGGAAGTGGTTCGAATTGCTGGAGTTGAACTGAATTCACATCCAGATCCCTGAGTGCATGGAAATATTATACCCAACCGCCTTGACTTTTGAATGCCTAGATTTCAACCTGAGTGCGCGAATGAAACAGTGTAATAATGGACTGATATAAATCAGCGTTGCACGTGACAAGCTAATACAGACCTCCCATGAGGCGGACTTTCTCATTTTAAAATGTATAATGTGGTGACTGTTCTTGTAAATTTCATGTGTCCGTAAATAATGGTAGATATAAGTAGTTCATAAGTACCTAGGTTAAGTGGGCGCGCGCTCGTAGCTTTAAGTTATGGACCTCTTTTAAAATGCGTCCACACGTCTGATCAACGAGTTTCGGAGCATTTTAAAAGGCGGTGCCGCTGGATATTTGAACCATGCTTATCGCATGTTCCACGATTTGACACTTAATTATGTAAATAGCTTCCTTCAGTTTTGTGTGTCAGTCTAATGACGTCCAGTAGGGAGCAGCACACGCTATGTTTTTATCTGTGAGGTCGTTCGTTTTGCTGAGCGATAATTTTTACTCTGTGGAGTTCTTCTGCTGTTCTATGTGGGGCAGATACTAACAATGGCTGCCGCTATGTTTGGTGTGGCATTTTTATGCCTCAAATATTCATTTAATGTGTTCAAGCCTGGACCTTTCACGCTAACTGCTATTTGATTTTACCATTGATAATCACAGGTATGTGATAGTTGGTTTATATTTAAATTTGGTGACGATTTATTCCCGTATGTTACGGTCGATGGCATACATCCTTCCGCTCCGTCATCCGATGTGCTTTGAATGAATGTATCTGTGGTCTTGTTGTTATAATTGGAAAAGGGTCTCTGTGGTTATGATTTGGTGCACTGCGTGCTTTAACACTGCGTGATCCTCGTGATGTGCCCCTTGTCTCGACCGCAGGAGATACCAATCCAGGTTGTACAAGGCGCAACATGCCAGTGATGTGAATAAAGTAATGTCCATTTCTGAGCTTATGTGTAATTGCACGCCGCACGCAACCATTTGAGTACGTGAGGCCCACTGATAATGACCGTGGAGCCATAATTTATGGTTTGTATTTGACTACGAAATCTGAACGGCCGTTCGTGTTTTATTTTCCCGATACCCTCATTGTGTGTGCGTGAATGTGGTATGCATGTGAGTTCGAATGTGTGGGAGAGGAAAGGTTGATATGCCGATTGACCTGTTGTATTTGTCTTTCAAATTCTGCGCCTTGTTTGGTTTTCAGCGCAGAGTTATATTTATTTATTATTCATGGCTGATGTTCAGCTTGAGTACCCGCCATGTTGGTTTCATATTTGCGCATGGGCGTGCCTATTGTATTCTTTGGGTCTTGTCTTGGCTTTGATTGGTCCATGGAGGCTGTGCTCAGTCTCATCTGTCGTTATTCTTATCTGCCTTTTGTTCTCCGGCACGGCTTATTGTTGTGCGAACTTTTTCGCATTGTTAGTTGCCTGATGTGACATATGGTGCAGTGCCTTGGATTTTTGAATCTTGGTAAAACGGGCGACCTGGCTGAATAGTTTATGATGAAAGGAAGCTGCTGGTATTGTAATAGCGATGTGTCGAGGAGCAGTGAGCATTTTAAATTACGTATCAATATTTTTGAAGAGTATTAGTGAGTTTTCACGCCATGTTTCAACTATGTAAAAAAAGAACAAGGTATGTCCATCAGTATTACGATTAATTTCCCTATTTATTTTGTGTGATTTTCTTTCCTTGGTTTAATTTTTTTCTCTCATATTTATTTAATAAATCCCCTGGTTTAAACCATTTCTTCTTTTATTTCAAATAGATGTAGTCTTGCCCTTCTTGCCTGATTACAAGGGGGGTTTTCAGCTCAGGGTTATGTATGTGCCTTGCCCAGTCGACACGATCCGGGCCTCAAATATTGTTCCCCATGAATATTTCACTAAGGTATTGCTTGGATCGCTGATTTATGTAGTGATAGATGGGGAGGGTGTGGCTCAGCATCTACACTTTAGGGTAATAGGAAATAATAATTGAAAATTGCAATGTATTTTACAGGGAAACTAGAATGAGTAACAAGGAAAATATTCCATATTTGAACCAGTTATTAGCCAAGGAAACTCGGGAAACTGTGTATAACTAATGAGGCGTACAGTGAGTTTTAGGGTTTATTCAACTATTGTCATCAAGTGGCAATACCAGTCAAAAGGGTAATTGTAAAAAATTATGACAATTGGTGGAATACAACAGGAATTAGAAATTCAAGTGGACGATTATGATTTTAAGCAAATGTGTGAAAGGGAGTATCACCTCATCTGAATTGAAGGATTATTATAAGAATTATAAGAATATAATATCGAGAAGTTTTGAAGGCTGCCAAAAGAATACATCATGAGAATGAGCTAAAAAATTCTAAAAACAGGTGTAAATGTGTGTGGAACGTTATAAAAAGGGAGAAAGGTACTGTAGTTCCAACAAAAAAGAATATTACGATCACGGGAATAGAACCAGCTTTTGGGTGGTTAGGCCGTGTGCATTTGCAGATTTTCGCACAGGCGTGCCATTTGGGCTCATTAACTGGATTGGCAGGCCCCTCCAGGACTCTGCTTAGCAGTGGCAGACCAAGCGTTCGTTCATTCGTTCGTTCGAGAACGCTACTGGACTACATCTTCACGGCCGTCACCATCACATTGAACCGTCTCGCTCCCCTCCCCAAACTCTTAACCGTCCTAACACGTCCCATCGCCGTCGCCGGCCTGCTCCTCTTTTCCACACCTGAAGGGCCACCTGAATGGTTAATGTTATTTCAATTAAACAAGCTCTCCCATTCACTAATTTTAAATTGATATTTTTCAAAATAATTCGAATCGCACGAACAAGTTAAACGTAAACAAAATGTTACGCACTCCCTATGGCCAAGAGATTGGACGGGGAAAGGAGATGCGTTAGAGGAAGGAGATGGGTAAAATGTGATATATATATATATATATATATATAGAAAAGGGGAGATGCGGAGAGGTGGCCTCCTGGCTAAGGGGGTTGTAGATAAATGGGAGCTTTATTTACAATGAGATGCAGTGGTACAAAGGTAGAGACATGATTTACAATATATAGAGTAAATGCTGTGCAACTGAGATGAGACAAAGGAAAGGTTATGATGGGTGGGGAGGTGGAAGGTGAAGGGCGAGGATGTGAAAGAGAGAAGAAAAGTTGAGCAGGGAAGTGAGTAAAAACTGGAAGAGAGGGGATGGTGGAGAAGAGACGTTGAGTGGACTAGATGTGTGGAAAAGAGGAGCAGGCCGGGGACGGCGACGGGACATGTTAGGACAGTTAAGAGTTTGGGGAGGAGAGCGAGACGGTTCAATGTGAAGGTGACGGCCATGAAGATGTAGTCCAGTGGCGATGAGTTGTTGTGCGTCTGAAAGAGTCGAGAGGTAAAGTCTCACGAGGCGTGTAGGACCAGAGGCGTTATAGATGCGGAACGCTCGTCGAATTGGTGTGCCGGGCAGGCGGAGTGCCTGGACGATGTCTTCGGCTTGCCGGAGTGGATCCACGCCGCGAACGACGCAGGTGCAGTCCGGTAGTGGTGATGATGACGGGAGACGTGCCGTGTCTGCTGCAGGTGAGGGTAGGGGTGCGGGTTGTTGAAGAGGTTGTTCAGGGCTGGGAGGGGTGGGTAGAGTAGCGATTAATAGAGAGGTTGGATGGGACGTAACCGGAGTAGTGGTAGGGGTTGTAAAGGAGGGGTGTGCTGAGGATGGGTGGTGATAGAAGTAGTGGTGGTGGTGCAAGGGAAGGACGAAGGTTGGGGCGGGGGTTTGTATGGAATTGTCGGGGGAAAGTATGGAGGGAGCGTGGGGCGGCAGTCGAACCACCGGTGGCCTGGAGCTCGGCGAGAAGACGCCCAGGAGATGTGACCATACTATGGAGGCGACGACAGATGCATGCTCCAGGATGAAGAAGGCGATCACTTGCAGAAGGAGTGTTTCAGTAGAGAAGGATGGAAGATACTGGGTCCAGTCCGTCATATAGCCGGATAACATGGTAGACTCTACTCGTGCGGAGTTTGGAGAGGATTGAGTCTACGGAAAGAGCAGTGTCAATATCCAGTACGACGCAGATGGATATTTGGGGGCGGCCGACTACCATCGTGGTGTCAGCCGATTCGCTTTATTGTGTAGTCTATATGTGAGATTAAAGATGTGACGTCACCCGGCCGAATAAAAACACAGGATGAGGTACAGGAGTAAGCAGTTCGCTTATAGAGTCGGCGAAAAAAAGCCGTGCAAGTGCATGGTCCCGCCGTGTTAGCAAATAGGGATTGCTAACCTGCTAAAGGAGAAGTGAATCCTCCGTTTAAAAAATATGTACTCCCCATGGAGTTACAATTTCAAAAATGGTTTTCACGACCGCAGGTCTTACGATCACGAGAATAGAACCAGCTTTTTGGTGGTTAGGCCGTGTGCAAATGCACACGGTGGGACCATGCGCTTGGTCGGACCACAGTGGCATCTCTGATTTGGATTGCACCGAAATTCGTCGCACATTCTAATCATTTTAGCTCAGCCGGTTGGCTCACAATCTATAACTTAGCTTCCTGCCCATACAATCAACACAATGGGTCGACATCTAGTTGGTAGACCATGTCAAGCTGCGTGCTCCATGATATTGATCTCGCCCTTTCTGACCAGGACTTGCTTATCAAACTCCAACTGGCACATGTCCCAGCCCGAAGCGTCTCAAGGATACATCAAGACTACGTTCCAACACGTCGGGTCCTGCTACATCTCCAATCAGCGGACGCCGTTCCACATTTCATCGCCAACGGAATCTACGTGGACCGCCAAATCCATCGAGTGACGTCTAGTCTTTCGTACTTTGCCGAAGAAGCACCACCAAAGTGGGCATCGCCTCACCATCTTCCTCTCGTTCCTTCACTACTCCCATCCCCACCACCACCATCACCACTACCGTCACAAAGACCACCACTTCATCCATCCATCTCTATAATTTTGTTCCGGTCACAACTGTTGTAACATGCCATCCTTCTCCTCTCTGACTTCTTCCCTCCCTCTCTGCTGTACCCCTGAAGGACCTCAACCACCGTACCAGCCCACTGAGACATCTGCGTCTACAGCTGCAGCACTGCATTCGTCACCATCATCTACGCAAGCCGCCAGTGCCGCAGCTTCCGCCGCAACAACATTTACGCAGTTGTGTGATCAGCGGAGTGGATCCTGCTCTCTCTGCCCGAACGATTCTCCAGGATCTTCAAGCCGCAGGCGCCCCAGTCCATCACGTCTTTCGGATCAAGAACTCCTTTGGCACGACGTCCACCTTCCAACTGCCGAAGATGTCCAACGTCTTATTTCCAATGGAGCCTACATCCATCGCCATCGTCATAAAGTTGAGCTCTCTCCCCACCTCAACCTATTCGCCAACAATTCAACCCACCATATCGCCGCCCCCGGTCCACCCCTACTTTTCAACCTAGTACACCAGTCTGCCCACGCCTTCCACCACCTAGTTTCTTCCCCCACCCACCTCCAACGCTAGATACCATCCGACTCCTCACCACTTCCTTCAACAATATCACAACAATTCTGCAACTCCTCACATTCCATCTCCGACTTGCTACATTCATTTAAACCTCACGCCTAGCGCATAACACCTATCAATCCCATCTCCCCAGCTAAGAAGACCCACCGTTACTTCCCCATCATTTTTCACATCGCTATACCCATCTTCTTCTTCTATCACATCTCCTAATTATTTTCTCTTCTCCCGGCCGGAGAGAGCGCGTTACGCATTGAGGGACCCCTCCCGTCCTTCGGGCGAGGGATGTTAACATTAAAACAACGACAACAAAGCTTAGTCGAAGGCTTTTTTCGCCGCCTCTAAAAGCGGACTGCTTACTACTGTACCTCATCCTGTGTTTTTGATTGGGCGGGGTGACGTCACATCTTTAATCTCACACCTAGCCGTTACAATAAAGCAAATCGACTGACACCATGATGGAAGTCGTCCGCCCCCAAATATCCACCTGCGTCGTCCTAGATGTCGATACTGCTCTTTCCGTAGACTCAATCCTCTCCGACCTCCGCACTACTGGAGTCTACCATGCTATCCGGCTATATGACGGACTCGACCCAGTATCTTCCGTCCTTCTCTACTTCATCACTCAAGCTGCACGTGATCGTCTTCTTCATACTGGAGCATACATCTGCACCTCCTTCTTAGTCTCTTTATTTCTCTATTATAATAAGATGGGCCTTTACCATTCCTTACCGCCTTTAAAGGTACATAACTGTTTTCACATTCCTCAACAATTGCTTTAAACCCATCCCAGAGTCTGTTTACATTTTTATTTACCGTTTTCCACCGATCATAGTTACTGTCATATATCCTACGATTAAGCAGTTATCAGATATCCCCTTTATCCTTTTTCTATAATCTATGCTTTATTATTCCGTCCCATACTATGTGAACAGATCTTCAAAAAATACAGGTTTTATTACAAAGGAGATTACACACAGAAAACAAAAACAGTCGTTCCTACCAAAGAGATCCAAGGAGTACAATTAAAGTTCTGAGATACGCGCTGGTGCTGCCATATCCTCCCACCTAATTTTCTGAAATGAAAATTACTAAACATAATGACAAGGTATCTTCCTTCTCTACAAGTCTAAACGATGCGGCGCTTTCACCAGTCTTCCAGATCGAGTAACCTGAGGGTCAATACTAAAACCTGGCGGGATCTCAACGACATTGGATGACTCCGTATGGTCACAAGAATCAGAAATAGAAGCCGTAAGAGGGTCCAACACCTCTCCACTATCCTGGTTAGACTGGCCTTCGATCTCCAAAGGAAACACGCGTTGTAGCGGCGAGTCACTGTTCCCTTTTCCGTTCTCAACCGAATAATTCGTATATTACCATCACGTCCCTGAATTATATTTTTTTACTTGTGCAAGTGGCCAGTAGGTTATTTTGATATCATCTGAACCAATTAACACGATTACTCCTACTGAGGGCACACGAGTCTTCTTGCGATTAAGCCACTTCAGTGAGCCTAAGTATTCGGAACGGAACCGAGCCCTCAGCTGCTCCCTGAGTTTGTGTCGATAACGTAAACGACGCTCCACATGGTTCTTTTCAATTTCGTCGATATCTCCGGTTCCACCAGTGCGAATATTTTTGAGGAACATCTTCGGTGCCAAAGCAACAGGATCTTCATTGGTTTCCGATGAAACAGTGATTGGTCTTGAATTGACAATGCTTTCACATTCACAGATAACGGTATACAACTCATCCAGATTCAATGATGCTCTCCCCAAGATTCGTCGAAAATCCCGCTTAATATTTTGAACCATCCTCTCATAGAATCCTCCCCACCATGAGGCAGTCGGTGGGTTGAATTTCCATTGAATCCTTTCAACTGAAAGGTACAACTTTATTCTATCGCAATCAAGAGCTGCAAAATTATTCTCAGCACCTCGAAAACAAGTTGCATTGTCAGAGTAAATCACACTTGGTCTTCCTAACAAAAAAGAATCGGTACTCTGAGACGAGACAATCTCTAAATCTATCGCTCTGTAGACTCCACACTTGAACAGGGCTACCCATGCTTTATGGCCGCCTTTCGTAATGAGAGGACCGGCTTAATCTATCCCACACACCTCAAACACTACGGCGTCATTTACTCTGGATGCAGGGAGCGGTGGAGAATCAACGTCGAAATTCTCACAAGCATGGCTACGACAGACAACGCACTTTCTCACTACTTGACGTGTTGCCTGACGTCCTTTCAGTATCCACACATTTTCTCTGAAAATTGACCACAGCGTAAGAGCACCAAAATGCTTTTCCTTTATGTGGTGATGGAGAATGAAACGCTTCACAATCGGGTGGTCATGAGGAATCACGACAGGCGTGGCAAATGAGCAGGCATCATCCCTTTCCGTCAACTGCGCCTTTACACGCATCAGACCTGCTTCACCTTTGAAGGGAGATAGGTTGCAGATCCCGTAGTCATCTATTGAATGAAAAGTTTCTTCTTGTACAAGTCTCCAAACAGTACTCTCAGCGAATATAATTTCTTCTCCTGACAATGGTCCATGCCTCTTCTCATTCCGACAAAGGGCATTATGCTTGAACCGAAAAATCTAGGTCACCATACGAACAATTTGTTCATATTTGCTGAAGTAGCGATACAACCAGCCTTGGTTCTTGTGCGCAACGAGGACCACTTCTTCCTCAACGTATGCACAAGAAGTCAGAGGCCAAGAATCGTGATGTTGTCTCAACCATGGGGGCCCATCCCACAAATGTGAAGCGACTAGATGCTCAATTCTGCATCCTCTAGAAGGGAGGTCAGCGGGATTCAAAAGTCCAGGAATGTGCTTCCACTCAATCCCCTGAGTTAATTTTCGTATCTCCTTGACACGATTCCTGACAAAGACTGACCACTCTTCTTCTCTTCGTATCCAGGCAAGCACCGTGCTTGAATCACTCCATGCATTAATGGGTTCGGTGGTCCAACCAATGTCATCTCGAACAGAAATCAGCAATCTCTCCCCGATGGTAGCTGCCGTCAACTCTAATCGTGGCATCGT
The DNA here is from genome assembly GCF_040414725.1 of Anabrus simplex. Taxonomy (NCBI): domain Eukaryota; kingdom Metazoa; phylum Arthropoda; class Insecta; order Orthoptera; family Tettigoniidae; genus Anabrus; species Anabrus simplex. The sequence goes on along the minus strand of NC_090265.1, from coordinate 1,644,468,895 downwards.
AAGCTTCAAAGATGGAGCAAACCCTCGACTTAGACAGCACCAAATTGACCTTGATATCTCCCTGTTCAGTTTCACTGCGCAAAAATACGTACGCAGTATACACCTTGTAACTTGCGTCAGCGAAAAGGTGCAGTGAACGAGTATGAAACGTCCCAATATTTCGAGGGATGGTTATTTCTTTGAGCAGAGGAACTTGTTGAAGCCAAGCTTTAAAATACTTTCCGTTTTCATCATCTATAGGGTAGTCCCAGTCCAATTTCTTCTCCCATAGGTTCTGTAACATCAGCTTCAAACTCAAAGTTGCAGGTCCACTAAAACCAATTGGGTCAAATATTCTCTGTGTCGTGGAGATAACGTTCCTCTTTGTAAGACAGCCCATCTGAGTAGCTTTCTCCCACCAACTGATGTTTAGACTGAGCTTGTCACTCTTACGATCCCATTTCAGTCCTAGCATAGGAGTCGACTCTTCAGAAGAGTCACCTGAGAACTCCCACTCTCTGAGATTAAATCCTGCCTTAGCCATAAAACATGTAGCAAGAGTCCGCAGATACTCAGCCTCTGAAGGACTGTCTACACTCATAGCTAAACTATCGACATAAAATCCGGTCTTCAACTTGTTCAACATTGCACTATCTCCTACAGGATAACTCTCAACACATTTACTGAGATGGTGATCGAGAACTGCGGCTAAGAGGAAAGGGCTACAGGTCACCCCAAAAACCACGCGGAAGTGTCTCAATGTCATTAACCTGGCGTCACGGTCCCACCACAGGAACTTGAGATAGTCTCTATCATCAGGATGAATCGCAATCTGTAGAAAGGCTTTATCTATGTCCGCTGAGACACCCACGGTGTTCTCTCGAAATCGCATCAAAATGTCGGGTAACAGTTCAATAAGATTCCGTCCTTGTTCCAAGCATTCATTAAGAGAAGGAAAACGAGCAATTTTTGCAGAGGGGTCAAAGGACCTTTGTGGTATTGTTAGTCTCTTTTACCACTGGACGATGGGGCAAGTAGTTTCCCTTACCATTCTCCTTCGCCTTTTCTATGATGTTAAGCTTCGACCATTCACGAAATACTGAATCTTAATCTTCAAATAACTTGCTGAAACGACGCGTGTTTCTTGTTGTTCTCACCAGTCGACCCTCTGCCACTTCAAGATTGGAGGGCAATTCTGAAACAAGGGACCACGGAAGTCAAACCTGGTATCGACCGTCCACATATTCAACAGTACTCTTAAAATGTTCCAAAACAGTTAATCGCTTAGCTTTTCGATCCTGTTTCTCAACTGGGTCACAGATACAAATGGCCTCAAGAATCCACAGATCAGCGATGTCCCCGTCAGCTATAGTTGTCATAGTGCAGGTCGTAGCAAGATTGTTACAGCAGCTGGCAATGGGTGTCTTCTTATCACTGCCCAGAAGAAAGACTCTGTTCCCTGACCAGATCTTGCCCGCTATATCAGCTCCTATCAGTATATCTATGGGCCCAGGCATGTATTCAATGAGCTTGAAACCTAATTGTTGAAGCTCTTCCTCCATTTCCGTGCTGGGCCTGCCCAACGGGATAAACGAAGCGATGTTGGCTTGGTCCAGTTCTGAAAACATACAGGCGAAGTCTCTATCTAACACTCGTAGATGAGCTTTATAACATCGGTGCCTCACCAATCCGAGGTTACAGCCTCCAAACAGAGAATGAATTAGACTTTCTTCACCAATGACATTATACTTCATTTCTCTCGCCAAGCTACCTGATATAATTTATTTGTGTGATCTCTTTGACATGTCTTAATCCAGTTTTAAAGTTGCCCTATTTGTATATTTTCTCTGACACTTTCTAGTCAGATGTTACTGTTGCCACTGAATTTGTTTATGCACCAGTTGGTCGTCTTAGGTTTAATAAAACCTTATAAACGGTGATTAAATGTTCTTTCACATCAATTTATTAAACTTAAGAAGAAAGCAAGATAATGGAAAAATTACTTCGTCCGGAACGTTTAAGCATTGATCCAGAATCCAGTAACGCTCAACAAGAATGGAAACATTGGTACAGCACGTTCAAGAACTTCAGTTTGGCGTATCAAGTAAGTGACGCTGACAAATTACGCATATTGATCAACCATGTTTCACCTACCGTTTACGAATATATCAATGAAGCCAAAACTTATAATGACGCCATTAGTATCCTGGTTAGTATTTTTTCCAAGCCCGTGAACGAGATATTTGCCCGACACAAATTGGCAACTAGGAAGCAGCTATCTGGAGAAACTGTATCGATATATATATATATATATATATACAGTCTTTAAAAGCTTCTGAGCAAGGATTGTAATTTTAAAGCTGTGACGGCAGAAGTGAACAGAGACGATTGTATTCGCGATGCTTTCATTGCCGGCCTTCTCGACTCAAGCATTCGTCAGAGGTTATTGGAGAATCCTAAACTTACTCTCGAGGAGGCTTCGATGAAAGCAAAGGCTTTAGAGTCGGCACTGGAACAATCTATTCAGTACCAAGGACCTGCTTTAGTCAATACTGTCCAGGAGCATCGTTTCTCTAGTTCATCTCACTCAATCGGCGAAAGACGTGAATGTAGCTCGGCGGGTAGTGAAATATCAGGTGAGGTTGTCGCCGCAACAACAAAGAAATGCTACTTCTGTGGACTTAATTATCACAATAGAAACTCTTGTCCAGCAAGGGAGGCCATTTGCCGTGCCTGCTCAAAAATCGGCCACTACGCAAAGGTGTGTAAGAGCTCAAAATCTTCAAGCTCCAACAAATCTTGCCATTGTCATACCATACTTTTAGCTTCTATTTCTCCACTGGGTTGTTTATCTAAAGCTATAATACCCATCCGTTTGAATGGAATGAAGACCAACGCTCTAGTTGTTACGGGCAGTTCAACAAGTTTTATTTCCGAGAAGCTGGTCCAAAAGCTCAAAGTACCTATTTCTGCTAGCGGCCTCACTCTTACTATGGCTTCAACGTCGCTTAGCTTTCTAGTGAAAGGAGCCTGTTCTGTAGATATAAAAATTGAAGACCACATTTACAAAGATGTTGAACTTAACATTTTGGCAGACCTTTGCTCTGATGTCATTTTAGGACATGATATACTTGGCCGTCATTCATCTGTAGAGATTAAGTTTGGGGGTCACAGAAAACCTCTGAGTATCTGCAGATTAATAGTCGCGAAGGTCGAACCTGTTCGCCTTTTCCGAAATATACCTCCAGGTTACAAGCCAATCGCCATAAAGTCCCGACGCCAAACAGCAACTGATACCAAATTCATTGAACAAGAAGTTCAGCGACTTTTAAATGAGGATGTTATAGAAGAAAGCTTTTCTCCATGGCGTGCTCAGGTTCTTGTTACCCACTCAGAAAACCACAAACGCCGTATGGTAGTTGACTATTCACGAACAATAAATCACTATACCGAGCTAGATGCTTATCCACTCCCACGTATCGAGGATATAGTCAACAAGGTAGCAAATTATGAAGTGTTCAGTTCAGTTGATTTGAAAAACGCCTATCACCAGATCCCCATCTGTGAGGAGGATCGCCCTTACACAGCATTCGAGGCATGCGGTAAACTTTGGCAGTACAAACGGATTCCATTTGGCCCCACAAATGGGGTACCTTGTTTCCAAAGAACAATAGATACGATCATCAAAAATGAAAGACTTAATGGGGTTACTGCTTACCTAGACGATATCATTGTGGGTGGCAAGACCAAGGAAGAACACGACTTCAATTTGAAGAAGTTTCTGAAAGCCGTGCAAAAGTATGAATTCACGATCAACGAGAAGAAGAGCGTTTGTTCGGTCAAAACAATAAAGCTACTAGGTTATATCATCTCGAATCATGAAATTCGCCCAGATCCCGACCGAATGACACCTTTACAAGAGCTCCCATTACCAACTGACACTGCTTCTCTTCGGAGAGCGATGGGCATGTTCGCTCATTTCGCCAACTTCATCCCAAGATTCTCCCAGAAAATACATAACCTTTCAAGTGGTAGTTTTCCATTAAATGACAAAGCTATTGAAGCATTCAAAGCGCTGAAAGATGATGTGAAAAATGCACTAGTATCATCTATAGATGATAAAGCTATGTTCACTGTAGAGACTGATGCTTCAGAACACACCATTGGAGCAACACTAACACAAAAAGGACGCCCCATTGCGTTCTTCTCTCGCACACTAAACCGATCTGAACAACGATATTCATCCGTGGAGAAAGAAGCGCAGGCTATCATTGAATCCGTGAAAAAATGGAGACATTTCCTGCTAGGAAGACATTTTCGACTCATCACTGACCAGAGTCAGTAGACTTTAGGTTTGATACTAGACATCTTAGTAAGGTGAAGAATGAGAAAATTTTGCGCTGGAGACTTGAACTCTCATGTTTTGATTATGAAATAGTTTACAGACCAGGACGACATAACGAAGCTGCAGATGCCTTCTCCAGAGTTTGTTTGGCTATTGAGTGTTGCGGACCTAAACTGAAAATCCTCCATGAAGCTTTATGTCACCCTGGTATAACACGGCTTAATCACTTTATTAAGTCGAAGAACTTGCCTTATTCGCTAGAAGATGTAAATAAGGTCATATTGTGGCGTTATTAAAATAGAAACTCTTATTGAATCATATACCTTCGACCATCTACGGATATTGGACATTTATTTAAATTGTGTCTATTTTTGACACTTGTAATTCTTATTCTCTGCTAATGACCTTGGGTTCCCAGCCTAGTAACTGAGTTGAACTATTATTTTACCACGTTCATATGAGGCTGGAGTTCGACTATATTTGAAGTATAAATTAAGAAAGACTTCGTATCTCGTGAACTTGGATTATATCTGCCCTAGCACCTTGGACGTTTGGCTACTAAGTACCTGCTCTGCATATACGAGGAGAGATGAACTTTCCGTTGTATGGTTACTCTATGTGTGTAGTTTCTAAACGTGTAATTGCACAGTAGGCCAGCTACGGGGACTGCTACGCTATCTATCAGATTGAATGTAGTACCAAAGAGTGTGATGGACTGTTGCTCGCCAGGGCGCGTATCGAGTCTGCCAGGTGTCACGCCTAGCGGCGAACTTGGTAGCGCGACATTTTGCGCAGGATGTCTTGGAGGCTGGTTGTAGCAATGATGGCTGCGGAGACTGTTACCAGAACGATGTGTAATCCAACTGGTGTTGGATGATAAACAAAAAAGGCCACATCGAGTGATGGGAGTTTAAGTATTTTGTTTTGGTGTATAATATGTGTGTTAATTTGTAAATATGTAATTATATAGGTAGTTTATTTATACTTGTGGAGTGATATTGTTAGGTCGAACTACGAGGTGAGTTATCTTGGCATAAGGCTTGCTTGTAAGTATTTTAAAGTATCATTGCTATTAATATTATTTTACTGCGTGTGTGTAATATTTGAATTTGTGGTGGAATATGAACATTGTGGACATCTAAGTTTTAGTGATGCCGTGTTTTGCTCCTAGTGTACGTGATGTACATAACGGTGAGCTATCCTTGTGCTAAGATAACATTTGAAAATTTTTATCGTGTCCTTGTTCTAAATTTGTCATTCTCTTCGCTCGGGCTTTACCTTTTGGTGTTTTTGCTTGTGATTTTCCTTGTAATGCCCGTATGCGTGTGCCGCCTTCCTTTTATACTGTGGTATTTTATCGTTTTCTTACGTGTTGTATTTTTGGCGTATATTCGTGTTTCTGCTTGTCTCCTTGTGCGAATTGTGTTGGTTGTCGCATGTTTTGGCTATCCTGTGCCCGTATTTTGGCCTAACAATGCACCTACATTTCTCTCTATAATTTTCTTTAATATTTTTTTTCATTATTATTATTATTATTATTAGTCACCTTTGGTAAGTTGAATTATGCTTAATTTTCTTGGTGAATAATTGAGTTGAGTCTGTTTTAGTTATATTCCTTCCCTTTGAGGGCTTTAAATTAAATATCATTCCATTGTTGGTGTAATATCGTATAAATGTTATCAGTTTCAACAATACAAGTAACGTTTAGTAGGTCGAGGGCTGGACACCCCTGGAGAATGGGATGGTTCCTTATCTTATCCTTTTGTGTGGGTATTGTTGTTATTATCACTTCGGGCCTGACAGTTATGTAACATTATTAGTGTGAAGGGTGTGTGCATTGTGTCTGCCCCGATGACTGTATCGTGTATTATACTCCATAAATTATTCGTTGTATTGAGTTTTTTCTTCTGAATCTGTTGGTTCTATTTTGTGTTCTGGGTTATGCTAAGTGATCTGTTCGTGCTTTTCCTGATGTTACTGTGGCTCATGTTTACGTTTGTTCACCTAGGTTTGGTGATTGAAAATTTATTGTAACTTGGGATATTTCTTTTAATCGGTGCCGCGTGAGCTTGTGATTGTAACATGTTCGTAATCGTGGCTTGATTTGACTGTCACGTTACGTGGTGCTGCCTTCGTAACCGGGTTTGGTGTGGGCCATTTACTTCTACCGGGCGCTGTCACAGTCCTCGATTTGCTAACCCCTTTCTCCCCTTTCGGGCTTAAATGTTAAAATTTCATTTAATTTTAGAATACGTCAAACATGTGCGTACCATGGTACCTACGTAGTTTTCCTGATGCATCAGTATATTGGTATATGAATATGGTTGTTCTTAAAGAAATGAATGATTTTATTTATTAGCAATGAATTTCTTTCTACTTATATAATTCTGTGATTTTCTGTATATTTATTTTACCCTAAATGTTGGGTGCTAATTGTAAGCTTAATACCTTTTTCAGTTTATCTATATTTTATCCAAAGGTTTAAATTGTAGTGTAAAAGATTTATTTATTATATTTTATTTTAAATTTTTGAATATTTCTGGTGTCATTTCTTGGTGTGCTTACTAAGCAATTTCCTGATCCCGTCCTCTCTCATTAAGTGGGTAGGCTCCTGGTCCCTACATGCTTCCTCTTGTCTATTTCCTTGGGTATGTTTTACTGTCTTATATTATTTTTGCTCTGTTGAAAATTTATTTGTAAGCGCTCGTCCCTATGACCATCGTCATTTACTCATACTTATTAGGGGCGTTGCAATATCAGCTTGTAAAATTTGTGCTGAATTGAAACCTAGATTCATCAGGCATGAAGGTAATCTCGTCAAAGCTACCCGTCCCTTTGAGCGCATCAACATGGACTTTAAGGGACCTCTACCATCCAAATCTAGAAACCGTTATCTCCTCATATTAGTTGATGAATATTCCAGATTCCCCTTCGCCTTTCCTTGCCCAGATGTCACCTCGTCCACTGTCATTTCTAAACATAAGCAACTTTTCTCCATATTTGGATTGCCTTCATATGTTCATTCCGATCGAGGCTCAGCATTCATGTCCCAGGAATTGAAGATATTCTTCGCGGCAGTTGGTGTGACGACAAGCAGAACGACTCCATACAATCCAAGAGGTAATGACCAAGCAGAAAAATATGTTGGAGTTGTGTGGGAAACTATAGAACTAGCTTTGAAATCAAGGGGAATGCATATCCAACAGTGGGAAGAAGTTGTACATGATACCCTCCATGCCGTCAGATCACTGCTGTGTACTACTACCAATGAAACTCCCCACGAGCGGATGTTTAAGCACCAGAGAAAATCCAGTTATGGACACTCAATCCCCCCGTGGCTTCTGACTCTAGGTCCAATACTCCTAAGGAAGCATGTCAGGCAATCTAAGTGCGGACCACTCGTGGAAGAAGTTACTCTTCTTGAAGCAAATCCCGAGTATGCTCATATACAACACCAAGATGGAAGGGAAACTACTGTTTCGACTAGAGACCTGGCACCATTGCCTACTTCAATAGGCATTTCTGAAGAAAGGGGAGAAGAAGATGCCGGAGGAGTAATAGATGGACAACGTTCCCATGGAAGCCCAGAACATTACCAGACCCCTGTCTCCTCACCCGGATCCTCAGATACAGCTCCATACGAGACGGAATCTCCTGAATCATTAAGGTTAGAAGAAAGGGGTCCAACCGCGTCTCTCACTCCTGACCAGCTACCCAGACGGAGCACAAGAATCCGTCGCTGTCCCGCCCACCTTAAGGACTATTATATAGGTGGGGGTGAATGATATAATTTATTTGTGTGATCTCTTTGACATGTCTTAATCCAGCTTTAAAGTTGCCCTATTTGTATATTTTCTCTGACACTTTCTAGTCAGATGTTACTGTTGCCACTGAATTTGTTTATGCACCAGTTGGTCGTCTTAAGTTTAATAAAACCTTATAAAAGGTGATTACATGTTCTTTCACATCACTACCCATTATATAGGAGCGTTGTGATCCATTGTCTATTAAAACAAGAACCCTTCGCTGCATATCACCACTGTACAGAATAGCAGCGAAGGACTGCAAGAACACTTCATTTGAGACACCAAACATCAAGTTATGATTAATATCAAGGAGATTCAATTCCGAAGAAGGACGTGCCACAACGTTTCCCTTTCCTACCTCTGAACTGGCCGTGACTTTGCTACACATAACTAGAATGTGTCGCTCTCTACAAGAACTACTCCTCGCCCGACATCGATTTGCAAGATGGCCCTTGGTGCAGGAGAAACAACAACCAGGCTGAGCCAGAAACTTCCTTTTCTCATCAATAGACATGGTTCGGATCCTGTCACGGTCGCCAAAATGTCATACATCCTACGATTAAGCAGGTATCAGATATCCCCTTTATCCTTTTTCTATAATCTATGCTTCATTATTCCGTCCCATACTTTGTGAATAGATCTTTAAAAATACAGGTTTTATTATAAAGGAGATTACAAACAGAAAACAAAAACAGTCGTTCCTACCAAAGAGATCCAAGGAGTACAATTAAAGTTCTGAGATACACGCTGGTGCTGCCACAGTTACTTTTTACGGAAGTTGCAAGGGCAGCGTTTAGATGATTGACTGATATAGCCTCGTAATAATACTCAACATGGCTTAGCTGTGTTGATACTGCTACACGGCTGAAAGTAACGGGAAACTAAAGTCTTAAATAACTCCCGAGTACATATCTCCGTATGAATGTATGAATGATGTACTGACGACGATAGTTCAGCCTAAGCCACTGACGAGTGCAGACGTATTGAGAGGAGGGTTCCTGGAGTGGGAGAAGGGAGTGTAGGTGCTGAGTGCAAGAAGATAGTGAGGAGCTGACTGACAATGATTAGTGTGGAGCAATACAGGGCGATCATAAGAAGTTGGCAGAGAAGAAAGAAGAAGTGAAGACAAGAGGGTGTAAAATAGAAATGGAAACGAAAGGAGAATTAATGCTATCAGCGGCGGTGATTATGATAATGCTATGGATTTGGGGAGGGGGGTAGAACTGAACCCAGGCCCGACTTCCAATGTAAATATGAGCTGGGAAGACATGGAAGCAATCAGAAGAGTTGTAAAAGAGGTGGTTGTAGAAGTCTGCCCCTTTGAGTAATTCCAAAATATGATTCAAGAGCAAACGAGGGAGTTTGAAAAAAATGAAGGGATGGTTCCGAGAAAGGGCAGAAGACACAGGATCTCAAGTAAGGAAAAATGCCGAAGAAGTTGAATCATTAAGAGAGAAAATAGGACTATTAGAAGAGGAGACGCTGAAACTGAAAGCAGAAGTGGAAGCCAACAATCTAACTCGTAGAAAGAAATGCCTATTTAAATATGGCGTGCCTGAGGAGAAGAGGGAGGACAAAGTATAGTACTTACAATTTATAAAGTAGTGGATCTAATTCAAGGGGAAATGAAAATCAATGTCAGTGAAGCGGACATAGGCAGTGGGAAGAATTGGAGGCAACAAGCCTATCAAAATACAACTATTTTCTACGTTGATGGCTGATATTGTGGTCGGCAATGCGGGTAACATACAGAGGGAAAAAAATATGGATCAAGAGGGACATGGAAACTGAAGCGATTAGGAACGAAAAAATTCTTAGAAAACATATGATACGAGCTAGACATCATGGGCTGAGAGCATTCATCAGAGGAAAGGAACTAGTGGTGTCAAGCAGCAGCTGGATTAGAATTGTGAATTGTGTTTGATATGAATAGTGAACCGTTGAATGTAGTGGTATAAGGTTGAGAGAAATGAGCATCTGGTGAGTAATTTGGATAAGTAATTAGTGAGTTATTTGATAGTGTTATTTGTTTCGAGGTGAGTTTAGTATGATACAAGGGTGGAAAAAGGTGTTAATTGGTGTAATAACAGTTGATGTTAATTGTATGTGATTTTGTGTTTGGTATGAATATGGTAGTATAAGATTGAGAGAAGTGAGTATTTGGTGTGTAATCTGGGAAAGTAATTAATGGGTTATCCGATAATGTTATATGTTTGGAGGCTTGTTTATGGTGGTATAAGGCTGGAAAAATTGGTTAATTGGTATGCATAGTAAGTTGATGAATAAGAGACAAGGGGAGGTATGAGTTTGGAGAGTTTGTGGTGGTATAAATCAAAGAAAAGTGGTTAATTGGTGTATTGATAGTTGGTATCTGATGTTGGCAGTGTAATTATTAGAACAGATTTATCAGATATAAGCGTATGGTATTAGAGTAAATAGAACAGTAAGTGTGGTATTAGGTAGATGTGGATGGAGAAAATTATAGAGCCTAATGTACTGTGATTTAAGGCGGAGTTTGAGAATGATTAAACTGGTTTGTGATGTAATAAGCTAGGGGGGAAAAGGTGATTGGGGGTCATAAGTGAGGACGACTGAAGTATGGTAATTTTATGCTATTTGTATGTGAATCGTGTTTGGTTTGAAGAGTGAACTGATGAATGTGTTTGGTAGGAATAGTGAACTGATGAATGTGGCGGTATGAGGTTGAGAGAAGTGAGTATTTGGTGAGTAATTTGGATAAGTAATTAGTGAGTTTTTTGATAATGTTATTTGTTTCGAGGTTTGTTTAGGGCGCTACAAGGCTGGAAATAGTGGTTAATTGGTGTAATAATAGTTGATGTTAATTGTATGTGAATTTGTGTTTAGTATGATATATGAATAAGAGATGAAAGGTGAGGTATGAGACTAGGGAGTCTGGAAGCGCGAAGGAGATCTGGAAAAGTAATTAGCGAGTTGTTTATTGGATTTAGGAGTGAAGTATGAAAATCTTATATTTTTCGTTGGCGAAATATGTTTGGTATGAGTAATAAACTGATGGATATGATGGTATAAGATTGAGAAAAGTGAGTATTTGGTGTATTGATGTTGAAAGCATGAAAGCAATTGAAGGTTGAGGAGTGAATAATTAGCGTAATGATAGATGTACATACACTGACTGACAGAGCAAATGCAACACCAAGAAGGAGTGGTTCGAAAGGGATGAAAGTTGGGGAAAAACAGAGACGGCACGGACGAATAATTGATGTTTATTTCAAACCGATATGCAGGTTACACAATGCGCACGGCATCGACTCAGTAGGATGTAGGATCACCGCGAGCGGCGATGCACGCAGAAACACGTCGAGGTACAGAGTCAATAAGAGTGCGGATGGTGTCCTGAGGGATGGTTCTCCATTCTCTGTCAACCATTTGCCACAGTTGGTCGTCCGTACGAGGCTGGGGCAGAGTTTGCAAACGGCGTCCAATGAGATCCCACACGTGTTCGATTGGTGAGAGATCCGGAGAGTACGCTGGCCACGGAAGCATTTGTACACCTCGTAGAGCCTGTTGGGAGATGCGAGCAGTGTGTGGGCGGGCGTTATCCTGCTGAAACAGAGCATTGGGCAGCCCCTGAAGGTACGGGAGTGCCACCGGCCGCAGCACATGCTGCACGTAGCGGTGGGCATTTAACGTGCCTTGAATACGCACTAGAGGTGACGTGGAATCATACGCAATAGCGCCCCAAACCATGATGCCGCGTTGTCTAGCGGTAGGGCGCTCCACAGTTACTGCCGGATTTGACCTTTCTCCACGCCGACGCCACACTCGTCTGCGGTGACTATCACTGACAGAACAGAAGCGTGACTCATCGGAGAACACGACATTTCGCCATTCCCTCATCCAAGTCGCTCTAGCCCGGCACCATGCCAGGCGTGCACGTCTATGCTGTGGAGTCAATGGTAGTCTTCTGAGCGGACGCCGGGAGTGCAGGCCTCCTTCAACCAATCGACGGGAAATTGTTCTGGTCGATATTGGAACAGCCAGGGTGTCTTGCACATGCTGAACAATGGCGGTTGACGTGGCGTGCGGGGCTGCCACCGCTTGGCGGCGGATGCGCCGATCCTCGCGTGCTGACGTCACTCGGGCTGCGCCTGGACCCCTCGCACGTGCCACATGTCCCTGCGCCAACCATCTTCGCCACAGGCGTTGCACCGTGGACACATCCCTATGGGTATCGGCTGCGATTTGACGAAGCTACCAACCTGCCCTTCTCAGCCCGATCACCATACCCCTCGTAAAGTCGTCTGTCTGCTGGAAATGCCTCCGTTGACGGCGGCCTGGCATTCTTAGCTATACACGTGTCCTGTGGCACACGACAACACGTTCTACAATGACTGTCGGCTGAGAAATCACGGTACGAAGTGGGCCATTCGCCAACGCCTTGTCCCATTTATCGTTCGCTACGTGCGCAGCACAGCGGCGCATTTCACATCATGAGCATACCTCAGTGACGTCAGTCTACCCTGCAATTGGCATAAAGTTCTGACCACTCCTTCTTGGTGTTGCATTTGCTCTGTCAGTCAGTGTATTAGATTATATTTATGTATGATATGTGTTTGGTATGTATAGTAAGTTGATGAATAAGAGACAAGGGGGGATATGAACTTGAAGAGTTTATGGTGACATAAGGCTAAGAAATGTCGTTAATTGGTGTATAGATAGTTGGTATTTGATGCTCGTAGTGTCTTTATTAGAACAGATTGGAATTACCTAGAGTTGTTGTTAATTGCAGTATGGAACTCTAAACAATGCAATGCTTCTGTGGCAACAGTGATAGTACATCGTACCAGATTGAGTAAGTGGAACAATGTCATTAAGAAATTTAAATGTTAGGGGACTGTCCTTTGTAAACATAAAAGACATCACACTCAGCAGTAAACATGATCTTGCCAGGGTTTGCTAAGAGTGGAATTGTCTTCCTGACTAGCTTACTCAGACAGGCAAATCTGGGACATGGTTAATGTTGCGTAACCCCAGCGGGTGCACAAATTGTCAAGTCAACCGATTATCAGCTTCTGTCGCTTATTTTAATTTAATTTTGTACCTTTCAGGTGGCGCATATAATTTCATTTTAGTTTGTTTTATTGTATTTAACCTGGCCATTATAATTTACCTTCTTTAAATTTGCCTGTTTGTACACATGTGTGCCGTTAATGCCGCAGTTGGATCTCCGGTAAGGAGTTGTGCACGGCCATTTATCAATATCTGTTGTTCATATCATTGTAGTTTAAATGTGGCTATAGGCTGGACGTTGTTATTTTTCTAATTTAAAAGATCAATTTGGTATTTGTATACTGCAGGTCTGGAGAAAAATAATAAATACAATAAATAAATACTGACGACGGCTTCCTCCCGGCTAAAACATTCCGGAGGTAAACTATTCCTCCATTCGGATCTTCGGGTGAGGACTACACGAGAGAGGGTGATCATCAGGAAGATGGATACTGGCATTCTGAGAGACGGAGCGTGGAATTTTAGAAGTTTGAATCGTTATAGTAGGTTAGAGAATCTGAAAATGGAGATGGATAGACTAAAGTTAGATGTAGTTGATATAAGAGAAGTACGTTGGCAGGAAGAACAGGATTTTTGGTCAGGTATCTACCGAATTATCAACACAAAATCAAACAGGGGAAATGCAGGAGTGGGTTTAATAATGAATAAGAAAATTTGGCAGCGGGTAAACTACTTCGACCAGCATTGTGAAAGAATTATTGTCATCAAGATAGACACCAAACCAATGCCCACAACAATAGTGCGGGCATATATGACTACCAGTGTTGTAACCAAGGTTGAGATTTACAAAACACAACTTTATTATTCGCTTCAAATGCAAAATACACTATTTACACAAATAAAATGAAATTTAACTTGAAGCAAAATGAATTAGGAATCTTGAGAAAGAGTCTATCTTCTGTACACTATATACAAGTTTATAGTATTTACATCCACTATTATCTCGAAAAGATAGTCCTTGATATGAAAGTCGATAGTCGAAAACTATCCGAAGTACTGACATAAATGTTTTGGAAAGTCCTTTCTTGCTGAGTTCATAAAAGCAAGTTTAATGTAGGAAGAATTCTTACTTGGCGAAACCAAGGGAGCTTGCATTAATTAGGGAAATATTACGGTATGTAATAGTATGATTGGATATGGGGCAGCGGAAGAGGAGCGGTGACCAGAGGTGAGACCTCGTACTGCCAGAAATTCAGTCCACCTGGCCGAAGCACATTTTCAAGAGGAGTAGCCTCCGTGCTCGACGTAGGGTGTATTCTGGAGCTGGACACCGGGGCAAGTGGGCATCTGGACAGGCTGGGAGTTCCTCTTTATATTACACACACGATGGTTCAGGCACGCGCACTGAGGGCTGCGCGTCGAGGCTAGAAGAATGACACTTGGCGCGCGTGTAGCTGGCTGGCGGAGCGAGAAGGGAGCGCCGGACATACAACACCGTCTCCTCCTAAATACGCCGGTACGGCGTGAAACGGCGGCGGCGCTGGCGGCGGCTGCGATGCTGGGCCGGAGCTGCTGATGTCTCTGTTGGATTGTCCGGAGTTGGGACCGGGCGGAGTGGCGCTGTCTCGTCCTGAAAGGAACCCATGGTTATTAAATGGTCTAAAGCTCGTTCAGCAATAGATTTATCTGGCTGAGCAATAGAATCAATAGTTGGACATGGGCGGTAGCGCAGACGTATCTGGTCTTGATGGCGGCAGATACGTTTCTCCGTAGTCTGTATTTCGTAGAGACGATGACCCAAAGATCTGCAGATGACTCCAGGTATCCAGAGTGGGTTTGACCTGAATGTCCGGGTGTAGACCTTGTCGTTGACTGAGAACTTCGTTGGTGATGTCTGAGACTGGGCCGGAAGAGGCTGCAACAGAGAAAGTAAAGTTCTATGAGGTCGTCCATGGAGCTTCTGTGCAGGAGTGACATTATCAGCGCCGGGCAGAGTTCTGTAGTTGCTTAAGAGTTGGGGCAATGCTTGGTCTTTAGTTAAGCCTGAAGAGACAGCTTTTTTCATACTTCTCTTAAATGTTTGTACAAAGCGTTCAGCTTCACCATTAGATTGAGGGTGAAAAGGCGGTGCTAGGATATGACGAATGCCATTATATGTACAAAATTTCTTAAAAGCAGTAGCTGTAAATTGAGGTCCGTTGTCTGAAATGAGTACTTGAGGTAAGCCTTCTGTAGTAAATATTTTCTGTAGAGCACGAATGGTAGCTTCGGTCGTAGTAGTCGAATGCATATCCACTACATATGGAAAGTGCGATAGTGAATCAATGACTATTAACCACATGGAATTGAGGAAATGACCAGCGAAATCGATGTGAACTCGTTCCCATGGAGTAGTAGCAGGAGGCCATGAAGCTAGATCAGAAGACGGGGCGTTCTGATTCAGTTGACATTGTTCACAATGACGGATGAGCTTTTCGATGGCGGCATCAATACCGGGCCAGTAGCAGTGTTGACGTGCTAGTTGCTTCGTTCGGGTTATACCCCAATGGCTTTGGTGTAATAATTCGAGAACTTGTGTCTGTAGGCTAAGTGGGATAACCACTCGGAAGATGGTGCCTGCTTCTAGGAGTACGACTCCAGCACGAGTCGTGAGACGATGCTGCATACGATGATAAGGTGCAAGGTGGGCGGGAAGATTGCTCTGAAGAGGCCAACCGTTGCGGATGTAAGTACGCACAGTAGCAAGTGTACTGTCCTTATCCGTAGCTTTAGCTATGCAGGTAGCATCAATAGGAAAACTGGAGACAGTATCTTCAAGTTCTATGTCCAACTGAAGACATTCAGATTCTTGAGAATCGAAGGCAGTATCAGGACCAACTGGTAAGCGTGAGAGGGCATCAGCATTACAATGCTGGGATGTGGCTCGATAGACAATCTGATAGGAATAATCAGAAAGGAACATGGACCATCTTTGAAGCTTTCTGAGGGAATTCTCAGGGATCTTATTACCAGGATGGAATAAGTGTACGAGAGGCTTATGATCAGTAATGATCAGGAAATGGTTGCCATAGAGATATTCATTGAAACGGCGAATACCAAAGATGATGGCTAAAGCTTCTTTCTCTATCTGTGAGTATCGACGTTGATGGTCATTAAGTGTTTTCGAAGCGAAAGCGATGGGGCGTTCCCGTCCATGACGATCCTTCTGGGAGAGAACGGCACCGACACCGTAGTCTGAAGCGTCAGTAGCTATCGTGAGGAGCTTGTCGGGCTGAAAATGAGTGAGTTGTATAGCTTGAATTAAGGCGTTGTTGATGGTTTTCCATGCCTGTTGGCATTGCGGAGTCCATTGAAATTTAACACCTTTTTTACGTAGAGCGTTTAATGGAGCTGCCACTGTAGCGAAGCGGGGAATGAACTTATTATAGTAGTTCGCTTTGCCTATGAAGGACTGGAGCTGCTTGAGGTTCTGAGGTGCTGGCATGTTGACGATAGCTGAGACATTCTGTGCACTAGGGCGAATTCCAGTCTTATCAAGTATGTGTCCTAGGTAGTGAACGTGAGGCTGAAAGAATGTACATTTAGCGAGATTCGCTCGTAGGCCATTGTCTTTCAATTTCTGGAGAAGGAGGCGTAGATTGTTTAGATGTTCCTGATGATCTTTTCCAGTAACAATAATATCATCCAGGTAGTTAGCACAACCGGGAATGGAGGCAGTGAGTTGAGCTAAATAGCGCTGAAAAATAGCCGCTGAGGATGAAACACCGAATGGGAGCCGCTGGAGCTGGAGCAGTCCGAGAGGAGTGTTGAGTGTTAAAAATTTCTTAGAGTCTTCGTCTAAAAGTAGCTGGAGATATGCTTCTTTAAGATCAACTCGAGAGAAGAATTGTCCACCAGCGAGACGACGGAATAAGTCTTCTGGACGTGGAATAGGAAAGATATATGTGTCGAGTTGTGCGTTGACTGTAGATCGAAAATCGCCACAAAGTCGAACATTACCATCAGGTTTCTTGATTACCACTAGTGGAGTAGCCCATTGACTAGAAGTAACTGGTACCACAATGCCAGTTTGTATCCATCTTTCTAATTCTTTCGTGACCGGGTCTTGAAGTGCTAGGGGTACTGGACGTGCTTTGAGGAAGCGAGGCTTAGCTCCGGATTTCAGCTGTATGTGAGCTGTATAGTCTTTTGCTGTTCCGAGCTGAGAGTCGAAGACTTAAGGAAACTGCTTTAGGAGATCGGTAACGTCAGAAGTAGGATGCAATGTAGATACAACGTTAATGTTGTCATGTATGTGGAAACCAAATAAGTTAAATAGATCCATGCCCATAATGTTGGATGCAGTGTAGTTGTTAACTACGAGAAGAGGAATGGCCTTCTGAATTCCTTTATAACTAGCCTGAAGCTGGATTTGACCTTTAATGTCAATTTTCTTTTGTTAAACGTCACAAGCTGGATGTCAGCTGGAGAGCATGAAGGGGAACCTAAGTCATGGTAGGTAGCCAGGTTAATAATAGAGACAGGTGATCCAGTGTCTAATTGAAAATCGACGGATCGAGTAGAGAATGAGAGAGGAACGATGATCTTGTTAGAATTCCTTGTGGGAAGAATAAGATTGATCTGATCAACTTCCATGTCTTGGCGGGGCTGTATATGCTTCGGGCGTGCTGTAGGAGTCTTAGCAGGGCGGAGCGAACTCCGACATACAGTCTTAATGTGTCCAAGTTTATTACATCGTGCACAAGTGGCTTTGAAAAAACGACAGTCACGACGTTCATGATGCTTGAAACAGCCTCGGCATGAAGGCAGGAGTTTCGAGGTGCTTTTAGAATTGGGCTTCCTTGTAGCATTACGAGAGGGAACCTGGCGAGAATGCTTGGTAGAGAGCGCCTTATCTGGACGGTTCACTGTAGCAGAGGACTTGCGGGCCTGAGTCGAGACTTGAGCAACTTCGTGGGGAGAAGCTATGGCTGCGGCAGTCTTGGTAGTAAGCTCATAAACCGTAGCAATACGCTGGACGTCTTCTAAAGAAGGGTTACTCTGCTTGACAGCGTCAAAACGTATCTTGTCCTCAGGAGTATGTAAAATTACCATGTCCCGAATGAGAGAATCAGTGTAGGGTGAACCACAACCGTCCTTGGAGCATATGAACTGGCAGGGTTTAGCTAGACCACGCAATTCAGTTATCCATTCAGTATGTGTCTGATGGGGTTGCTTTCTGCTCTGAAAAAATTTATAGCGAGCAGCCACTATGTGAGGAGCTTTGGCATAATGTTCAGTGAGACGGGCCAGGAGCTGTGCGAATGGTACCTCAGAAAGGTTTTCTTCTGGACCTAATTTACGTAGTAATTCACACGTAGCATTGCCAACCGAACTAAGAAATAGTGCGCGGCGGCGTTGATCATCTGTGACAGAATGGCAGATGAAATGCTGTTGTAAGCGTGCTAAATAAACTGACCATTCTTCCTTAGCCGGATCAAAAGCAGAGAACGGAGGAATAGCTGATGGCTGTGTAGAGACAGAAATAGCTTGAATAGCCTGAATTAATGCTGCCTGTTGTTGTTGCATAAACTGTTGTTGTTGTTGCTGCTGTAAGGCTTGGAATACCGTAGCGAGTTGCTCAGCTGTAGCCATTGCGAGATACGTGCAATAAAGAGCAATGAGAGCTGTGTGTCAGAACTGGTTGTAGGCGCGACCTTGACCGGTATATGCTGGGAGTGAGAGAGAGAGCTGTGGAATGTCTGTTGAGTGGGCGACACACTGAGCACTGATTGACTTCGTCGCCAATGTCTAAGTGTATGAGGGCACTGAGTTTGCTGTACCTCGTTGTGAAAGAGTGGATGAATAGCAAGTTATTATCCTGTCGCCACAGAGTTGGTTGACTGGGGCCGATGAAGTGGAGTGTTTGTTGCGTTCTGTTTTTTTTTTACCTCGTCGCCATAGAGTTGTGTTGTAACCAAGGTTGAGATTTACAAAACACAACTTTATTATTCGCTTCAAATGCAAAATACACTATTTGCACAAATAAAATAAAATTTAACTTGAAGCAAAATGAATTAGGAATCTTGAGAAAGAGTCTATCTTCTGTACACTATATACAAGTTTATAGTATTTACATCCACTATTATCTCGAAAAGATAGTCCTTGATATGAAAGTCGATAGTCGAAAACTATCCGAAGTACTGACATAAATGTTTTGGAAAGTCCTTTCTTGCTGAGTTCATAAAAGCAAGTTTAATGTAGGAAGAATTCTTACTTGGCGAAACCAAGGGAGCTTGCATTAATTAGGGAAATATTACGGTATGTAATAGTATGATTAGATATGGGGCAGCGGAAGAGGAGCGGTGACCAGAGGTGAGACCTCGTACTGCCAGAAATTCAGTCCACCTGGCCGAAGCACATTTTCAAGAGGAGTAGCCTCCGTGCTCGACGTAGGGTGTATTCTGGAGCTGGACACCGGGGCAAGTGGGCATCTGGACAGGCTGGGAGTTCCTCTTTATATTACACACACGATGGTTCAGGCACGCGCACTGAGGGCTGCGCGTCGAGGCTAGAAGAATGACACTTGGCGCGCGTGTAGCTGGCTGGCGGAGCGAGAAGGGAGCGCCGGACATACAACAACCAGTTCAGCGGATGATGAGGAAATCCAAAGAATATATGAAGAGGTAGAAGATTTAATACAATATGTAAAAGTTGACGAGAATCTAATTGTGGTGGGAGACTGAAACGCAGTGGTAGGCCAAGGACGAGAAGGTAATACAGAGGAGAATTTGCTCAGTCACTACTGATCTGCATTTAGGACAGTCGCGCAGTGGCAGATTCCCTATCTGTTGTTTTGTTAGCCTTTTCTTAAATGATTCGAAAGAAATTGGAAATTTATTGAACTTCTCCCTTAGTAAGTTAAGTTATTCCAATCAGTAAATCCCCTTCCAATAAACGAATATTTGCCCCTATTTGTCCCCTTGAATTCCAACTTCATCTTCATATTGTAATTTTTCCTACTTTTAAAGGCACCACGCAAACTTATTCGCCTATTGATGTTCTCCCACGTCACCTCTTCACTGACAGCTCGGAACATCCCTCTTAGTCGAGGAGCTCATCTCCTTAATTCCAAGTCTTCCCAGCCCGAACGTTTCAACATTTCTGTAATGCTACTCTTTTGTCGGAAATCACCCAGAACAAATCGAGCTGCTATTCTTTGGATTATTTCCAGTTCCTGAATCAAGTAATCCTGGTGAGGGTCCCATACACTGGAACCATACTCTAGTTGGGGTCTTACCAGAGACTTACATACCCTCTCCTTTACATCCTTACTACAACCCCTAAATACCCTCATAACCATGTGCAGAGATCTGTACCCTTTATTTACAATCATATTTATGTGATTACCCCAACGAAGATATTTTCTTTAATTAATACGTAGGCATTTGCAATGATCCCCAACGGGAACTTTCACTCCATCAGAGCAGTAATTACAACTGAGAGGACTTTTCCTCTTTGTGAAACTCACAACCTGACTTTTAACCCCGTTTATCATCATTCCATTGCCTACTGTCCATCTCACAACAATATCGAGGTCATTTTGCAGTTGCTCACAATCTTGTAACTTATTTATTACTCTGTATAGAATAACATCATCTTCAAAAAGCCTTATCTCTGATTCCACTTCTTTACACATATCATCGATATATATATATAAAACATAAAGGTCCCATAATACTGCCTTGAGGAATTCCCCCTCTTAATCATTACAGGGACAGATAAAGCTACGCCTACTCTACTTCTCTAAGTTCTACCTTCTACAAACAGAGCCACCAATTCAGTCATTCTTTTTTCAAGTTCAATTACACTCATTTTTGTCATTAGTCTCCCATGATCTACCCTATCGAATGCCTTAGACAGGCCAATCGCGATACAATCCAATTGACCTCCTGAATCCAGGTTATCCGCTATATCTTGCTGGAATCCTACAAGTTGAGCTTCAGTGGAATAACCTTTCCTAAACCCAAATTGCCTTCTATCAAACCAGTTATTAATTTCTCAATCATGACTTATATAATCAGAAAGAATGCTTTCCTAAAGCTTACATGCATGCATGTGAACCGACTAGCCTGTAATTTTCAGCTTTATGTCTACCACCCTTTCCTTTATACACAGGGACTACTATAGCAAATCTCAATTCATTTGGTATAGTTTCTTCATGCAAACAATAATCAAATAAGTACTTCAGATATGGTACTGTATCACAACCCATAGTCTTTAGTATTTCCCCCGAAACCTTATCAATTCCAGCTGCTTTTCTAGTTTTCAACTTTTGTGTCTTACTGTAAATGTCATCGCTGTCATAGGTAAATTTTAATACTTCCTTGGTATTAGTCACCTCCTCTATCTGGACATTAACTTTTTAACCAACAATCTTTACATATTGCTGACTGAATACTTCTGCCTTTTGAAAATCCTCGCAAACACACTCCCCTGGATTGGGACAAAGGAACGGAAGAGGAAGTCGGCTGGTTGAATTCTGCACTGATCATAGTTTAGTTCTTGGAAATACTTGGTTCAAACAACACAAACGACGGCTGTAAACATGGAGGAGATCTGGAGACACTGGAATGTATCAAATGGACTTCATTATGAATAGGCAGAGATTTAGAAACCAGGTGTTTGATTGCAAAATTTTCCCAGGAGCAGACGTGGACTCTGACCACAACTTGTTGGTCATGAAATGCCATCTGATGTTGAAGAAAGTGAAGAAAGAAAGGAATGCAAGGAAATGGGATCTAGACAAGTTGAAAGAAAAGAGTGTGATGGATTGTTTCAAGGAACATTTTGCACAAGGACTAAATGAAAATGCTGAAGGAAACACAATAGAGGAAGACTGGATAGTCATGAAAAATGAAGTCAGCAGGGCTGCTGAAGAAGTGTTAGGAAGGAAGAAAAGATCAACTGAGAATCAGTGGATAACTCAGGAGATACTAGACCCGATTAATGAACGACGAAAATACAAGAATGGTAGAAATAAATAGGGCAGAAAAGAATACAGGCTATTCAATAATGAAGTGGACAGAAAGTGCAAGGTAGCTAAGGAAGAAGGAGAAGTGCAGGGATGTCGAAGGTAGTATGGTCGTAGGAAAGGTAGATGCTGCATACAGGAAAATCAAGGAAACCTTTGGAGAAAGGATATCTAGATGTATGAATATTAAGAGCTCAGGTAGAGAGCCACTTCAAGGGAAAGAAGAAAAAGCAGAAAGATTGCAGGAACATATCCAACAGTTGTATCAAGGTAAAGATGTAGATGATTTGGTTCTGGTACAAAAACAGGGTGTTGATACTGATGAAATGGGAGACACAATTTTGAGGTCAGAATTTGACAGAGCTGTGAGAGACCTAAATAGGAACAAGGCACGTGGAATTGATGACATTCCCTCTAAATTACTGACTGCCTTAGGAGAAACCAGCATGGCAAGATTATTCCATTTAGTGTGTAAGATGTATGAGACAGGAGAGGTGCCATCCGATTATCGGCAGCATGTTGATATACCTTTTCCAAGAAAGCCGGTGTTGACAAGTGTGAAAACTACCGCACCATTAGTTTAGTTTCTCATGCCTGCAAAATTTAACACCTGAAAAGACAAGTTGAAGCTGAGTTGGGAGGAGATCAATTTGGTTTCGGAAGAAATGTAGGAACATGTGATGCAATCCTGACTTTACGTCTGGTCTTAGAGGATCGAATTAAGAAGGACAAGCCCACGCACATGGCATTCGTAGATCTAGAAAAGGCATTCGATAATGTTGATTGGACCAAGCTATTTAAGATTCTGAAGGTGACTGGGATCAGATACCGAGAACGAAAAAATTATCTACAATCTGTATAAAAATCAGTCTGCAGAGATAAGAATCGAGGGCTTTGAAATAGAAGCAGCGATCCAGAAAGAAATGAGGCAAGAATGCAGTTTGTCTCCCTCCTTTTCAATGTTTACATAGAACAGATAATAAAGGAAATCAAAGAGGAATTTGGAAAGGGAATCACAATTCAAGGAGAGGAAATCTAGACTTTGAGATTTGCCGATGATATTGTTATTTTATCTGCGACTGCAGAAGATCTCGAGATGCTGCTGAATAGTATGGACAAAGTCTTGGGTAAGGAGTACATGATTAAATTAAGTAAGTCCAAAACGAAAGTAATGGAGTGCAGTAGAACGAAGGGATGTGGTGCAGGAAATATTAGATTAGGAATTGAAGTCTTAAAGGAAGTAGACGAATATTGTTACTTGGATAGTAAAATAACTAACGATGGCAGAAGTAAGGAGGATGTAAAATGCAGACTAGCACAAGCAAGGAAGAGCTTTCTTAAAATAAAATAAAAAAAACATTTGCTCACTTCAAACATTGATATAGGAATTAGAAAGATATTTCTGAAGACTTTCATCTGGAGTGTGGCATTGTGTGGAAGTGAAACATGGACGATAACTAGCACAGAAAAAAGAGAATAGAAGATTTTGAAATGTGGTGTTACAGAAGAATATTGACGTTGAGATCGATAGATTGAATCACGAATGAAGAGATACCCGGTACTGAATCGAATTGGTGAGAGAAGATCGATTTGGCTAAATTTGACTAGAAGAAGATATAGAATGATAGGACACATCTTAAGACACCCAGGACTTGTTCAGTTGGTTTTTGAAGGTAGTGTAGGCGGTAAGAACGGTGGGGGTAGACCAAGGTATGCATATGACAAGCAGATTAGAGCAGATGTAGGATGAAATTATTACGTAGAAATGAAAATGTTAGCACAGGATAGGGTGGCATGGAGAGCTGCATCAAACTTACTATGAACTGTTGACTCAAATAACAACAGCAAAAACAACAACAACCATACTTCAGAGCACGCCGGGCGAGTTGGCCGTGCGGTTAGAGGTTAGGGTCCCGCAGCTATGAGATGCATCCGGGAGATAATGAGTTCGAACCCAACTGTCGGCAGCCCTGAAGATGGTTTTCCCTGGTTTCCCATTTTCACACCAGGCAAATGCTGGGGCTGTGTCTTAATTAAGGCCATGGTCGATTCCTTCCCACTCCTGGGCCTTTCCTATCCCATCGTCGCCATAAAACCTATCTGTGTCAGTGTGACGTAAAGAAAAAAAACTTCAGAGCACATGGACTCTTCCTTCCCTCATCAAGCGCATGCGAACTGGCGAGAGGAACAGAGCCTTTTTTTAAGCTGGCGTTCTAAGTGTTTTCACGATGTTTTCGAAACAGGAACAACGGACCGGGGTAAAGATTGAATGTGTCAAATATCTTACAGCACGACTGTGTCATCAAGGTCTTCAGGAGGCTTATGGGGAATCTGCATTGCCTTACAGAACAGTGGCACGGCGGGGAAAAGCCTTCCACGAGGGACACCACGATGTGGCGGGCATGCGTCGGCCAGGTTGTCCTAATGTCAGTGAATAAGAAGTTGCCGCGTTATTGAACAATGATCGACGACATACGATTCATGAGCTGTTTCCGAGACACCCGGTTTAGCGCACAAGGCTGTGCTTCACACTCTGAAGGAACACCTGGGCATGAGAAAGATTGCATCACGGTGGGTTCCACGTGATTTGACGTAAATACAGAAATTGTTACGATACGACGCTGCTCATAACCACTTGGAGCGCTATAAGCGCGGAGAAGAAGCTTTCATACGCCGTATCATTACGCTGGATGAGACATGGGCCAAAACTTAAGAGCCACAACCGAAAAGCCAATCGAACGAATGGCGTCATTACGGATCACCACGATAATCGATAGTTCGTCAGAAACCCAGTAAAGTGAAAGTATTGGTTATTCTCGTGTAGGACTGTGGCGGTATTATCCTAACGCATTACATTCCTCCGCAACAGACTGTCAGTCCGCAGTATTACTGTTCAGCACATTTTTGTAACACAATCTGCGAACATCTTTGAGAAGGAAGCGGCGAAAATTTATGTATATTCCACTCATCATTTTGCACGACAACGCTCGGCCGCATACAATGCAATATGTAGTTAATTTGTTCGGTCGACGGGGTTGGGAATTGTTGTACCATCCTCATACTGCCCGGACTTAAGCCCTTGTGACTTTGACTTGATTCCTAAAATGAAGGAAACACTTCGTGGCATTCGCTTCAGAACTGTTCCAGAAATTCGTCAGCGAGTAGACCGCTCCATTCAAACTGTCAACACAACAGGCGTTGCGAATGATATCCTACGACTTCCACATCGCTGGCAACGGGTTGTATACAATGCTGGTGACTACCTTGAAGGACAGTAAAACATCGTAAAGGGTATCTCTTTTGTATCAGTTGTAATTGAATAGTTGTCACTATTAAAGTTCCAACCCTCGTATCTGGCGATACCGGGAATCGAACCCGGGCCTCCGAGGACACAAGTAATAACAATAACCATCCCGCTACGGTGGCGGACACCGTGGCCGGATCTGAAAATAGGGAACTACGGAAAACCATCTTCAGTTTTGCGGACATTGGGGTTCGAATCCAACATCTCCCCAATGCAAGCTACCAGCTACGTGACCCATACCGCGTAGCCAGTTCCCTCGTAATGGCATAATTCAGAGTGGACGGATCACTACCCCTCCTGTCCGACTCGTTGGCTGAATGGTCAGCGTACTGGCCTTCGGTTCAGAGGGTCCCGGGTTCGATTCCCGGCCGGGACGGGGATTTTAACCTTAATTTGTTAATTCCAATGGCCCGGGGGCTGGGTGTTCGTGCTGTCCCCAACATCCCTGCAACTCACACACCACACATAACACTATCCTCCACCACAATAACACGCAGTTACCTACACATGGCAGATGCCGCCCACCCTCATCGGAGGGTCTGCCTTCCAAGGGCGGCACTCGGCTAGAAATAGCCACACGAAATTATTATTATTACTATCCCTCCTGAAGAATGCAAACAACAACAAATCATAATAAATCTACATCCAGGACTGTCGCCCAGGTGGCAGATCCCATAATGTTTACCTAGACATTTTATAAATGATTTCGAACTTTTACCTTTATAAATTATTCCAATCCCTAATTCCTTGTCCTATGAATTAGTACTTGGCACAGTTTCTCCTTTTGAATTACAGCTTCATCTTCATAGTATGATCTTTCCTACCTTTAAAAGCTCAACTCAAGCTTATTCGTCTACTAATGTCATTCTACGTCATCTCTCCACTGACAGTTTGGAACCGCTTTGTCGAGCAGCTCGTCAGCTTACTCCCAAGTCTTCCCAGATCAAAGTATGCAACATTTTCGTAACACTACATTTCTGTCGGAAATCGTACTGTACAATTTCCTTTACGTTGCACCGAAACAAATAGGTCTTATGGCAACGATGGGATAGGAAAGGGTTAGGAGTGGGAAGGAAGCGGCCGTGGTCTTAATTAAGGTACAGCCCCAGTATTTGCCTGGTGTGAAAAAAGGAAACCACAGAAAACCATCTTCAGGGCTACCGACAGTGGGGTTTGAACCCACTATCTCCCGACTACTGGATACTGGCCGCACTTAAGCGACTACAACTATCGATCTTGACTGCTCCACTTTAGCGGGGATACAATAATAATCAATATTGTTTGCTATTGGTTTTAATGGGTGCGCTCTGATTTGGCGTCTTTCTCCTAAGGTGGGTGGTGGAAGGATTGGGAAGGAAATCGAACTTGGTACTTTATTAAGGTACCGTCCCAGCATTTTCCTGGTGGTGAAGATGGGAAACCGCGGAAATCCATTTTCAGGACGGCCAGCATGGGATTCGAATCCACAACCTCCCGTGTCCGACGCACACAGATAGTAATCCACACCCACCAGGTCACATCACAGCACTTACTCATTTCCTCACGATGTATTCCGATAAAGAGTACCTTGAATTATTGCTAATTTATGGAGAATGTACGGTCGAATTAATATGTATATCACGTGCTCCGTAATGGTAAAAGGTTAGATGAAGATTGAAGACTATGACACGGATTTTAACTTTCGATGTGGATCGGCCATACTTAAGTAGTAATCCTTTAGCGAGCATATTGCACGTTGTCTTTGAGGCTGAGTCGGTTAAGGGCCGGTGAAACTAGGTATCTGAATGTCGGTAATGTAGTGGTTCAATTTAATTCTTTTATTTTTTTAAATGTTTAACTGACAGATCGCGCCCTGTTTTTACGGACACACAATGTTTATCCACACTTACCAGGTCATGCCACTGCACGTATTCATTCACTCACTCAGCGTGTATTCCAGTGAAGAGTGCGTTGATATGTTGCTCACCGAGTTGGCCGTGCGGTTAGGAGCGCGCGGCTGTGAGCTTGCATCCGGGAGATATGGGTTCGAATCCCACTGTCGGCAGCCATGAAGATGGTTTTCTGTGGTTTCCTATTTTCCCACCAGGCAAATGATGGGGCTGTAAGTAGCTGTTTCTGGATGGTTCAGCTGCCACCCCCACCACAGGCCCTCGGGAGAGACCTCCACCTCATTGACTATGCTGACTAAGACTGCATGCTTAAACTCAGAGACGCCATCTTGGAGGGGCTTAACTTTACATTTTACGCGCAAGAGAGCAAGCCTAACTTCAGAGCCGCCATCTTGGAGGGACCGAAAATCACTTTTACAGCGAGATGCCCTTCCCGACGTGGATTTTGCTTAAGAGAGCATGCCTAACCTCACAGTCGCCATATTTGAGAGACCTAACCTTACCTTTGATACCCGGGCTAACTGCAGGTCTAACGTTACGCTGACAACGCGTTAACCTCTCAAGACTTGGAGTTGAACTTGGAACAAGATGGCGGCTATACATAAGCTCTAATGGAGAAAGCTGGCATAGGGAAGACTTCAGACTTAAAATGATGGCCCAGGGGCGATTGTACAAGATGGCAGCTATACACGGGCTCTTATGGAGAAACCTGGCCATGGGGCTGCTGCGCAAGATGGAGGTTATACATAGGATCTTATGAAGAAAGCTGACCCAAGAGAGACTTGGGGCTTAAGATGACGGCCTAGGGGCGATTGCGCAAGATGGCTGCTATACACGGGCTCTTGCGGAGAAACTTGGCCCAGGAGCTACTGAGCAAAATGGTGGCTATACATAGGCGCTTATGGAGAAAGCTGATCCAGGAGAAACTTAAGATGACGGCCTAGGGGCGATTGCGCAAAATGGCGTTGCGTACAAATTCCTAGTGCTAGGGCCCCCGAGGCAAGATGGTTGCTATACATTGGTTATATGAGACTAACTTCAAGGAGATGGGCCAGGAGCTAATGGCGATACATTGTTCTTATAGGCCTAACTCTACAGAGCTGCCTCAGGGGCTTACAACTTGTAACTTGTGACCTATTAGATTGATCAGCCTGACATTCGAGAACTGAGGCAAGGGCTACTATGCAAGATGACTGCTATACTCTATTCGTATAGACCTAACTCGAGGGCTGTCTCAGGGGCTCACAACTTGTAACTTATGACCTATTCGTTTTACCAGCCTAACTTTCGGGGGCTGAGGTAAGAGCTACCATGCAAGATGGTTGCTGTACTCTATTCGTATAGACTTTAACTAGAGGGTCGCCTCTTGGTCTCGCAACTTGTAACATATAACCTATTACTTTTATCAGCCTGAAATTCGAGAAATGAGGCAAGGGCTACTATGCAAGGTAACTGCTATACTCTGTTAGTATAGACCTTAACTAGAGGGCTGCCTCAGGGGCTCACAACTTGTAACTTATGACATATTAGTTTGATCAGCCTGACATTCGAGAACTGAGGCAAGGGCTATTATGCAAGATGACTGCTATACTCTATTCGTATAGACCTAACTAGAGGGCTGCCTCAGGGGCTCACAACTTGTAACTTATGACATATTAGTTTGATCAGCCTGACATTCGAGAACTGAGGCAAGGGCTATTATGCAAGATGACTGCTATACTCTATTCGTATAGACCTAACTAGAGGGCTGCCTCAGGGACTCACAACTTGTAACGTATGACCTATTAGTTTTACCAGCCTAAATTTCGTGGGGGTGGGGCTGAGGTAAGAGTTACTATGCAAGATGATTGCTGTACTCTATTCGTATAGACCTTAACTAGAGGGTCGCCTCAGGGTCTCGCAGCTTGTAACATATAACCTATTAGTTTTATCAGCCTAAAATTCGAGAAATGAGGCAAGGGCTACTATGCAAGGTAACTGCTATACTCTGTTCGTATAGACCTAATTAGAGGGCTGTCTCAGGGGCTCACAACTTGTAACTTATGACCAATTTGTTTTACCAGCCTAACTTTCGGGGGCTGAGGTTAGAGCTATCATGCAAGATGGTTGGTGTACTCTATTCGTATAGACCTTAACTAGAGGGTCGCTCCAGGGTCTCGCAACTTGTAACATATAACCTATTAGTTTTATCAGCCTGAAGTTCGAGAAATGAGGCAATGGCTACTATACAAGGTAACTGTTATACTCCGTTCGTATAGACCTTAACTAGAGGGACGCCTCAGTGGCTCACAACTTGTAACTTATAACCTACTAGTTTTATCAGCCTGAAATTCGAGAAAGGAGGCAAGGGCTACTATGCAAGATAACTGTTAAACTCTATTCGTCTAGACCTTAAATAGAGGGCTGCCTCAGGTGCTCACAACTTGTTACTTATTACCTATTACCTATTAGTTTGATCGGCTTGACATTCGAGAACTGAGGCAAGGGCTACTATGCAAGAAGGCTGCTATACCGTATTCTCATGGACTGAATTCTAGAGAGCTGCCTCAGGGGCTCACAACTTGTAACTTATGACCCATTAGTTTTATTACATAACTTTCGGGAACTGAGGCAGGGCTAACAGGCAAGATAGCCGCTGTACATTGTTCATATTAGGCTAACTTTAAGGAGCTGGGCTATCGCTCATCCATCTTACCAGCTGCCCTTCAAAACTTAAGTCTAGCACAGGGGCTAGTGGTGATACATGAGCTTTATGGCACTAACTTGGGGAGAGCTGTGCTACAGCATTTCGAGTATTGGGGTAATGCAGGGTTTTCATCCTCCTAACCGGATACCCTTCTTAACATCATGCTGGCGCAGGGGGTTTGCGTATACATGGGCTCTTTTGGAGCTAAACCTGGGAGGCAGAGCTGCACTACAGCTCAGGAGGAAGGATAGTCGCTTAAAGCATAATCAGAATAATGAAATATAGATAAACATAGAATGTAGTTATAACCTAACTTTGTAATCTGTTAGAAGTGATAAAGTTCATTCTCTGTAGGACTGCAAAATGCTAAACCGAAAAAATCTCGTCTCACACACATGATAGGAAATGCAACCCAGAAGGGCAAAAGGAGGAAAGGTCTCATCCTCCTCCTCCTCCTCCCCACCGCACCCTCCTCCTCCTGGGTATAAAGGGCCAATGGCCTAAGGCTAAGGGGCTAATGGGCTAAAGAGCAAATGGAAAAAGGGCTAAAGGGCTGATGTCCTAAGGGCTAATGGGCTAAAAGGCTTAATGGCTAGTGGGCTATAGGGATAAAGGGATAATGGTCTAATAGGCAAAAGGGCAAAAGGCTAAATGGCAAAAGGTCTTACATTTTTGTAGAATTTAGGGTACCTCTCCTCTCTTATCCGGGCTTGGGACCGGCTCTACATCTAGAGGCGGAGCTGACACCCTAAGGAAGAGAGAATGTTTTTGAAAATAGTTTTTTTTTGTTATTGGCTTTACGTCGCACCGACACAGATAGGTCTTATGGCGACGATGGGATAGGAAAGGCTTAGGAGTTGGAAGGAAGCGGCCGTGGCCTTAATTAAGGTACAGCCCCAGCATTTGCCTGGTGTGAAAATGGGAAACCACGGAAAACCATTTTCAGGGCTGCCGATAGTGGGATTCGAACCTACTATCTCCCGGATGCAAGCTCACAGCCGCGCGCCTCTACGCGCACGGCCAACTCGCCCGGTTTTTTTGAAAATAGACTGTACCAATATGGCTACTCGATCCACTATGTGCTACAGAAGTATTTCTTAGGTAAGGGTGAGGGTAAGGGCTGGGAATGTAGGAAGGTGTTTAGGCTGTTGTACTGTCGAAAGAGAGAGCTTACAGGTAAGGTCTTCACTTTAAAGAGCTATTACTCAATAATACCCACACGACGTAATTTCAAATATATCTGCTTTATACTCTGTGTAACCAGCATCTTGATAGGCTCTTAGCAGTTGCAAACGTTGTACGAGTACGTTCGGGGTATTTATAGTATCTTACGTCTACATAGGGTAACAGAGGCTTGTTGTGAACTTTGAGCCTATATGCAGACACTGGATGTGTAGAGACATGTCTTGATGTAATACATGCTTCTGCAGTAGCGTTTGCAGGTACAAACTTAACTTGTTTCGATAGCAAAGAAGCGTTGAAATCTTCTTCCACTTCATCTTGCATCTCTTATTGAGATGTTTGCACGGCGGCAGAACGTGTAGTAGGCTTAGAAAAATGAAGCGAAATAATAAATCTCAAACGGCAAACAAACATTGAGATCTCCTTTTTCTTCTTCCCTTTTTCCTTCATTACCACTATTATTATCAGCCTCCTGATTCTCCGCCATCTCCTCATCATCATATTGCCTCTCTTTATCTCGAAATGTGTGCTTAGTAACAGGACTTGTAGCAGGCCTAGACAACAAGGGGGAATTATAAATCTCTCGCAGAGGGGTACTTTTTTAAAATAAATGAGTGTTTGCTTGAATACGGTTGAGCACTTTGTATTTTCTTCTTGATGAAGCTATATTACACGCACCTTCGTTGAGCTTTGTAAGTGTTCTTTAACTCTCTTCTACAATGTTTGCAATGAAAAATTGTCCTACAAGATATCTCATGACGTCTCTTGTGAGAGCCTCGGGTAATATTGCTGTAATAAGCAACAATATTCGGAAAGCATGCCTCTTATCTCAATTAATCTCAAGGCGTGAGGTAATAAACTCACACTTCTGGCAATATACAGGAATATGGATCAGGACAATATTGTAGATTACGGTTGCATTTACACAATTGAGGATTGTACTGAACCCATAATTCCACGATGAGAATTTTTTTTTTCAATATTTATTTCAAATCAACAAGCTACTTTTATTTTTGAGGGCAGCCATGTTGCGCTCCTAAGAGCCTCGGTGTTGCGTGGGAAGGATCTCACCCGCGGCAGGCTCGTGAAATACCGTGACACCTCGGTGGACTTCGAGTGCCCGATAATTCTTTAAATTCACGGAATTCTGCGTAACGAGGGATTTTGGCAATACAGTAAATAAAGAAATAAATAATCTAAATTATTCTTAAACCCTACGTGAAGACAGAACCCCCCAGAGTAAATTATAAATGCAGTTAAGCCTAAGTACAAGTCAGCGTCAGATCAGTGAACTAGCTCCACATGCCAAAGTCAAGGGATGAAGAAAACGCGCGAAACGTCCGGGCAGAAATAATTTATTTCACCTGTTGCGAGTGTGGTAAAATTATGAGATTAACATCTAAAATAATTACAAGTCTGTCCGGAAGTCTGGGACAAGTCTCATAAAAATCGGTCTATTGGACGCGAAATTAGCAGAATACGCAATCAAGCTTAGTAGTGTGTGTAGCGTCCCTCCTATAGACTATAAGAGGAACCCCCCGTTGCATATTTTTCAGTGTCGATCTGGTTTTTGAAGCGGCGGTAGCTTACGCCCGTCGTCAGCAGAAAATTGTACCAGATTGATCTACAAACGACTCAGTACATGTTCGTGGCTGAGGTCCACCCAGTCGGTTAGAAAGGGAAGGTGACAGAAAATTTCTGAACTATTGCCGACAAATTGTGAAAGTATAGGCGTCTGTTAAAGTACACAGCAAATGTTACTGTATCACCTTATGTGCGTTTGAAAGTGGCAAGAGAATTGGGAAGCTAGTCAGAGTAGTTTTGATTTCGTTATCTGTTGAACACCTGGTGTGTTTGTGGGTGACAGAGAGAGACAACTCTGGGACGAAAGCAGACAGTAGCAGTTGACTGCAGAACACGGGAGGTTCGTGGTACACATTATAACGAGGAAAGTGCGTGATTTGTATTGTAATTTAATATCGTGTAACAAAGGCAGTGTTTGTAAGAGTGATATGTTGGAAATGATGATGTTATTTCGGCAAATGTACGGCTAAAGGCACGAGGTCAGCTGGCGATGATGTAGCCAGAATACTGGGAATGACGCCATGTGCAGGTCTGTCTATATTTGTATTATGTTGTAGTTAGATTTTTTTGTTCTGTCCCAACATACTTTTCAAGATGATTGTCGGGTTGATATTTGTAATTATCAGGCGAAAAGTGTTATAATTTTGGTCAGCGTGTGAAAATTTTAGTTTGAAAATTTCACGTCAAAGAACTGTAAAAATGCGACGTTTAAATCTGGTGTTAATGTTCTATGAGATATTGTCCAAAGCGAGTAAATTTAGGAAAGCTATAATTGTAAAATAGTCGTAGCGAATATCTTAATTTCAAATATCAGTTGATTTCAGAAATGTTTGTCGATAATAATAATAATAATAATAATAATAATAATAATAATAATAATAATAATAATAATAATGTCTACCGCGGGATAAAGAAATTTGTCTATGTTAACAGTGCATTTAACCGGTATATTTTACAAGGATCGCAGGCATTAGAATATTTCAGTGAAATTCGATAGAGTTACATTTATTCATGGGAAGTAAAAATTTTGGGACATCGTGTATATCAGTGATACGGAAAGTCGCGGTGTGTTCTTGGATTCTCGAGGTCCGAAAGTCGTAGTAATAGTAAAATAAAGAGGTGTATTTCATAATGGTTGTTGTTTTCACTAGAGGATTGAAAATTGAAAGGGGTCTTGGAAATATAAGAAAAATGGGTTGAGAGCGAAGAATTTATATATGTGGAGATGAGAGGGATAGGAATATTGAAGATGAAATGAAGCCTGGATTTTAAGTGATACCGCTGGGATAAGGCGAGGTGAATGAGTTTGAGACACGCTATGTTTGCCGAGGAAGTATTTGTGAAACAGACTGTTTTGTGACAGGCTGTAGAGTATTCCGCTACCAATCCGAAATTTGAGACGACTACTGTGTGAGGCATCGTAGATTTCTAGTAAGATCCCAAGTGAAAACGACTCTAGTAAAAGGTTAAAATATCTTGGTAGTAAAAGTCAAGTGACTAGTTACGTAAAGCCCATATGAATATTAAGATAATGCGACCTCAAGGATAAAAGAGCATTTCGAATACATGGTTGGTGCTGTATTGAATTTCGTTTCACTGGATATGTCATTGATATAAATATTTGGAATTGACGGTAGGCGATTTGAGAGTTTCTAATGCGGTAGTGGTGAGTATTATTTTGAATACATCCACTAAATGGTAGACGTGTGTTGGGAGTTATCATTTCTTCCCTAAAAACTTCATTGCACAGGCTGAGATTGTGTTTGAGTTGGAGAATTGTTCGTCACGTATATTTATTTTCGAGTTCACGTATTGTAAGGAGATGGAGACTTACTGCATTTTTCGACTTGCATTCGTTTAATAGTAAGAGACGTGGTCCCATGTGTACTGAAATGTCAGAGTTGGTTTGAAATTGTTAGTTCGCCTGATATGCTAGGGGATACGTAGTACGATCCATTTTGACACCCGACAATAGATTTAGGACGTCACATGTTATCCTTGGAGTTACTGATGATGAGATGTCCTAGTTCACGCCCGACGATAGAATTTGGAAGGTGTCATGTACATAGAGATTAGTGTTAGGATGTACAGATTTTAAGTGAGCCGGACGATAGGTCTGGGATGTCAGCTGTACATACTCAAGTCTCAGATTAGATGTTTCTTTTGTTTTCGCGAAGTGACTTGGGCGAAGGTAGCCTCTACAGTAAAATATGAAATATGAAGAGGGTTAGATCGACAATAATGAGGCCAACTAGTGCGTAGCTCCAACATTCGAAGGGTGTTCCTTGAAATAACGGGGCCGCTATCGGTGAATGAGGGTTGCCCAAATATTGGATATCGACCTGATGGAGATTAAATATTTTTACTGTAATTCTCCATGCGTGTTGAGTTTTAATGACTTCGATATGTTATTTTATTTTACGGACTTAATTGTTTTGTCGTTCTGACGTCCGTTTCGTTTTGATAGTGTGCATATTGACACTCAGTGTATTAGCGCGAGACTTGAGTTGCGAATGCGGTTTCGATTCGTCAGCCAGTAATATTATTTTATTTTCAATCTTTGTCGTACTTTCATTTTATTCGTAGTTGAATTCGATTAAGTAATCATTTTATAGGTAGTGTGTTGGGACAGACAATAAGTAGACGGATCTGTAAAGGTAGTCATTGTTTTTTTAAAAGAATTCCTTAAAGTTGTAATATTTTTTCAATGTGGACTGGTAATTTCATTAAGCATAACATAACTATTTCTAACCTGAAAATCGGTTTGCTAATAATACTTTTCAAGTGATTTACCACTTTTTAATTAACTTCAGTGTTTGGCATTTCTTCTAAATGCGTGATGAATAAGTGTTTCCTGCATTTCGCAGTTTTGTTCCTTTAGAACGACGTAACGTAAGATCCTCGCGGATCATGTTGTTGTTGGTTCCTTCCGAACAGCTGTTTGGGTGATGCGCATTTAGCATCGGTATTACCTTATCACTTAAGGGTGTCATGAATGAAAAATACATGGTGGAATTTTATTTCAATTGTGAATGATGCTGTTAACTTGTAGTGAACACCATGCTTTCCCACAATATTTCACAACCTATCCAAAGCAACTGATAGTCAATTTGGTTCGATTAAGGGTCCATTCGGCGGGTGTTCCGTATCCGTAAAGGGTATTCGACTGGTGGATAACCTTAATTGAGAGGAAATCAGGCGTTCTTCTTGTTGAAAGTCAGATTTTCCACGGATCGTGTGGATTAATTCTCAGTTCTCGTTTGGAGTAATAGGTGCCCGGTTTTCAGGTCTTTCCTTTTTCAGTTTTCAGTTTCGCTGTCCACTAATGTACTAATTTCTCCGAAGCAACTCTTCGATATTGTGAGAAATAAATCAACGCTATGCAATGTGACTGCGTTTGAAACATTCAATAATAAATAATTTATAATTTTTTCCTCAAGTATTTATATTAAAATAACAATTTTGTCGTGTCATTTCGATTTTAATAAAAGTTAGTAAGCACATATTTACTCCTCATTTCAAGTAGTTAGGCTCTCTTCTGAACCCCATCGTTTGGTTAAGAACGTGACCGAATTTATTCCCGCAACGACGCATGATTTAAGAGTTCTATATTGTTCTACTGTAGCAGCCGTGGCCGACCAACGATGGAATGGTAAGTTCAAGGGTTCAGTACTTGGAAATAGAATCACTTATTATTATTAAAAGAAAACTGAATTTAAGACTATACTTTGCGTCACAACGAACTAGCATTGCCGTACTTTAATTTAACAATAAAAATATACCCTGTAAGATTTGTTGTTACATATACAGAAACTTTGATCTAAATAAAGAAATCTATTGGCATGAACTTGAATTGGCCTATGATATCGCCGCTGATTACATTCTTCTTCATGTTATTTATGCATAACATGTCTGATGCTGTAATTACCTGATGTTTGTACACACCACTGTTGAACTTGAAATTCCTGGAAAATTCATTGGGTTAAAGTCAGAAGCCGTCTGCTGTTACCTTCTTATATAACATGGAGTTGACCTACATTCCCTGTCCGAGTGTAGTAAGCTCCACTCAATATTTATTGTTAGAAATTGGCAAAGATTACTTAATGAACCTCTAATATCCAGGCATACTATCTAGTTTCACACGTCCTGATAGCTGATATAGAGACTATTGAAATAAATACAACAGTTCTATTCGATGTTAGATGTATCTACGGTAGGTTCAATTCTTGAACAAAGGTCGCGAATTGCTTAGTAGAATTCAATAAAGAATTCAAAGTACTATTACGAGTACTAACTGCATATATCGATTAAATTCAAGATATATATATATGTTGTACGTGTCCAAGGCTTCAACACATAAACAAGTTACCGTGGCTCATAAACATGATTTTAGAATGGAGCACCTCCGATGAGCTTCGAACTCACCCCGGTGTCGAATTCACATCTCCCCTACTAGAATGGTACGCTAGCTGAGCCGGAGAACATTACGGGTCAGAATGGACCGTCCGATAGGGCGATAATCTTCTAATAATCTCTATAGTAGGGGAATATTAATTATTAGAGGAATACTAGTTCATTACTAATGAGAAGAGAAACTATATCTTATATAACAACTTTATTATACTAGTGAAACACATCTTATTCGCATGGATATGTCATACAATACACTTTACAAACAATATTTAGAGTGATCTTGACGTCGTGAATTTTCGTTAGTCTCTCTCTACACCTCATTCGACGTTAAATTATTTCAAACTTAAAGAGGCGTTTCCTCTTGAATTATTTACACTTTGCACTTGCAATTCTCACATTGCGCATGGCCTATCACAATTACAGACGCTTAATTAGTATGGGCATACCCTGCTATAATTCTGTTTACATATCGAGAATCAATATATTCAAATTATACCAACTTACGATACCGTAACATCGGATGAACTGAAGTAAAAAAAATTGAGAGAAAGAAGAAGAGCTGCTCGACTAAGTGGTATGTTCCGAGCTGTCAGCGGAGAGATGGCGTGGAATTATATCAAAGGTGTTAATTATAAATGGTAGCTTGGAATCATTGTTTTGAGGGATATGCGACAGATAATGCTCATATAGGGGAGAGTGGTCCACAGTGAGACATGGTCCACAGTGAGACACTGCTGATTTTAAGCATTTTGAATTATCTGTGGAAGGAATAACTCTGGCGCTCCCCCTGTGGGTGGGGGCAGTAGAATAACTCCCACGGTATCCCCTGCCTGTCGTAAGAGGCGACTAAAAGTGGCCCCAGGGGTTCTGAACTTTGAAGCGTGAGATGGCGACTACGGGGCCCTCAGCTGAGTCCTGGCATTGCTTCCACTTACTTGTGCCAGGCTCCTCACTTTCATCTTTCCTATCCGTCCTTCCTTGGTCAACTCTTGTTCTTTTCCGACCCCGACGCTATTAGGTTTGCGAGGGCTAGGGAGTCTTTCATTTTCACGCCCTTTCGTGGCCCTTGCATTTATTTGGCCGATACCTTCATTTTTCGAAGTGTCGGGCCCCTTCCATATTTTCCCTCTGATTAGTGTTAAATAGAAGATGGTTGCCTAGTTGTAGGGCCTACTTCCTCTTAAAACAATAATCACCACCACCACCACCTAACTCTGGTGGTTAAAACAGGAACTAGAATCAATGTTGGCTATCCTGATCCTAGAAGTCTTGAAGAAGTAGTTTCTCTGTTATTACAGCAGATTACTTCTGAGGTAAGTTTTGTTTGCTTTGTGTGTTCCAGCTTTTTATAGTAAAATATAATTACTTTTCAAATGTTGCTAATAGAATATAGCTAACAATAGGTATAAAATGCTGTAGAAGAAACTTTGCTATCGGTTGTTTTTAGGTTACAAAAACAGTTGTTTACAAAAGCACTACATGTGGGTCACAGTGAGACATAGCTTGGTGGGGTACTATGAGACAACTTAAAACTGACTGTCTCACTGTGCCCCTTACAACAAATTAAGGTTAACTTTAATAGCAACCTTTTATATAACCCCACTTTGTATGTTATAATATGATAGAGGCTCTAAAACAACTTGACTAATAAAGGACTACTAGTTTTTTTTTCCTTTTTATTACAGAAGATGGCTATAAATCGAAAAAGAAAAACGAACATTGGAGCATTTTCTTCTGATTGCATGTAGGAAGCAGTTGAGTTAGTTGTGAATCAAGGTTTCAGTATTCGACAAGCAGCTCACCAACAGAAACTTTCTTTTCAGACATTGGCAAGGAAAGATCGTTATTCCTGTTCATTATTACAGATGGTAGACCAAGAATTTCATCAGTATTGGACTTATACCTAGCCTAGACTTTCTTTCTTTCCAGATATGTACGGAAAAAACGTGCTAACCCTGAGGGTGTTGTTCGTATGAGTCCAAATTATACCTGCCGCAAGATAATGTCAGATGAGGAAGAAGCTGTCTTGGAAGACTATATTTTAACGAGTGCTAAAATTAATTATCCTTTGACAACATTAGGCTGTCGCCGTCTAGCATATGAGACAGCTATGAAGAACAATATTAGCATTCCAGACCAGTGGAAAGTGAACAAAATGGGAAGTTTAGAATGGTTTCGAATTTTTTTGAAAAGGCACCCAACTCTTAGTATAAGGCAACCTGGAAGTTGTAGTCTATCTAGGGCTACTTCTTTCAACAGATTTAATGTAGATAGTTCTTTTTACAAACTTCAAATTATTTTGGAGAGAAATGATTCGTTTTCAGATGGTTCTCGTATGTGTAATTTAGATGAAACTGCAACAACAACTGTGCAAAAAACAAAAAAGGTAGTGGCAGAAAAGGGTACAAAGCAGGTTAGTCAAGCAACAAGTGGTGAAAAGGGGACTTTAGTAACAATTTGTTATGTCATTAATGCTCTAGGAAATAACACTCCACCAGCAATGGTATTGCCTCGCACACATTTTAAAAACCACATGATCCGTGAACACCTCCAGGTACACTTGGCTTAGCTGCACCATCTGGCTGGAGGAATGCAGAACTTTTTGTTGATGTAATGAGACATTTTTAAACACACATGCTCATCTAAAGAAAATCCAACGTTGCTCCTTTTGGATAATCATGAAAGCCATCTTTCTGTTGGCTGTTTGGATCTAGCAAAAGAGAATGGGGTTACAATGCTAACATTCCCTTCACACTGTACTCCTGTTAGCTAGTCAATCGGTGATGATCTGAGTCATTTATACAGAATATTTACGCCCTATTTTTTACGACACTTCGCACTTAGTTAATCTAGGGCTCTTAAATCTACGTCATGCACTGTAATCCCTTGTAATTAAACAGAAATGAAATATGGTTGCCCAACAATGAAGAAACATCTCCTATAAAAACCATCAAATAAAATACTGTAATCCCGCTAAAACAGCATATTGGCGATCTACGCCACATCTACATGCAAACTTATCATTTTATTTTACATAGTGATACAATATTCAATTCTTAAAAAATTGGAAATGTACTCATCCTCCAGCGACCACGAACACAGCTTTACAGGAGGGCACACCCATGGATTTACTCGGTCTTGTTGATGCCTTCAGCGATGTGAAGTCCTTTGATGACCAACTGGTGAGTCACGAACATGACGGCTTGATCTCGTGCGAAGATCCAGACGATTCTGCTATACCAGGCGAAATTCCGGCAGGCAGCTAGATGTCTCGTTCTCTCTGCTACACAGGGCGAAATTCCGGCAGACAGCTAGATATCTCGTTCACTCCGACGTTCTTGTAGACTCCTTATGTAAATGAGGGGAAGTTATTTCATGAGAATGCGTTAGTTTATATCACACATCACAGATTAAATATATGCTTGGATCTGCTCAATCACACAAGCACCCCAGCCTAATGACGGTTGTGTATCTGAAGCCCGACGTTATTCCGTCCTCATCTACCTATCCTTCTTATTGACAGCTCCTCTAGGTTCTGAAGTTCACTGGTTCACTTAGACCTGTCAATGGACACGCGACTATTGTGTTAACATTCCCGTATTGCATAACAATAATTCAGGCACACTCCACTGCATTTAGTCATACGTAAGTCGAGCTCTCCACTGCGTTAGGGATTGGTCTAACGAGGCACTGCCCTGATACACGCCGACAATGAGCCGTTCATTCACTTTCCTAAATATTTCACGTTCGTCTCTGATACACTCGCTCCACGCACTTAATTAAATGAGTGCCTATTTATGTTAATTGAGCCGTATTAGTTTAAGCATATATGAGGCTCGATGCACGACCTCTTCGTCACACGGACAGCGATCATCACGGTTTCGTACCGTTTCTAATCTATTTGTTAGCGACACACTGTACGCGCAAATAATCAGATTGTGGTTACTTCCACATACATCCACAGATATTAATCAATCACTGTATTACACTGTTCACACTTCAGAACGACTTCTTCACAAAGAACTCATACACAAATAACGACGAACTGGTAACCAACTGATGTCGCACTGAAAATGAACTGGTAGTGACTGTTCTGCAGCTCTGAACTATATAGGCAAGATACCCTGAAGCTGGCGGTGGGGGAAGGCACACCCTTTTCTCGAAATGTGCTCCGGTAATACGTAACGGAGAGCAACGAACGGGGTCTCAACTTGTAGCTCCTGCACTCCCATTTTCACTGAGTGAATCGAATTAAAATAGCTTCGTTGATTCTCAAGCAATCTTAAAAGCGTCCTTTGGTCTCTGCCGGTGGATGATGACAAGCGCCAGGGGAATCTTTGAGCTAGCTGCCACGGTTGAGACCCAACATCTGGTATCCATTAAGGCACACACTTGTTACGGCGTAATTACTGTTCTTTCAATTATGTAGAGCACTTCTCGGCTTTATAATTGCGTGTGAAATTCTCTGATTCGAACGGATATTTGCACGTGACTCTCCGTTGAGTATTTTGCGATTTATAATAATTATCTGGTGAAAACAATTGAATTCGTAGAGTTGGCAGTGGTGAATGGATGAGGGAAATACAGTATAATGTTAGTTCTTACGTTGGATGTCCTCCATGAGCTCTACTAATGACCTAGATTCTCAATCACGTGATAACGCGTCTCTTTTCATCTCGCTAGCAGTTGGAGTGAGAAAACTTCAAGTACAAGTGCTCCTTCACTGCCTCGCTGCTAATTACCGACAACTAGAGTTGGGTCGCGCGAGTCAGAGTATTGCAATTCGTTTCTCGGAGCGGGTGGGAAAATTCTAACTTGGACAGTTTTTACCTAGAATGACGCGGAAAACGGCATATTTCCTCTCCTGGGTATCATGACATACTATAGGTGACGTTGTGAACGGTCACAATATTTCCTATACCACTACAGTGTACTATTAACAATGTAATAAATATAATTTGGACGATGAACTTCATATAAAACAT
This sequence comes from Anabrus simplex, assembly GCF_040414725.1. NCBI lineage: Eukaryota > Metazoa > Arthropoda > Insecta > Orthoptera > Tettigoniidae > Anabrus > Anabrus simplex. Next base: position 1,644,426,717 of record NC_090265.1, on the reverse strand, counting down.
ATTTAAACTGCGTGCCTTATCGGCACAGCTTATCTTCTGTGATTTATGCCTTGTGCAATTGAACTCTGCATTCATGGCCTGGTACGTGTGTATCGAGCGGTGAGATTATTACTGTTACAATAACCATATCAAATTGGAATTCGACGCTATTTGTCCAAATGTGTTGTTTATGTACGTATCTGTATAACACAAATTTTCTTCAGTGTAAGGGCGCACGGAACATTTGGTCTACATGTCAGCTACTCATTGTATGTGTGGCTTACGGCACCTAATTATTCTGTAATTTTTTATCTGTGGTGTATATATTATTATTATTATTATTATTATTATTATTATTATTATTATTATTCCGAGGTATCTGTGGAACAGCAGAGATGAAAGAAGGTGCTGGGTGGAATAGGTCTCAACTTACGAAATTAAACTTAATTTAAAACTTTAACAAAGGTTATATTTTCTTTTCAAGGTAAATAAATAACAGAATATAACAGGTACCAAGTAGCAGATCAACAAATTAAGAAAGTACAATTTTAGTTCATTACAAAATTTGGGCTTCGAGCCCGACACTCACGAACCTTGAGCTATAAGCCCAACTTTACCTATATACCAAGTTCAAACAAAGGGGCAGAAAACACCAAATCCTGCCAAGGAACACTGGCTCCTGATTACCATATTAAGCCTCCTCGAGGCACACAGAAACCAAATTTAAGAAAGAGCAAACCCGCTCTCAAGGTTCAAGCCCATCAAAGGCCACAACAAACTATACTTCAAACTGCCCTCAAGGCATACCAAGAACAGGGGTAATAAATACCCAACATACTGGGCCTATTCAGTAAAGAAGCAGGTTAATTACATGGCCCAAAATACCAACTCGACTGGAGGCGTAACTTGCATTCCTAATACACTTTTAAAACCTACTTGGCACTAGGCCGCATACACAAGAGCTAATCCCATACTAAAGAGGTGACTTGTATAAGAAGACTTAATTACATTAAGAAAGGAAGAAACGGTTGTGAAAACAAAGTCACCTCAAAACAATAGGTGTGGGAGCTCGAGAGGGTTTAGCACTCTCTATCCCAATTTATAGTTAAAGAGGCGAAGTTTTACCTAGTGTCTAGTACATTTTAAAGATAGGTTACATGAGAAAAGTTTTCGAACCTGCCCCGAGGGTTAAACTGCTGAGCTAGCGAGAAATGAAGTTATAAAATGGCCATTACCTTATGGATGAACTGCTGCCCGAAGAAAGAGGCGCTTCCCGCCCCCTGCTACATAATCACACTAGGAGAGATGTTACTGAAGTGACCAGGAGACCAGAAAATCAGCAGTTTATATACCCTCGTGGAACATTCGAGACCTTTCATGAATGATAAGACACACCCACAGCAGTTTATTGGTTACAGAACACAATTATAGAGCAGGTTGGAGAAGAAAGCCCCGATTGGCCGAAAATTAATTTAAGAAATTCGGGATTGGCTAATTTCAAAACTGGCGGAAAGAAAGGATTAACATCTCCAACTCTCAAACCACAGAACAAAATTTAGCAAAAACAAAACTTATGAATGTTAAATTTCTTCAGGACAGTTCATTCCTTTACACCCGAGTGCGTTATTATAGTTTTTGTAGAGACATCTGTTAGAGAATGTTCAAATTTCTTGATATGGAGCAAACAAATCGAAATAGACACAGTTCAGAACACTTCAAAATTTACGGTAGTGACATCTTCCAAGAAACCTTTGAATTAGTACAGTTTGTTAAAGTTCAGGCGTTCTCCTGTAGAGGAGTTTAAACTGGCGCAATATTAGAATTTGCATTGTGGAGGTGTACCGCCAGTACAATTATTATTATTATTGTTATTATTATTATTATTATTATTATTATTATTATTATTATTATTATTATTATTATTATTATTATTATTATTGTTACCGTGTTTTAGTGGTAGGTAGAGGTGAAAGAAGGTGCGGGCGTGAACGGGTCTCAAACTACGGAATCAAAGTTAATGTAAAATTTAACAAGGTTATATTTTCTTTTCAAAAACAAAGAAATAACAAGCATGGCAGGTACAAAGTAGCAAATCAAAAGGGGAGTTACAATATTTACAGGATTTGGGCTTCGCGCCCTGACTTTACACTGCTTGGGGAATCAGCTCAGTTTTACCCCAAACACAAGTTTCAACAGAGGGGCAGAAAACCCCATTCATGCCTAGGAGCCCTTGCTCCAAATTACACTGAAAAGCCTCCTCGAGGCATACAACAGTCAATTTTCAAAAGAGCCACTCGCCCTCAAATTTAAGCCTCTCCCAGGCCACACCAAACTCCACCTTCAAGTTGTCCTCACTGGACATAGACACAGGGGTAAAATACCCAACCTACTGAGGTCTATTAAATGAAAAGGGGCAATTACATGACCTCTAAAATAACAATTTGAGAGGAGGCGATCTTGCACTCCTAATACACTTGTTTTTTTAAAACCTAATCTGGCTCTAGGCCACTAATGCAAGGGCTAATCCCATACTACAGAGGTGACTTTAGAAAAGAGCAATTGGTTTTACATTAACGAAGAATAGGTTGAGAAAATAAGTTCACCTCAAAACAATGTGAGTGGGAGCTCGAGAGGGTTAGCACTCTCTATCCCAATATGCAGCTTAAAAGAGAATAGATGAAAAGATTGGTTGCATTTTAGGAAAAGGTTACATGGTGGAAACGCTTCGAACCCGCTCCGAGAGTCAAACTGCCAACCTAGCAAGAAAAGAAGTTATTAAGAGGCCATTACCTGGTGTTGAACAGCTGGAGAAGAAAGAGGCGCTTCCCGCCCCCTGCTATGTACTTTACACACTGAAAGATGGAACAGAAGTGGCCCGGAGACCCAAAAATCAGCAGTTTATATCCTCTCGCAGAAGGTTCGAGGCGTTAGGGGAATGAAAACACCCTCCCGCAAATTCTTTATTGGCTAGGGTACAGAAACATATCCAAGTTGGGGGAAGATACATCGGATTGGTCGGAAATAACTCAAAGAAATTCGGGATTGGATAAATCTAAAACAAGGGGAAAAAGAGGGGTATACAGCCAACTTAAACAATAACAGAAAGAAATTTAGCAAAGAACAAACATTTGAAATAAAAATTTCTCCAACAAAATAGTTCTTTGACTCCGCACTAGGTTGCACTATTGGTGATCTTCAGTAGTGTCCTCTAGAAGAGAAAGTTCACACTTCTTACTTCAAGCGAAACAAAAACACATCAAAAATGACACAGTTCAAAAACTCAAAGTTTTCCATGTGGTGACATCTTCAGAGAAGGTAGAGAATTAGTAGCGTAGATAAAGTTCAGACTTCCTCCAACAGAGGAGTTTCAACAGGCGCACATTTTAAATTAGCGGAGTGGAGGTGTACCGCCCGGTACAGACCTCCCCCCCAAAAGTTCCTCCCGGGGTGACACATGAAATGTTTGAAAACAAGGTCCAAGTTTTGATGTAGATATGGAGATTAATTGCCAAAAAAAAATTATAAGATTTTCTTAATTTGGTTTGATTCAGTTTCAAAATGTTGTTGTTGCAGGTGAAGTATAGTCTTTAAGTTTGTAGAAGTAGAATTCTGAAGATAAACTTTTAATAATCAAAAGTGATGAAAAATTTTGCAATGTCCACCAAATATTGCTGTTGAATTCCCAAGTGTAGTCATTGCTTATAGTAACTGTTCATGTAGTTGATGTTGATGAAGTTGGATGGCCAGACCGGCCGTTGCAGCTTGCGTCCAAAGGAGGCCGCTCGGACCCCTCAAGTACCCTGAGATACCGCTCGCCCGCACTATGAGGGGAGCAGAGGTGTTGAAACACGCCGCGCCCGCGGTTAACATATACAGGCTGCGGGCAAGTAGCAGGTCGTGCGCCGCGCATCAGCCTCGTCCGGGAGGAGAGCTCCGGCTCGCCGTGCACCTGACGCACTCGCTGGAGAAGAGGGGGCCCGTCCTCTGCCCCAGTTGTTGCACGGCGCCGCGCGGCTGCGGGGGCACTGAAACATTAAAGCTAGGCGGCAGAATTGTGTTGGACCATCATCTTTCTTTTGAGGGCACAGGCATGTAGAGAGATTGAGGGGCCAGCGGCGTGCAGATATCCATGGCATTTCAACTAAGCCAGCCACTGTGTGTAGTGGAGCAGGAGACGGGAGCGTGGTAATGGCCGTGGCAAGGACAGGATGGCAGTTTAACAAATCGGGGGAGGTTTCACACAAATGCTTACATATAAAACAAAATAGAAGGAGCAGAATGCCTTAAGAGGGGAAACTCAAAAAAAATATAACCTTCATATTCCTATCAAATTATATGAAGCAAGTTGACACAAAATTTACACCGGTTTCACCTGGGACAGGTGAACTCTAAATATCCTCTCGGTGGCTGGATTACTTAACAATAAGGTAACCGGCGTAAGGAAATCAAGAATAATGCATGGCCCATGAAATCTGGGGGCAAGCTTGCCCGCGGGAACAAAGTTCTTGACCATCACCTGGTCACCTACCTTCAAGGTGTAGGGTCTCCGTCCACGATCATACCTTTCCCTAACCTTTTCATGAGATACCGTAAGATTGGCTTTAGCCTTCTTCCAAAGATCTTTAATGTTATCCGGATCTATTGTCTCGGGTAGAATGTCACTCAGAGACCAGAGGTTAGAGAGTGGCCTGTTGGGAACAAACTTGAACATCAAGGAAGCTGGAGTGAACTTATGAGATTCATGAACCGCCGAATTCAAAGCAAAAGCTAACCAATGCAGGGACGTGTCCCACCTCGAATGATCTTCATGATGATAGGCAATAAGTGCGGACCTGAGATTACGATTAACCCGTTCAGCCAGAGATGGTTGAGGGTAATAAGCAGAAGTAGTTACATGAGAGATGGATAAGTCAAAACAGAATTTACGAAATAAATTAGATGTAAAAGCCTTAGCATTATCAGATACAATATATTGGCACGGACCAAAAGAAGCAAAAATAGAATTTAGGCAAGTAATGGTGGACTGAGCGGTAGCCAGCTTAGTCGGAAATAACCAAGAAAATCTGGTAAAACCATCTACACACACAAGGATGAACTTGTTAGCATTACCCTTTGACTTGGGGAAGGGTCCTACATAGTCAATGTACAGGCGTTCCATGGGGCGTGACGCTTGATGGGAAGACAAAAGGCCTACCTTGGTGGACATGGTCGGTTTACTAAGCAACCAGGATTTACAAGCCTTTACTAGTTCACGGATTTCACCGTCCATACCTTTCCAGATGAACATTTCACGAATCTTTTCACGAGTTTTAAAGATACCAAGATGCCCTCCTAATGGGGTCTCATGATAATACTTGAAGATCATAGGTACAAGAACCGCTGGAACAACAACTTTCATCATCTTATCATGCCTCGAAGGGCAACATAGAACACCATTCCTCAGAACATAAGGGACAACATGTTCCCCAGAAGAAAGGGTTTCCATTATCGGAGCCAGCGTCGGATCTTCATGTTGGTATTTCTCGATATCCCTAAAGAGCATGGGAGCATCTGTTAGGATGGCGTTAACCTCAGATAGTATGGACTCGGAAGGTGATGAACTGTCGACCGGTTCATGGGTCTCGACGTCGTTAGAAAACATACGGCTGAGTTCATCAGCAACAACATTTTCGGTACCTCTGATATGTCTAACATCAAACTGGAAGGCAGAAATACGAATGGCCCAGCGGGCTATACGACCAGTACGACGCGGCCTACCTAAGACCCAGCTTAGGGCTTGATTATCTGTCTCCAGGTCGAATTTGACATGTTCTAGATAGAGACGGAACTTCTCTAAGGCGAATAAGACTGCCAAACCTTCGAGCTCATAGATGGAATACTTGGCTTCTTGAGCCGACAATGTCCTAGACGCATAGGCGATGGGTCGCCTCCCTAGTTCAGTCTCTTGAAGAAGGACTGCAGCTACTGCTGACGACGATGCGTCGGTTTGGACAATGAATTTCTTCGAGAAATCAGGCATAGCAAGTACAGGGGCATTACAAAGAGCTAATTTAAGGTCTTCAAAAGCGGCTTGTTGAGAAGGTCCCCACTCGAATTTGATGCCTTTCCTACGAAGAAGGTTTAAGGGCGCCGCTCTATTAGCGAAGTTAGGAATAAACTTCCTGAAGAAATTCACCATACCAATGAACCTGGCGATACCTTTAATGTCCGTGGGAGGTTTAAAATCACGGATGGCCTGTGTTCTCGAATGATCGACTGCAACACCATCAGGTGACACAATATGCCCTAGGAATGACATAGAGGGCTTAGCAAAGGCAACCTTGGACAACTTAACAGTTAACCCAGCCTTACGAAGGCGATCGAGAACTTCTCGCAGATGATCTAGATGTTCTTCAAAAGTCTCTGAAAAAACGACGACATCATCCAAGTAGTGATGTCGGAGAAGACCCTATCTAGTAGCCTAGTGAGTACAGCTGCTCCCGTGGGGAGCCCGAAAGGCACGCGGTTGTATTCGTATAAATTCCAGTCCGTGGCAAACGCTGTAAGATGTTTAGACTCTTCGGCAAGGGGAATTTGATTATAGGCCTGATTCAAGTCCAAGATAGTAAAGAACTTGGCCTTACGAAACCATGAAAAACAAGAATGAAGGTCAGGAAGGGGCACAGATTGCAACACCACCTTCCGATTGAGAGCCCTATAATCAATTACAGGCCTGAAGCCTCCTTGGGGTTTCGAAACTAGAAAAATAGGCGAAGAATACGCCGACTTAGAGGGCCTAATAATACCATCCTTCAACATCTGATCGATGATTTCTTTTAGAGCCTTCATTTTAGGTGGAGATAGCCTATACGGTGGAAAACGGACAGGAATCGAATCCGTGACCTCAATTTTGTATTCGATCAGGTCAGTAACACCAAGAGTATCAGAGAACACCTCGGGAAACGACTGACCCAATTTGCGAATACTATCAGCCTGCTCCTCAGGTAGATGTCTAAGGTCTAACAACATCTCATCCTGGGTAGGCGAAATAGAAGAACATGATGCAGAATTACACTTTAATAGAGGGATATTACAATTAGAGGCAAATTTGAAAGTGCAAGACCTACTCTGAAGATCGAGCACAAGACCAGTGTGAGAAATAAAGTCTGCTCCCAATATAATGGGGCAAGACAAGTGCTTGGCCACAAACAATTTAACTTTCCATGTGAATTTAAAAATACGAATTTTGACATATAAGGAACCGAGAATTTCTAATGGAGAGGAATTAGCCGAAACGTATTGGATCGCCGACAAACAATAGTTAGGAAGCTTACAAACAGATTTCAATTTTGAATACCAATCAGCCGAAATAATAGAACAAACACTACCTGAATCTAAGAGAGCTGTTATAGGCTCGTTATTTAACTCAATTTTGAGAAAGGGGACCGGTGCGGGGGTATCCGCCGCAATCCTAAGACACTCTTTGGGACCTTCAAAAGATGAATTTGAAAATTGCTCGTTCCCTGAATTTACAACCTGTTTACCAGGGGCTGAGTCTCGGGAAGATGGATTAGTCGACTCAGCCGAAGCCACTAGTCACTTTTTATTATTGGCATAGGTGGAATTTGCACCAGAAGTTGAGTAGGAGGGGGTGCTATTTGAATTGGGACAATTCTTGGCAATATGTGGAAAGCCCCACATTTAAAACAGCCTTGTGCTGAACCAGCTCCATTATTTGCCCTACTAGTTTTGACCAATGGACATTTATTGCGAAGATGGTCAGACGACCCGCAAGCATAACATTTACGGGGTGTGACTGGTCGGCGAGGTGGAGGCCGAGTATTACTAAACGAAGGAGGGGGTTCTTTTGCCACACGCAAAGAATCGGCGTACCTAACTCCTTCCGCTGAGACGGCCAACGCTTCAAGTTCAGAGAAAGTTTGCGGGCATGCCGCGAAACACAAATATGACCTATAAGATGGTGAAATGCCTTCTACAATGGCTTGTACAATCTGGTCCTCAGGGAAGTGCAGAGCAAACACCCTAGTATAAAACTTAATGTCCTGTATGAAATCAGCCAAGTTTTCATCCAAGCGTTGTACACGGTAATAGTACTTCTGAATAAGGGAAGACCTGGCCCTAGCCGGGATGAAGTTAGCTAGCAAATGGGCATGGAAATCCTCAATAGATGATTGCTCGGCAGTGGCTCTTACGATTTTATCTGAGAGAATACCAATAGCATACGGATAGATAATTTGCAAAATTTGACATGGAGAAAGAGAAAACACAAGTGCATGATCCTGAAATTCAACTAGAAATCTTAAAAATGAAATTACATCACTGGTGGTATTAACGGAAAACTTAGAGATACCTCTGAGCAACATTGCCAATGGATGAGGCAAGCTGCTAAACCCGGGTGACATAGTAGGTAAAGGTTTCAATGGCAAGGAAGTTAATTCAGAACAGATGTTACTCAACGATGCACGGCGTTCAGACTCGTTGTCCAATGGGGCAGAGATAGTTTGAGCGGCGATGGTTTTCCTATTTTCTTCTCCCTTAGGAGGTTCTTCCTCGCTACCTACATTCACTATGGTGGGTTGATCAGATTTGGGAGGAACTTCCCCAGTTAACAATTGAGTGACCTTACTAGATAATTCGGAAATATTTTCCAGGAGCGTACTAGCTTCCTTCCTCTGAACGTCATTCAGTTTTAGAGACAACAGATCGTTAACCCTATTCGAAAAATGATATAGCCTAGCTTGCACACGCTTAATTTGATTAGGAGAGGGATCATTTTCATAAAAAAAACTAACTACAGAAGCTAGCCCAGTAATATTCTCGACGATCGTGGAAAGAGAGTCGTCAATATCTTTCTCTCCCAATGGGGGGATGGAAATGTTCAGATCAAGGGACTCTCTAAGCTTATTTGTATCTACTGCAACCGTGCCTCCAGATTGCACATTTCTAATAGTCAATTCGTAGATCAACTCCTCCTTGCGCAAATAGTTAAGATGGAGAACATCGCGAGGGCCGGGCATGATGACAGAACAATTTTGAAAAAGTCAAAAAATTCCAGCAACTGAGAAAATTGTTAGAGTTCGGAACAAAACAATGTTTAGCCGCCAAAAGGGGCTAAATTGAGACCCATTCAACCACGCTCTGCTACCACTTGTTACCGTGTTTTAGTGGTAGGTAGAGGTGAAAGAAGGTGCGGGCGTGAACGGGTCTCAAACTACGGAATCAAAGTTAATGTAAAATTTAACAAGGTTATATTTTCTTTTCAAAAACAAAGAAATAACAAGCATGGCAGGTACAAAGTAGCAAATCAAAAGGGGAGTTACAATATTTACAGGATTTGGGCTTCGCGCCCTGACTTTACACTGCTTGGGGAATCAGCTCAGTTTTACCCCAAACACAAGTTTCAACAGAGGGGCAGAAAACCCCATTCATGCCTAGGAGCCCTTGCTCCAAATTACACTGAAAAGCCTCCTCGAGGCATACAACAGTCAATTTTCAAAAGAGCCACTCGCCCTCAAATTTAAGCCTCTCCCAGGCCACACCAAACTCCACCTTCAAGTTGTCCTCACTGGACATAGACACAGGGGTAAAATACCCAACCTACTGAGGTCTATTAAATGAAAAGGGGCAATTACATGACCTCTAAAATAACAATTTGAGAGGAGGCGATCTTGCACTCCTAATACACTTGTTTTTTTAAAACCTAATCTGGCTCTAGGCCACTAATGCAAGGGCTAATCCCATACTACAGAGGTGACTTTAGAAAAGAGCAATTGGTTTTACATTAACGAAGAATAGGTTGAGAAAATAAGTTCACCTCAAAACAATGTGAGTGGGAGCTCGAGAGGGTTAGCACTCTCTATCCCAATATGCAGCTTAAAAGAGAATAGATGAAAAGATTGGTTGCATTTTAGGAAAAGGTTACATGGTGGAAACGCTTCGAACCCGCTCCGAGAGTCAAACTGCCAACCTAGCAAGAAAAGAAGTTATTAAGAGGCCATTACCTGGTGTTGAACAGCTGGAGAAGAAAGAGGCGCTTCCCGCCCCCTGCTATGTACTTTACACACTGAAAGATGGAACAGAAGTGGCCCGGAGACCCAAAAATCAGCAGTTTATATCCTCTCGCAGAAGGTTCGAGGCGTTAGGGGAATGAAAACACCCTCCCGCAAATTCTTTATTGGCTAGGGTACAGAAACATATCCAAGTTGGGGGAAGATACATCGGATTGGTCGGAAATAACTCAAAGAAATTCGGGATTGGATAAATCTAAAACAAGGGGAAAAAGAGGGGTATACAGCCAACTTAAACAATAACAGAAAGAAATTTAGCAAAGAACAAACATTTGAAATAAAAATTTCTCCAACAAAATAGTTCTTTGACTCCGCACTAGGTTGCACTATTGGTGATCTTCAGTAGTGTCCTCTAGAAGAGAAAGTTCACACTTCTTACTTCAAGCGAAACAAAAACACATCAAAAATGACACAGTTCAAAAACTCAAAGTTTTCCATGTGGTGACATCTTCAGAGAAGGTAGAGAATTAGTAGCGTAGATAAAGTTCAGACTTCCTCCAACAGAGGAGTTTCAACAGGCGCACATTTTAAATTAGCGGAGTGGAGGTGTACCGCCCGGTACAATTATTATTATTATTATTATTATTATTATTATTATTATTATTATTATTATTATTATTATTATTATTATTATTATTATTATTATTATAAACGATGAATGAAATCTATAACCCTATTGTACGATTACAGAACGCCTCCCTCATGAAGTAATCGATTATATGAATCGACTGATTCATGAAATATTTACATTATCACCGGAAATAGGGTACGCACTATTGATACATGTATAGAAACACTCTTTACAAATTGGATACATAGTATCATCTATCTGGATGTTCATTATTATATATACAAAAACATATATCAAGTATCATTTTCACCTTGATTATAAAATATTATTACATGTAGAGGTTACATTCCTTTTTCACTTTGGTCGTTCGAAACAGTCATTAGTGTCCAATAGTAATTTTCGAAGACATTACATTATGTACACTTTTCCCAAACACTGGAGTTTGTAAGGCTATAGTGCTTCACTTAATCGCGCAACACACACTAATTTCACTGAAGTCCTGCTCGCAATAAAATATGGTGAATTAACATAATGATGGGAACTAATCAACAAACTCACATGGTATATTTCTTAAGATTTCTTATATTGTATGTGCCTACGATCTTTCCTCCTTTGACTTTTAATGAATAAGCGCATTCCCCAATACGTTTCACTACGATGAAATATCCCTGATATAACAAGAAAAATTTAGAAAATTGACCAGCTTCTGCTGATGATGGCAGTACTACCCTGAGTAAAACCCTGTCACCAAGCTCAAATTCATCATATTTAGTTTTCTACTGCTGGCGTATTCATTTATATCCTACATTCTTTTAAATTCTCCCTAGCCAGCTAAATATATAAAATCCTTAGTTTTCTCCTCTCTCAAATCCAAGCCTAATATACTCGCAATTTCATCAGTAGGTTTCCTGGCGTGATGAATTGCATAGAGTGTAAATCCCAGTGGACTCATGCAAAGTGATGTTACACCAACGTTCGACATTACCCAACTGGGAAAACCACGACTTGTGTTTGTCATGCCCATATTCCCTAAAAATACGTCATATTTCACGCAACGTCCTTTCAACCAATTTGCTTTGCGGGCAACGTACCGACGAAAATAAAGTTTTCATCCCCAGTTCATTTAGTTTGGTATTCCAGATCTTCGAAATAAATAACATACCGTAATACAAATATAATATAAATATAATATAATATAAATATTGTTCCGAGGTATCTGTGGAACAGCAGAGGTGAAAGAAGGTGCGGGCTGGAATAGGTCTCAACTACAAAATTAAAGTTAATTTAAAACTTTACCAAAGGTTATATTTTCGTTTCAAAATCAACAGATAACAACAACAGAGTAACAGGTACCAAGTAGCAGGAAAACAAGTTAAGAAATTACAATTGTTACAAGATTTGGGCTTCGAGCCCCAAGATTAATTTCTGAGCTCTCAGTTCACTACCACAATTGCTAAAGGGCAGAAAACCCCTAAGTACGAGGAGCACTTGCTCCTAATTACAATGTTAAGAAAAAGAGCAAACCCGCTCTCAATTTTATAAGCCTATCGAAGGCTACAACAAACCTTCAATTCAGACTGCCCTCAAGGCACACCAAGAAACAGGGGTATTAGATACCCAACCTACATCGCCTTTACATGAGGAAAACAAACATCAAGTTAAGTTACTGGCCCATAGTGCAAAATAGAATGGAGGCGATGACTTGCACTCCAACACAACGTTTGTGTCAAAAAACCTATGTGGCGCTAGGCCGATAATACAGGGGCTAATCCCAATCTAGGAAGGTGACACGTATGAGAAAACTTACTATATTAAAGAAGAGAAGAACGGTTATGAAAACGTAGTCACCTCCTTTTTCAAAAATGAAGGGGAGTTCGAGAGGGTGAAGCACTCTCTATCCCTGCTTTACAGATTTGTAATTTATAAATAGACGGAAAAGAATTTACATTTTAAAAAGGTAGGTTACAAACTAAAGGTTTCGAACCCTCCCCGAGAGTAGACTGCTGAGCTAGCAAGAAATGAAGATGTTAACAGGCCATTACCTTGTAGATGAGCTGCTGCTTGAAGAAAGAGGCGCTTCCCGCCCCCTGCTATATATTCACACACTGAGAAAGATGTTACTGAAGTGGCCCCGAGACAAGAAAATCAGCTGTTTAATACCCTCGTGGAACATTCGAGACCTTTCATGAACGATAACAACCCGCCCACAAAGCTTTATTCGCTACCAGCAAAAACTAGTACACAAGACGATGAAGAAACACCTTATTGGTGGGAAATTAATTACAGAAATTTATGATTGACTAATTTCAAAACTGGCGGAAGGAAAGGATTTATATTGCCAACCCACAAACCGCAGAACAAAATTTAGTAAAAATAAAACTTAGGAATACAATATTTCTTCAAGAAAGTTCATTCCATTGCACCAGAGTGTGTTACCATAGTTTTGGGTAGCGACATCTGTTAGGGAATGTTCAAACTTCTTGATACGGAGCAAACAAACACAAATCAAAAGAGACACAGTTCAGAACACTTCCAAATTACCAAATTTACAGTAGTGACATCTTCCGAGAAACCGTTGAGTTAATACATTTTGTTAAAGTTCAGGCTTTCTCCTGTAGAGAAGTTTCAACTGGCGCAATATTTGAATTAGCGGCGTGGAGGTGTACCACCCGGTATAGACCTCCCCACCCCAAAAGTCCTTCCAAGGGGTGACACAGAAGAAAACAAAAAAATTGTTTCTTAAAAAAAGTCCACGTTTTTGCTGAGGAGTTGAATAATTTAGAAGAAAAAATATAACTTTTCAATAGTCGAAGGTCTCAGAAGTTAGTTTGATATAAGTGGGATTAAATAAAATCCAGTTTTGGAATTTCTTTGTAGTAGTTTTTGATGAAAGGTCTCCATGGTTGTAGTAGTTGGATTCCAAAGGAAAACTTTAATTCCTGGAAGAAGAAAAAAAATTTCTAAGTCCACCAGATGTTGATGTTGAATCCAAAAGCGTAGTAATTGTGGATATGGAATGTCCATGTAGCTGAATAAGTACATTAGTTGTTGATTAAGTTTGACGGCCAGACTAGCCGCCGCTGCTAGTGTCCAGAGGAGGCCGCTCGGACCCCTCAAGTACTCTGAGATACACCTCTCCCGCTACTATGAGAGGGGTAGTGGTGGTGAAGCACGCCGCACACGTGACGATTGTTTACAGTCCGCGGGCAGTTTGCAGGTGGTGCGCCGCACATCAGCCTTGGCCGGAAGGAGGACTCCGACTCGCCGTACACTGGTTGACCTCACTGGAGTGGAACGGGCCCGTACTCCACCTCAGTGGCGGTACGGCGCCGCACGGCTGCGGGGGCACTGAAACATTAAGATCTCGGCGGCAGAATTTTGTAGGACCATAATGGTTTTAGGGTACAGTCTTTGTGGTGAGGCTGAGGGGCCAGCGGCATGGAGGTTTTTCTTTCATTTTAATTCGCCACTGGTGTGGTTTAGCAGGAGACGGGAGCGTGGTAATGGCCGTATGGAGAGGACAGCAGAGTAACCTCAAGGAGGGTTTCACAATATTTATACAAAGAAGATTCAACCATATGTAAAACTATAAGAGGCAGAAGGCCTTAAAATGAAACTAAAAATATAACCATCAGGATTCTTACAAAGTTATAAAGACAAGGTTAGCGCGGAAATTATACAGGTTTCACCTGCGACAGGTGAACCCTAAATATCCTCTCGGTGGCTGGATTGTTTAGCAACAACGTCGCCGGGGTAAGGAAATCTAAAATGATGCACGGCCCATGAAATCTGGGGGCAAGCTTGCCCGCGGGAACAAAATTCTTGACCATAACCTGACCGCCTACCTTCAAATGGGTGGGTCTCCGTCCACGATCATATCTTTCCCTAACCTTTTCATGAGACACTTTAAGATTGGCGTTAGCCTTCTTCCAAAGATCTTTAATGTTATCAGGATCTATTGTCTCAGGTAGAATATCACTAAGAGACCAAAGGTTAGAAAGCGGCGTGTTGGGAACATACTTGAACATCAAAGAAGCTGGAGTAAATTTATGAGATTCATGAACCGCCGAATTCAAAGCAAAAGCTAACCAATGCAGGGACGTGTCCCACCTAGAATGATCTTCATGATGATATGCAATCAGCGCCGACCTCAGATTACGATTGACCCGTTCAGCTAGAGATGGTTGAGGATAGTAAGCAGAAGTTGTTATATAAGAGATAGATAGATCAAAACAGAATTTACGAAAGAGATTAGAGGTAAAGGCTTTAGCGTTATCAGACACAATAAATTGACACGGACCGAACGAAGCAAAAATGGAATTTAAACAAGAAATAGTGGACTGAGCGGTAGCCAGCTTAGTCGGAAATAACCAGGAAAATCTTGTGAAACCGTCTACACACACAAGGATGAACTTGTTGGCATTCCCCTTTGACTGGGGGAAGGGTCCTACATAGTCGATGTTAAGACGTTCCATGGGACGCGACGCTTGATGATAAGACAAAAGCCCTTGCTTAGTGGACATGGTGGGTTTACTAAGCCAACAAGATTTACAAGCTTTAACTAGTTCACGAATTTCACCGTCCATACCTTTCCAAATGAACATCTCCCGGATCTTTTCACGGGTTTTGAAGATACCTAAATGCCCCCCCCTAATGGGGTCTCATGATAGTACTTGAAGATCATGGGCACAAGAACGGCTGGGACCACCACTTTCATCTTATTATCATGCCTCGACGGGCAACATAAAACACCATTCCTCAGTACATAAGGGACGAAGTGTTCCCCAGAAGAAAGGGTTTCCCTTATCGGAGCCAGTGTCGGATCTTCACGTTGATATTTTTCAATATCCCTAAAGAGCATGGGACCATCTGTTATAATGGCATTGACCTCAGATAGTATGGACTCCGGAGGTGAAGAACGATCAACCTGTTCAGGGGACTCTACCTCATTGGAAGACATACGGCTTAGTCCGTCTGCCACAACAATTTCAGTACCTCTTATATGCCTAACGTCAAATTGGAAGGCAGAAATTCGGATGGCCCACCTGGCTATACGACCCGTACGACGCGGCCTACGTAAGACCCAACTTAAGGCTTGGTTATCAGTTTCCAAGTCGAACTTGACATGTTCCAGATAGAGGCGGAACTTTTCTAAAGCAAATAAGACTGGCAAACCTTCAAGCTCATAGATGGAATACTTGGCTTCTTGAGCCGATAGAGACCTTGATGCATAGGCAATGGGTCGCCTCCCTAGTTCAGTCTCTTGAAGAAGGACTGCGGCCACAGCCGACGACGACGCGTCGGTTTGGACGATGAATTTCTTAGAGAAAACAGGCATAGCAAGAACAGGGGCGTTACAGAGAGCTAATTTGAGATCTTCAAAAGTGGCTTGTTGAGAAGGTCCCCACTCAAATTTGACGCCTTTCCTACGTAGTAAGTTCAAGGGCGCCGCTCTATTGGCGAAATTTGGAATAAATTTCCTGAAGAAATTCACCATACCAATGAATCTAGCAATCCCCTTGATGTCCTTGGGAGGTTTGAAAACACGGATGTCCTGTGTTCTAGAGTGATCGACTGCGACACCATCGGGCGACACAATATGCCCCAGAAAGGACATGCAGGGCTTAGCGAATGCTACCTTGGACAACTTCACCGTTAACCCTGCCTTACGAAAGTGGCTTAGGACCTCTTTCAGATGATCAAGGTGTTCCTGTTCCTCAAAGGTCGCAGAAAATACGACGACATCATCCAGATAATGATACAAGTACTCAAATTTGATGTCGGAGAAGACCCTATCTAGCAGTCTTGTAAGCACAGCTGCTCCCGTGGGGAGCCCGAAAGGCACGCGGTTGTATTCGTACAAGTTCCAATCTGTGGCAAAAGCTGTCAGGTGTTTGGATTCCTCTGCTAGCGGTATCTGGTTATAAGCCTGATTGAGGTCCAAGGTGGTGAAGAACTTAGCTTTACGAAACCATGAAAAACAAGAATGAAGGTCGGGAAGGGGCACAGATTGTAACACCACCTTCCGATTGAGAGCCCTATAATCAATCACAGGCCTGAAGCCACCTTGGGGTTTCGTGACTAGAAAAATAGGCGAAGAATATGCCGACTTAGAGGGGCGAAAAATACCAACTTTTAGCATCTGATCAATTATTTCTTTCAGCGCCTTCATTTTCGGTGGAGATAGCCTATAAGGTGGAAACCGTACGGGAATTGAATCCGTAACCTCAATCTTATATTCGATAAGGTCAGTAACACCAAGAGTATCAGAGAAAACCTCTGGAAACGACTGACATAACTTACGAATACTCTCTGCCTGCTCAGCAGGTAGATGTCTAAGGTCTAACAACATCTCATCCTGGGTAGGCGACATAGATGAACATGTTACAGAACTACATTTTAACAAAGGGATTTTGGAATGACCATCAAATTTGAAAGTGCACGACTTGCTCTGAAGGTCGAGCACTAGACCGGTGTGAGACATGAAATCAGCTCCCAATATAATGGGGCAAGACAAGTGCTTAGCCACAAACAGTTTTATTTTCCAAGTGAATTTCAAAACGCGGATCTTGGCATACAGAGAACCTAAAATTTCTAATGGAGATGAGTTGGCCGAAACATATTGAACCGAAGACGAACAAAAATCAGGAAGTTTACAAATAGATTTTAATTTGGAATACCATTCAGCCGAAATAATTGAACAAACACTGCCTGAATCTAAAAGAGCAATTACAGGTTCATTATTTAATTCAATTTTGAGGAAGGGAACAGGTGCGGGTGAATCCGCCGCTATCCTAAGACATTCAACAGGACATTCAAATGGGAATGTAGAATAGTTCTGACTTTTTCCTGCATTTTCGTCAGATTTAACTTGTGCTGAGCCTTGAAAGGATGAATCTACCGACTCAGCCGGAGCCACTAGTCACTTTCGATTGTTGGTGGAAATTGCACCCGAAGTTGAGCAGGAGGGGGTGCTGTTAGCATTAGGGCAGTTCTTAGCAATATGTGAAAACGTGCCGCATTTAAAACAGCCTTGGGATGACCCTGCTCCATTCCTTATCCCACTAGATTTAATTAATGGACACTTGTTCCGAAGATGGTCAGGCGAACCACAAGCGTAACATTTACGGCAAGTGACTGGTCGGCGAGGTGGAGGCCGAGGATTACTGAAAGAAGGAGGGGGCTCCCTCGCTACACGTAGTGTGTCGGCATATCTAACTCCTTCGGCTGAGACAGCCATAGCCTCTAACTCGGCGAAAGTTTGCGGACGCGACGCAAAACACAAGTATGATCGGTATGATGGAGAAATACCTTCCACAATAGCCTGTACAATTTGATCTTCAGGGAAATGTAGAGCAAATACCCTAGTGTAGAACTTAATGTCTTGGATGAAGTCTGCCAAATTTTCATCCAACCGTTGTACTCGGTAGTAGTACTCTTGAATGAGCGATGACCTAGCTCGAGCGGGCATAAAATTTGCCAACAGATGGGCATGGAAGTCTGTTCAGCAATTGCTCTAACTATTTTGTCTGATAGAACTCCAATTGCATAGGGATAAATGATCTGCAAAATTTGACACGGAGAAAGAGAAAAAAACAAGGGCATGATCCTGAAACTCAACTAAAAACCGTAAGAATGAAATAACGTCACTGGTAGAGTTAACAGAAAACTTAGAAATACCCCTGAGCAACATTGCTAAAGGATGGGGCAAACTGCTGAAACCCGGGGACGTAGTAGGAAGGGGCCTAAGTGGCGGAGAAGCAGATTCAGAAGGTGCATTATTTAACACGAAGGGTGGAATGGACGTGCGACGATCGGACTCAGTTTCTAATGGGGGCAGATATTCGTTGGGTAGCCTCCGCAGTACTACCTCCTTCCTCTTTAGAGGAATCCTCCCCACTTACTATATTTACTACCATAGGCTGGTCGGTTTTTGGAATAGCAGATCCAGATAACAAATGGCTAACTTTACTAGACATTTTAGACAAGTTTTCGGCAACAGCACTAGCTTCCTTACCCTGAAGGTCATCTAACATCAGGGACAATAGATCACATACCCTATTATAAAAGTGGTACAATCTGGCCTGTACTTTTTTGAGTTGATTAGGAGATGGATCACTTACTTCAAAAAAAACTAACTACAGATGCTAGCTCAGTAGTATTGTCAGTGATCGTGGAGAGAGCATCGTCAATCTCTTTCTCTCCCAAAGTGGGGATGGAAATAGGCAAATCAAGGGACTCTTTAATCTTATTGGAATCTACTGCAACCGTGCCTCCAGATTGCACATTTCTCATTGTCAATTCATAGATCAATTCCTCCTTGCGCAAATAGCCGGGATGGAGGACGTCGCGAGGGCCGGACATGATGACAGAAAAAAATTAGAAAAAATTCCAGCAACTGAGAAAATTGTTAGAGTTCGAATCGAAAACGATGTTTAGCCATCAAAAGGGGCTAAATTGAGACCCATTCAACCACGCTCGGCTACCACTTGTTCCGAGGTATCTGTGGAACAGCAGAGGTGAAAGAAGGTGCGGGCTGGAATAGGTCTCAACTACAAAATTAAAGTTAATTTAAAACTTTAACAAAGGTTATATTTTCGTTTCAAAATCAACAGATAACAACAACAGAGTAACAGGTACCAAGTAGCAGGAAAACAAGTTAAGAAATTACAATTGTTACAAGATTTGGGCTTCGAGCCCCAAGATTAATTTCTGAGCTCTCAGTTCACCACCACAATTGCTAAAGGGCAGAAAACCCCTAAGTACGAGGAGCACTTGCTCCTAATTACAATGTTAAGAAAAAGAGCAAACCCGCTCTCAATTTTACAAGCCTATCGAAGGCTACAACAAACCTTCACTTCAGACTGCCCTCAAGGCACACCAAGAAACAGGGGTATTAGATACCCAACCTACATCGCCTTTACATGAGGAAAACAAACATCAAGTTAAATTACTGGCCCATAGTGCAAAATAGAACGGAGGCGATGACTTGCACTCCATCACAACGTTTGTGTCAAAAAACCTATGTGGCGCTAGGCCGATAATACAGGGGCTAATCCCACTCTAGGAAGGTGACACGTATGAGAAAACTTACTATATTAAAGAAGAGAAGAACGGTTATGAAAACGTAGTCACCTCCTTTTTCAAAAATGAAGGGGAGTTCGAGAGGTTAAAGCACTCTCTATCCCCGCTTTACAGATTTGTAATTTATAGATAGACGGAAAAGAATTTACATTTTAAAAAGGTAGGTTACAAACTAAAGGTTTCGAACCCTCCCCGAGAGTAGACTGCTGAGCTAGCAAGAAATGAAGATGTTAACAGGCCATTACCTTGTAGATGAGCTGCTGCTTGAAGAAAGAGGCGCTTCCCTCCCCCTGCTATATATTCACACACTGAGAAAGATGTTACTGAAGTGGCCCCGAGACAAGAAAATCAGCAGTTTAATACCCTCGTGGAACATTCGAGACCTTTCATGAACGATAACAACCCGCCCACAAACCTTTATTCGCTACCAGCAAAAACTAATACACAAGACGATGAAGAAACACCTTATTGGTGGGAAATTAATTACAGAAATTTATGATTGACTAATTTCAAAACTGGCGGAAGGAAAGGATTTATATTGCCAACCCACAAACCACAGAACAAAATTTAGTAAAAATAAAACTTAGGAATACAATATTTCTTCAAGAAAGTTCATTCCATTGCACCAGAGTGTGTTACCATAGTTTTGGGTAGCGACATCTGTTAGGGAATGTTCAAACTTCTTGATACGGAGCAAAGAGACACAGTTCAGAACACTTCCAAATTACCAAATTTACAGTAGTGACATCTTCCGAGAAACCGTTGAGTTAATACAGTTTGTTGAAGTTCAGGCTTTCTCCTGTAGAGAAGTTTCAACTGGTGCAGAGGTGTACCACCCGGTACAAATATAATATAATATAAATAATATTCTGAGGGCACATCCGAACTCAGGAATATATCTGTCCACGACGTGTTTGAGACAACCCCTCCTTGTTGCTTTCATCAATGGGTACATATTGACATATTTGTTGAAGGCATCAATGAAGACAAACACAAATTGGTTACCATATCGGGATTTAACTAAAGGTCCAAACAGATCAACACTAATAAGCTGCCCCGGTGTCAGCAATAACAACCTGCCTAGGCCCCTCTATAATTCTAGTCGGGTGCTTAGAGCGTTGGCGTAGATCATACGTAGCGAGTATTTTCCTCACGTACCTTCACATATTTCTCCATTCAAAATTACACTGAATGGCATATAAGACTTTATTTGCTCCAAAATGACCCAGTTCCGTATGATAATACCAAATCATATCCTCTTGCAGGGCTTTGGAGGCACAGACTTTAAACTTCCCAGAATAACTTTTCCTAGTGAGAAAACCATTATATAACTTATACATAAGTTTACCGTTCTCTAGAACAGTAACTGGTTCGTTATCTCAAGCGAGGTCAACAGTCCAGCCAACTCTTCTTCTCTTTCCTGCTCAACCAGGAGATAACGAAGTCTATCACTCTCTGCTGTATTATCCATCATTGAGCTAACACAAATAATAATAACTTCTTTCAATTCTAAAGAGATTGTATTCTACTCCTTTACTCTTTTACCTGCTGAGAAAGTCAGCCATAAAATTATCTTTCCTGTTAATATGACGTATCTTAAAATCATACTCACTTATGGATAAAATCCAACTAGTCATACGATTACTAGTTAGTTAGTTAGTTAGTTAGTTAGTTAGTTAGTTAGTTAGTTAGTTAGTTAGTTAGTTAGTTAGTTAGTTAGTTAGTTAGTTAGTTAGTTAGTTAGTTAGTTAGTTAGTTAGTTAGTTAGTTAGTTAGTTAGTTAGTTAGTTAGTTAGTTAGTTAGTTAGTTAGTTAGTTAGTTAGTTAGTTAGTTAGTTAGTTAGTTAGTTAGTTAGTTAGTTAGTTAGTTAGTTAGTTAGTTAGTTAGTTAGTTAGTTAGTTAGTTAGTTAGTTAGTTAGTTAGTTAGTTAGTTAGTTAGTTAGTTAGTTAGTTAGTTAGTTAGTTAGTTAGTTAGTTAGTTAGTTAGTTAGTTAGTTAGTTAGTTAGTTAGTTAGTTAGTTAGTTAGTTAGTTAGTTAGTTAGTTAGTTAGTTAGTTAGTTAGTTAGTTAGTTAGTTAGTTAGTTAGTTAGTTAGTTAGTTAGTTAGTTAGTTAGTTAGTTAGTTAGTTAGTTAGTTAGTTAGTTAGTTAGTTAGTTAGTTAGTTAGTTAGTTAGTTAGTTAGTTAGTTAGTTAGTTAGTTAGTTAGTTAGTTAGTTAGTTAGTTAGTTAGTTAGTTAGTTAGTTAGTTAGTTAGTTAGTTAGTTAGTTAGTTAGTTAGTTAGTTAGTTAGTTAGTTAGTTAGTTAGTTAGTTAGTTAGTTAGTTAGTTAGTTAGTTAGTTAGTTAGTTAGTTAGTTAGTTAGTTAGTTAGTTAGTTAGTTAGTTAGTTAGTTAGTTAGTTAGTTAGTTAGTTAGTTAGTTAGTTAGTTAGTTAGTTAGTTAGTTAGTTAGTTAGTTAGTTAGTTAGTTAGTTAGTTAGTTAGTTAGTTAGTTAGTTAGTTAGTTAGTTAGTTAGTTAGTTAGTTAGTTAGTTAGTTAGTTAGTTAGTTAGTTAGTTAGTTAGTTAGTTAGTTAGTTAGTTAGTTAGTTAGTTAGTTAGTTAGTTAGTTAGTTAGTTAGTTAGTTAGTTAGTTAGTTAGTTAGTTAGTTAGTTAGTTAGTTAGTTAGTTAGTTAGTTAGTTAGTTAGTTAGTTAGTTAGTTAGTTAGTTAGTTAGTTAGTTAGTTAGTTAGTTAGTTAGTTAGTTAGTTAGTTAGTTAGTTAGTTAGTTAGTTAGTTAGTTAGTTAGTTAGTTAGTTAGTTAGTTAGTTAGTTAGTTAGTTAGTTAGTTAGTTAGTTAGTTAGTTAGTTAGTTAGTTAGTTAGTTAGTTAGTTAGTTAGTTAGTTAGTTAGTTAGTTAGTTAGTTAGTTAGTTAGTTAGTTAGTTAGTTAGTTAGTTAGTTAGTTAGTTAGTTAGTTAGTTAGTTAGTTAGTTAGTTAGTTAGTTAGTTAGTTAGTTAGTTAGTTAGTTAGTTAGTTAGTTAGTTAGTTAGTTAGTTAGTTAGTTAGTTAGTTAGTTAGTTAGTTAGTTAGTTAGTTAGTTAGTTAGTTAGTTAGTTAGTTAGTTAGTTAGTTAGTTAGTTAGTTAGTTAGTTAGTTAGTTAGTTAGTTAGTTAGTTAGTTAGTTAGTTAGTTAGTTAGTTAGTTAGTTAGTTAGTTAGTTAGTTAGTTAGTTAGTTAGTTAGTTAGTTAGTTAGTTAGTTAGTTAGTTAGTTAGTTAGTTAGTTAGTTAGTTAGTTAGTTAGTTAGTTAGTTAGTTAGTTAGTTAGTTAGTTAGTTAGTTAGTTAGTTAGTTAGTTAGTTAGTTAGTTAGTTAGTTAGTTAGTTAGTTAGTTAGTTAGTTAGTTAGTTAGTTAGTTAGTTAGTTAGTTAGTTAGTTAGTTAGTTAGTTAGTTAGTTAGTTAGTTAGTTAGTTAGTTAGTTAGTTAGTTAGTTAGTTAGTTAGTTAGTTAGTTAGTTAGTTAGTTAGTTAGTTAGTTAGTTAGTTAGTTAGTTAGTTAGTTAGTTAGTTAGTTAGTTAGTTAGTTAGTTAGTTAGTTAGTTAGTTAGTTAGTTAGTTAGTTAGTTAGTTAGTTAGTTAGTTAGTTAGTTAGTTAGTTAGTTAGTTAGTTAGTTAGTTAGTTAGTTAGTTAGTTAGTTAGTTAGTTAGTTAGTTAGTTAGTTAGTTAGTTAGTTAGTTAGTTAGTTAGTTAGTTAGTTAGTTAGTTAGTTAGTTAGTTAGTTAGTTAGTTAGTTAGTTAGTTAGTTAGTTAGTTAGTTAGTTAGTTAGTTAGTTAGTTAGTTAGTTAGTTAGTTAGTTAGTTAGTTA
This sequence comes from Anabrus simplex, assembly GCF_040414725.1. Lineage (NCBI taxonomy): Eukaryota > Metazoa > Arthropoda > Insecta > Orthoptera > Tettigoniidae > Anabrus > Anabrus simplex. Next base: position 1,644,403,169 of record NC_090265.1, on the reverse strand, counting down.
GTTAGTTAGTTAGTTAGTTAGTTAGTTAGTTAGTTAGTTAGTTAGTTAGTTAGTTAGTTAGTTAGTTAGTTAGTTAGTTAGTTAGTTAGTTAGTTAGTTAGTTAGTTAGTTAGTTAGTTAGTTAGTTAGTTAGTTAGTTAGTTAGTTAGTTAGTTAGTTAGTTAGTTAGTTAGTTAGTTAGTTAGTTAGTTAGTTAGTTAGTTAGTTAGTTAGTTAGTTAGTTAGTTAGTTAGTTAGTTAGTTAGTTAGTTAGTTAGTTAGTTAGTTAGTTAGTTAGTTAGTTAGTTAGTTAGTTAGTTAGTTAGTTAGTTAGTTAGTTAGTTAGTTAGTTAGTTAGTTAGTTAGTTAGTTAGTTAGTTAGTTAGTTAGTTAGTTAGTTAGTTAGTTAGTTAGTTAGTTAGTTAGTTAGTTAGTTAGTTAGTTAGTTAGTTAGTTAGTTAGTTAGTTAGTTAGTTAGTTAGTTAGTTAGTTAGTTAGTTAGTTAGTTAGTTAGTTAGTTAGTTAGTTAGTTAGTTAGTTAGTTAGTTAGTTAGTTAGTTAGTTAGTTAGTTAGTTAGTTAGTTAGTTAGTTAGTTAGTTAGTTAGTTAGTTAGTTAGTTAGTTAGTTAGTTAGTTAGTTAGTTAGTTAGTTAGTTAGTTAGTTAGTTAGTTAGTTAGTTAGTTAGTTAGTTAGTTAGTTAGTTAGTTAGTTAGTTAGTTAGTTAGTTAGTTAGTTAGTTAGTTAGTTAGTTAGTTAGTTAGTTAGTTAGTTAGTTAGTTAGTTAGTTAGTTAGTTAGTTAGTTAGTTAGTTAGTTAGTTAGTTAGTTAGTTAGTTAGTTAGTTAGTTAGTTAGTTAGTTAGTTAGTTAGTTAGTTAGTTAGTTAGTTAGTTAGTTAGTTAGTTAGTTAGTTAGTTAGTTAGTTAGTTAGTTAGTTAGTTAGTTAGTTAGTTAGTTAGTTAGTTAGTTAGTTAGTTAGTTAGTTAGTTAGTTAGTTAGTTAGTTAGTTAGTTAGTTAGTTAGTTAGTTAGTTAGTTAGTTAGTTAGTTAGTTAGTTAGTTAGTTAGTTAGTTAGTTAGTTAGTTAGTTAGTTAGTTAGTTAGTTAGTTAGTTAGTTAGTTAGTTAGTTAGTTAGTTAGTTAGTTAGTTAGTTAGTTAGTTAGTTAGTTAGTTAGTTAGTTAGTTAGTTAGTTAGTTAGTTAGTTAGTTAGTTAGTTAGTTAGTTAGTTAGTTAGTTAGTTAGTTAGTTAGTTAGTTAGTTAGTTAGTTAGTTAGTTAGTTAGTTAGTTAGTTAGTTAGTTAGTTAGTTAGTTAGTTAGTTAGTTAGTTAGTTAGTTAGTTAGTTAGTTAGTTAGTTAGTTAGTTAGTTAGTTAGTTAGTTAGTTAGTTAGTTAGTTAGTTAGTTAGTTAGTTAGTTAGTTAGTTAGTTAGTTAGTTAGTTAGTTAGTTAGTTAGTTAGTTAGTTAGTTAGTTAGTTAGTTAGTTAGTTAGTTAGTTAGTTAGTTAGTTAGTTAGTTAGTTAGTTAGTTAGTTAGTTAGTTAGTTAGTTAGTTAGTTAGTTAGTTAGTTAGTTAGTTAGTTAGTTAGTTAGTTAGTTAGTTAGTTAGTTAGTTAGTTAGTTAGTTAGTTAGTTAGTTAGTTAGTTAGTTAGTTAGTTAGTTAGTTAGTTAGTTAGTTAGTTAGTTAGTTAGTTAGTTAGTTAGTTAGTTAGTTAGTTAGTTAGTTAGTTAGTTAGTTAGTTAGTTAGTTAGTTAGTTAGTTAGTTAGTTAGTTAGTTAGTTAGTTAGTTAGTTAGTTAGTTAGTTAGTTAGTTAGTTAGTTAGTTAGTTAGTTAGTTAGTTAGTTAGTTAGTTAGTTAGTTAGTTAGTTAGTTAGTTAGTTAGTTAGTTAGTTAGTTAGTTAGTTAGTTAGTTAGTTAGTTAGTTAGTTAGTTAGTTAGTTAGTTAGTTAGTTAGTTAGTTAGTTAGTTAGTTAGTTAGTTAGTTAGTTAGTTAGTTAGTTAGTTAGTTAGTTAGTTAGTTAGTTAGTTAGTTAGTTAGTTAGTTAGTTAGTTAGTTAGTTAGTTAGTTAGTTAGTTAGTTAGTTAGTTAGTTAGTTAGTTAGTTAGTTAGTTAGTTAGTTAGTTAGTTAGTTAGTTAGTTAGTTAGTTAGTTAGTTAGTTAGTTAGTTAGTTAGTTAGTTAGTTAGTTAGTTAGTTAGTTAGTTAGTTAGTTAGTTAGTTAGTTAGTTAGTTAGTTAGTTAGTTAGTTAGTTAGTTAGTTAGTTAGTTAGTTAGTTAGTTAGTTAGTTAGTTAGTTAGTTAGTTAGTTAGTTAGTTAGTTAGTTAGTTAGTTAGTTAGTTAGTTAGTTAGTTAGTTAGTTAGTTAGTTAGTTAGTTAGTTAGTTAGTTAGTTAGTTAGTTAGTTAGTTAGTTAGTTAGTTAGTTAGTTAGTTAGTTAGTTAGTTAGTTAGTTAGTTAGTTAGTTAGTTAGTTAGTTAGTTAGTTAGTTAGTATTCAAGAATACTAAGGCCGGATGGTCAGTCCATATCTCGAATTGGTTACCTAAGATGTACATTCTAAACTTACTTAATGAATACATGATTGCTAGAAATTCAATCTCTGTAATAGTATATCTCCTTTCTGCCATACTGAGCCCACGACTCGCTAAGGAAACGATGCCTAAATTACTGTTATAGTCTCTCTGATATAAACAGCCAGCAGTTCCCTTCTCAGTAACACCATTCATGAGAATAAATTCACGATCCGGCACAGGATATTTCAACATAACCGCCTCATTAAACCCGTCCTTCAACTTCTGGAAAACCTCATTATGTTATTTCTTCCACTTCCATTCTGCGCATCCTTTCAACAGCTCTCAAAACGGCTCTAACAGCGCAGAATATTTACCCACAAAACGTCGAAATTAATTACACATTCCTAGAAAAGATTTCAATTGTTTCACATTACGTGGAGTAGGAGTGTTGTTTATCTTGTCTAATCTGGTCTGTTCCGGTTTTACCCCCTGTTCTGATACAGTGTGTCCCAAAAATGTGATTTATTGTGAACACAATGTCCATTCGCCCAGTTTTAATGTAAATCCCCTTCCCTGATTTTATGTAGAACAATCTGTGTTTCATGTCTTCCTCAGACGTGTGGGATGCAATTAAAATGTCGTCTATGTACATGGTCACAAAACTATCCGAGTCCCTCCCTAATACATTATCCATGACCCTAATTAACGCTGTGGATGAAGTACGCGCCCCAAAAGGCACCCTGGCGAACTGATACAAGCAATTCTTGTATGCAAAAGCAGTAAGTGGCCGGTCGATGTTTCTATGTGGAATCTGCGAGAAAAATGATCACAAATAAAAAGTGGAAAACCATTTTCTACCTTCAAATCGTTAAATGACTTCCTCTATTGTCTCCGCCCTTTGCTGATCGGCTTCATTTCTCATATTCATTAACATGGCATCAATGCGAAGACGTACCGTGTTATCTTTCTTAGATGTGATTACAAGTGGATTTAAATTAGGACAACATGGTGCTTCAATTATATTATAATCTAGCATAATGCTAATCTGCTCTTCAACAGCACCAGCGAATTTCAACGGAATGGGATATTTCGGTCCTACAAATGTTGAGTTGTCATGAACATTAAATTTGTGTTCGTAAATATGTGTTCTACCGGGCCGGTCACAAGAAAACATCTCGATGTGTTATCAACAATTCACACAATTCGTTCTTCTGAATTTCCACTAAATTACATTCCTCCACTGTCCAATGCAATTCTTCCCCAGAATATCTCTGTATAGACACACTAGCTGTAGTACCCGGCGTTGCACGGATAGTTTCTGAATGTTTACCTTTAAGATTTTTATAACAAGTTAGTTATGTGTGAAGTGAATTTTTATAGAATTCCTTTTTGACTTGCCGATTGATATGTTATGATCTATGACGAAGTTTTAGAATTATTTAGGTGTGTTTGATTTCAAGTTTTAGATTATTTAATTTTCGAGTAAAACTTTGTGCTTATGGGAGCTCGAATCGACTGGGAAGTACTTGATCCTGTCAAAAATTAGTAAGTGATAACTATATGTATTTAGCCGTCGCACTATAGATACGATGTACAGGATTTCAACTGTTAATGAAACTGTCCCACTCTCGACCCCCACCCCTAAGAGATAAAAAATCTGGATTGTCACTATTCATCTCAATGACCCCAGAACTGTAGATTCGACACAATTTTCGATTATTTTTATATCTCACTCCTCCCTCACACCCACCCCAAAGGGGGCTGAACATAACTTTTAAAAATTCTGAGTGTCACTATTCATTTCAGCGACCACTAAAACTATGGATTCGATACTATTCTAGATTCTTTTTATGCCTTACCCCCCTCGCTCCCTTCCCGTAAGGGTGCTAGTGGTGTCTTACCCCCACGCGGTTTGTCTCCTGATACTAAGTCATAAGTGTACCAAATTTGGTTGAAATTGCTCCAGTGGTTTTGGGAGTAGATGTAATACATACATACATACATAAATACATACATACATACATACATACATACAATGATATTTATATATTTTAAATATTTCACCCCTTTCCATCCCGCCCAAAGGAGTCCTTACACAGAAGTATATTTTTTCGAAATAGAAAGTCATATGTGTACCAATTTTGGTTGGCAGCTATGCCCAAACGTACATGCATAATCTCGCCGCTCTAGAATCCTGGAGCTGACGATGCCATGGTTACGGCAGTTCATTTCTTTTATCCGATTCCTGGAGCAGGGGTAGTGTGGTGACAATATCTTCAAAACGGTTGGTTTTCGGGCCTTAAAACATGGTTTGGGAGTAGATGTAATACATACATACATACATAAATACATACATACATACATACATACAATGATATTTATATATTTTAAATATTTCACCCCTTTCCATCCCGCCCAAAGGAGTCCTTACACAGAAGTATATTTTTTCGAAATAGAAAGTCATATGTGTACCAATTTTGGTTGGCAGCTATGCCCAAACGTACATGCATAATCTCGCCGCTCTAGAATCCTTACCGAGTTATGTTATTTTCATCAAGGGGCTTAAAATGAGCTTTGTCTCGTCCTTGTACGACAAATTCGATATTTTTCCTATATTAGCATGTTATTTTTATATCTCCCTCCGTAGCACTCCCCCACTCGAATTGTTTTGAAAATAAAATACAGCCCATGTTACTCACTGGCAATGTAACTTTCTATAAGTTCAGTAGTTTTTGAGTCTATCCGTTACAAACAAATATACAAATTTTCCTCTTTATAATATTAGTATAGATGAGAGACATCAATAATTTTCCTCATATTAGGAACTTCATTTGACTCTTCGGTACTAGAATACACTTTATTCACACTAATTTCGGACACAACATCAAATGGTAACCTGACTTCCCTGCTGCTCTTTCCCCAAATCAGACTGACATTACATAGAACAAAATTTAGTTTAGCCTTATGACACGTTAACACGTCGGTACTTAAAATAACGGAATAAACTAAATTAGGTACAACTAAACATGGTAGGAAGATACGTGCCCCACTGATGTTAATGGGGACAGCAATTTGTTTATTCACCCTCTGAGACTTGTTTCCAACAGCTGTAACGATGAACGTATTTCTCACTTGAATTTCTGCTACCTGATATTTCTCTCTCAATACTTCCTCACACAGCTTGGAATGTACGCCTTATATCTAAATTTAAATTACACTTACAAAATTTATGTTCTATGATGAAGTCGTCACATAAAACATTTGAATTATTGCTACTTAGGTCACAATCATGTTCACTTACAACTACAGGCTGGTCGACATCAACTGACTTATCTACCTTATACGTGAACTCGCCATATTCGGACAGTCTCATTGACCTGTTTACACAGCCTCTTGCGCGTTAAATTTATTTGGTTCGGTTACGACTTGTTGGTTACACACCTCAGTCGGCCTCCCCTGTTGTCTGTTACCTCTAGTTGTATTATTATTATTATTATTATTATTATTATTATTATTATTATTATTGCCTTGCTTTCCCGTCTCCCAGTTTCTGATGGATTAAAATGTTCACGCCTCCCAGTTCAGAAATTTTTCGAACTATTTTTATAATTTCTCTCCATGTGGAAATCATTATTAGGTCTCCCCTGATATTCTCTTCTGTAGTTTCGATTATGCATAGGCCTGTCCTAATTATTAGATTGATTACCCCTTCCTTCAACATCCCTCTTTTATGCCCTACTATTGTTCAGGCTACTACCCAAAGCATCAAAACTTTCTAACAAAATTCCATTTCCTTAACCGTCTCCACTCTTTGCATGCAAACGGCTTCTCTTATTCTATCGGGATAGTGCTTTGTTATAAGTCTAACTATGTCAGCCTCGGGTCCAATACATTCTAAATTTATCCACACCAAAACATGGGCCAAAAGTATTCTGTTATTCTAACACCCTCGTTAGAATTATACTTGCCAAACATTACTCACACTTCTCTCTCTCTCTACTCTGAAAACCTTCACTCCAAAATTCAGCTATGAATTTCTCCTTAAATTCAGATAGACTAGACATCGTGCTTTTATATACCTGAAACAAAGACTTAGTCTCTCCTGCGAAAGCATTAGATAGGGTCTCGAATACAGTTTCTCAGTTAATAATACTGTCTCATATTTTAACAGCAAATTTCTTCTCTACTACTCTCATAAGCTCCATCGGGTTGAATTCTTTCCCAGAAAACTTAGGTATATCATGATCCCTAGTGATTAAACGATTAGTTAAAATTATCTCACGTACATTTCTACTATCACGCACTTTTTGCTGGAGTACCTTCTGGGAAACCAGAAATTTTTCTTCCACTGTTTCCTCAGCCCTTTCTTGACTTTTTCTTAATTCCTCCAAATTATCTTCTGGTTCCCTCACTTTCTGTTATAATGATTTTTGTTCACTCCCTAGTTCACCTACTTCTCCAAGTTTTCTTTCCATATGCTCCACCCAACTAATATATTCCCTAGTTTCTTGCTCCACTGTACTGATTATCTTTACAAACACTTCTTCCACTAACTCATTATGCCCCTGTTTGATGCATGCCTCACTAATTTGCTGTATTTCCATATGGAGATTGCTCCGACCCAATCCCATCTCATCTCTGATGTCACTACACTCCCTGTTTACTTACTTTCTAACGTATTAATTTGCTCACTTATCTCTAACATCTTATGACCTATCTTACGATAACATCATCAATCTTCCCATTAATACTATTTATAACATTACTCTGAGTTCCAATTTTCTCACTAATGACCGCTTCAGTTCTCTCACTCATAATGTTATTCTGAGATTCAATTTTCCCATTCATGGTATTATTCTGAGATTCAATTTTCTCACTAGTGGCATTATTCTGTTCAGTTATTTAGGACACCAGCAAATTAAATAAATGAATGTCCATTCCCCTTTCGCTTTGATCTTGCGTGACAGCGTTTTCCTCAGTTTTTACTATTTTCTGGCTTTCAGCAGTTCCCACCTTAGTCATCAACTCTCTATTCGTGTTATCACCTTGGATTTCCTTGGACACAATAACATCAGCCTCATCGCCTGACTGCATATTGCTATCCTTGTCCATCTTCGTTTTCCTACTCATTTTTTGCGATCTCAAAGCTATTTCCCCTTGCACTTCCTCCGACATTACCACTTGAATACAAAATTAAACAAAATGACCTTCCTAACATTACTTGGTTAAATTAACATGTGCGTGCTCATTAAGAAAATGATCCATGTATATTGCCATTCAGAATATCTTTTTCTGAACCTTTCGGGCTCCACGTTGCGGCGCCACGTTGTCACTACTCCCACTACTATTCTTACTATTACTTTCCTTAACACAATATACTATAAATTGGTTGAATGCCAGTTGCTGTAATAAGCAACAAAATTCGGAGAGTATGCCTCTTATCTCAATTATTCCCAAGGCGTGAGGTGATAAACTCACACATCTGGCTGTATACAGGAAAATGGATCTGGACAATTGTAGATTACAGTTGCATTTCCACAATTGAGGATTGTATTTGGAAATAGAATCACTTATTATTATAATAAGAAAACTGAATTTAAGAGTATACTTTACGTCACAACGAACTAGCATTGCCGTTCTTTAATTTAGCACTAAAAATTACCATGTGAGATTTGTTGTTACATGTACAGAAAATTTGATCTAAATAAGAAAAGCTATTGGCATGAACTTGAATTGACCTATGACATCGCCTCTCATTACATTCTTCGTCATGTTATTTATGCATAACATGTCTGATGCTGTAATTACCTGATGTCTGCACACACCACTGTTGAACTTTAAATTCCTGGAAAAACCATTTGATTGTAGTCAGAAGTCGTCTGCTGTTATCTTATCTTCTCATATAAACTGGAGTTTATCTACTCTCCCTGTCCGATTCCCTCCAATGCGGCTACGTCCACTCAGTATCTGTTGTTATAAATTGGCAAACTTTACTGAATTAACCTGTAATATCCAGGCATACTATCTAGTTCCACACGTCCTGATAGCTAATATAGAGACTGTTGAAATAAAGACAGCAATTCTATGCGATGTTACATGTATCCACGTTATGTTCAATTCTCGAACAATGTTCGCGAATTGCTTAGTGGAATTCAATAAAGAATTCAAAGTACGATGACGAGTATTAACATCATATAGCGATTAAATTCGATATATATATTTCCTATACCTCTACAGAGCACGGTACTAAACCTTTGGTAAATCTACTGAAATAAACTTATATTGCAAAGTTCTACCCCGCAATTAGATGTTGCTGCTTCGCTATCAGCCCAGTAGAAGTCTCTACTCAGATCATACCAGCACTCTTACACCTCTTCGACGATTCTTAGACGTCTTCGAACACCACTTAGCTCTGACCACCACTCTTACATCGACTTATATAAACTCCTGATGACCACTCATCTCCCTACTATCCGGTCATCCCTTCCACATCGACATACGGTAGCTGGCGACTACGGACACACTACCGAAACCACGTGGCCACGCACTATACAAAAGTAGTCATGTGTCTTTATAGATTCCCCACGCGTCCAAACGATGACTACAAAGATGTGTTAGCGGAAAATTTACTTACCAAATACAGCCTCGGTTAAACATAGCCTCGGTTGCAAAATATCACGCCAGCTCACCTACTCACAGTTACAAGTCACAGCATGACCATTTCAAAACAACAAATAGCACTTATTTATGTACAGAATAATTACAAACAATTTCCCTTACCCTATGATTAAATGACATAATATGCGTGATACCTAATTACATTACAGTCTAAATGATAAAATCAGAATATAAATCTAATGAATTGGGTTAATTAATGATAATAATAATAAATGCTAAATGATATCTGTAACCCTGGTGTACGGTTACAAGGTGAAATTACAAATTTTCTGTTTTGTTTTCTATGCTTATTGTTCGGGACAGCCGATGCGGAAGGAGCTTGAGCGAAAACAGGCGATATGGACCTATATCTCAGAAAGTTAAATAAAGCATGAAATGTCTAAATTTCATATGAATGCTCAGATTGAATACAATTCATTAGGAAAACAGGACATTCGACAGCAACTCAACAGTGCGTACGGACAAACTGTAGAAAGACATAATGATCAGGTTAGAAAAATCGTTATGTTCTTCCTAAAATAATAGAATGTATCAAATTATGCGGTGCATTTGAATTGACACTTAGGCGTCACGGTGAGTCATCTGAATCAGCAAACCCGGAGATTTTTCGATGTCGACATTGTCCTTAGAGGTCACCTCTCGAAAGCCACAGTTTTTAAAGGCAGATCGGAAGAAATACAAGACGATTTGCTTTCTTGTATACTAGAAGTGCGTCAATAAAGAGTGAAAAGGGAAGTATCAGAAGCGAATTTTGTGCCTCATTGCCGATGAAACAAAAGTTTTCGCGGCAATTTCCCAGTTAGTATTAGTTTTGAGATTCGTTTGACCATCTGGGAAATCTGTGGAAAGATTCTGGAATTTTTTAAACCCTTCTGACCATGATGAAGTTTCATTAGCTAAGCATCTAAAAGACGTTTTGATCGGAATTATAGATCACCCCGATAAAATAATTTCACAAAACTATGGTGGGGCAAATGTAATGAGTGGTCGCCATGAAAGTGTGCAAGCTTTGTTCCAGGAAGGTTTTAAATATGCCTATTATGTTCACTGCTACGAACATGCCTTGAATCTAATTCTGGATCAAGCCACTAGTCAAAATACAGACGTTCGGGTATATTTCGAAGATCTCAATGGCGTACCTAACTTTTCTCTAACTCTCCACAACGAACAGCAGTTTTTGGACACCATAGTAGGTAGAAGAGAGATACGTGCTTCTAACACTAGGTGGAACTTCAAATCACGAACTGTTGAAGTAGTTTATGAGAACAAGGAGTATCTCATTAAATGCCTAGAATAAATAGAAACAACGTCTCGACAAGGTACAACAATATCACAGGCAAATGGATTGCGCCTTAAACTAGAACATTCTACATTTCAGCTATGACTGTCTTTATTTTATTTAATAATGCCACATGTTGATATTCTATACAACCAATTACAAAAGAGAACATCAGACCCAGTTGAAATTTAAAAGGTAATTTATAATTTTGAATGTGCCATCCAAAAAGTTAGAGACAGTAAAATTTACTGCGTATGATATAATGATCCAACCAGTAAAAACACCACGTGCAGATATATGCATCTCCAAGACAGGAGGCAGCCAAGGAAATTTGCGACACAATTATTCTCCAGGCCAGGGAAGATTTTCAGTTCACCAAACATCTTCTTTCGGTGAATTTGTTTCATGCCGATAGTTTTGAAAAGTATGAAAGGCAGTTCCCATTAGTTACCTTGAAGAAAGTGCGTGAAGTTTATGCTTTTATTCAGCAAAATCAACTTAAAACGGAACTGGAAATTTTATATGTTGAGAGTAGATTTTCGTTCTGTGCCCGGTGCTCTACACACTCTTCAATTTTTGCTTCGAAAGAACTTAGTGACCACATTTAGTGAAATAATAAAATTTCTGAAACTGATCATAACAGTGCCAGTGACAACATTGGAAGCTGAACGTTTTTTCATCGTTGAAGAGGATATTTTCTTACGTAGTTCAATGAGTGATGAAAGACTGGTCGCTCTTGCAATGCTCTCGATTGAGGAGTAAGTCAGGGATATAGAGGGTGTTAACGAATCTGTCATAGGCAAATTTGCTGCAATGAAAGAGAGAAGAATGGACTTCATGTACAAGCAGTCTGCATAAGTGAGTGTATAATTTATTGAAATTATTGTTGCATGATTTATAATGTACTTTTGTAGCTTCCTCTAGTAGATCTATAAGCTGTGTTTTGATTTCCAATATTGAACCCCCAGAGTCGAGAGCCACCGGCTGCCACTGATATACAGTGTAAAAATAAGGGTTTCGCCTGTACATTTCTCATAATTTAATAGAGAATGATATTTTATTATCGGTCGTGTCCACAGTAACAAGGAAATGCACTTTGTAATTTTTCGTCAAGTGCGCCTCTCTGTCTGTCTGTCTGTCTGTCTGTCTGTCTGTCTGTATGTATGTATGTATGTATGTAGTAAACATTTGATGAATACTGATAAATAAAATCATGGATAATATATAAATAAAATATGTAAATAAGTAACATTACTCAAAAACTTCATCAAATACTTGAAATAATTAAATTAATAAAATAGTTAATCGAAATGTCCGTAGTATGGGCGCCAGAGTTCACCAGAATGGATCCCTAGAATTTTGATAGAGCATGATAAACTTTATATCCCAGGGCGTGTACATAATGCTGCGTACTGGTACATCTGCTGCAGGCCTTACCTAACCTCCTGAAAACGACTAAATAGGTAGGAACTGCACCTAGGTTCATCAATAACTCCACTGATTCTAAAATAGCCAACTACATTCTTAACAAAATCCGTGCATGAGTACCTCATCAACACACAAAATTATACATATAATACACACACAAATAATTGCTGGAAGACTCCGTATTTACAACAACAAGAATGAAAACAGTGCGAAAACGAAAGCGAGAACTAAACTACCATTTGTAGATAGTCCGATGAACAATGTACATTTATGTAGATAAATACCCTTCACTGTCTCTGTATCAATACTACTTGCCAATTCTCATAATCAGCACTTCTAAAATCACACAGATACTGTACCTCGTAATACTCTGTTCACAGACTTTAACACTTGTTGTAAAGATAACATTTGAGCAACACACGCTTATCGATCCTCAACATAAATTATGGAAAGTCTGAGATAGCTTTCACCAACATATAACGCCAGACCTCCACAAGTACTACAACAATTAATGCGTACGCCCTCCACAATTTGTTGATCAGCCCCTTTCCACGAACATAACAAGACTACGTTTCACGAACATTTGAAGTCCAGTCCAGTATATTGCAACCGTGTCACTACCGTACCGTATATCAGCACTACTTCCTGCTCGTACAGTGTGTCAGTACTCCTTCCTTCTCGTACAGTGTGCCAGTACTCCTTCTTGTCCGTACCGAGTGAGGATCCCGCCGTTTGATCAACCTTTATAGGCATCAGCATTCCCCTTCCTCTCACATAATACGTCTGGATTGGTCCTTACCAGCCAATCATGAGTGATCCACCGTTCAGGGTTGCCCTCAACTTCTTCATGCTCCCAAGACATAAACAAACGCTGGGGTATATCACATGACTCATCGAACTTTCCTAGTACAATAACATCAACAAACACATCTCATCAGACACTGAGATGCCCGCATGAGTCATACGAATTACCAGAGTCCAAGATAGCAATGTTTTCCCACTCATGCAAAACAAATTACTCATACTACCTATATGGTTACCTTCCAGCTTACAAAGATTAATGACAAAATATACAAATGAAATACTGATAATAATAATAAATAATAATAATAATAATAAATCGAATACTGACAATGATATCTCTAACTTCTACATACAGTGCGAGGGTGTGATATATGTAGGCTACTATCACAATGTATGTATGTATGTATGTATGTATGTATGTATGTATGTATGTATGTATGTATGTATGTATGTATGTATGTATGTAATATGTATGCATGTATGTATGTATGTATGTATGTATGTATGTATGTATGTATGTATGTATGTATGTATGTATGTATGTATGTATGTATGTATGTATGTATGTATGTATGTATGTATGTTCGGGCATCACGAGAAAATGGCCGAAGAGTATTTAATGAAAATCGGTGTGTAAAGTCTGGAAATGAGGCACTACAATCAAGGCCGTAAATAATTTTATTTACGCCGATAGAAAGGCACAATACTTAATTCTCAAGTATCTATGTTAATAATGGTCCTATCGATAAATGCTACATATATAGTTATAAAGAATTATACTACCGATAATTTATGTCTTATACATTACTGAAACCATTACCATAATTCACTTCGAAATCGCTATCATTAATACACAAACCAAACCCCATGGCGCAAGCGACCCGAAGAGCCATGGCCTACCAAGCGACTGCTGCTCAGCCCGAAGGCCTGCAGATTACGAGGTGTCGTGTGGGCAGCACAACGGAGCCTCCCGGCTGTTATTCTTGGCTTTCTAGACCGAGGCCACCATCTCACCGTCAGATAGCTCCCCAATCGTAATCACGTAGGCTAAGTGGACCTCGAAAAAGTCCTCAGATGCATGTAAAAATCCCTGACCTAGCCGGGAATTGACCCCGGGGCCTCCGGGTAAAGGGAAGGCATGCTACTCCTACAACGCGGGGCCGGCACCATTAATACTTAATACCCTAAGAATTAATCCATATTCACCACCTTCCATATCGGCTCCTACTTGCACTACCTTCATGCCAACAACACTGCTACTCTCCACTCTCTTACCAGAAGTTTCATTAATGTCAAAGTCACCACTTTTACACATAATCGACCTAACCATTGGCCTAAACTTCTCACGTACACTTAAATCAACAAAAGCACCCTCATTCTGATGTATACTCCGTGAACATTCTTCACTTACTAAACAACCTTTTATCACCTTCACCTTACAATTTCAGAAACTTCCACAAGATTATCGATCGCCACAATGCTATTTCCATCACCACTAGCACAAAGTGAGTCATCCGACACATCTTCCTTTATTACATCACACCTCCTATTCTCAAAATCTCTCTAATCATCGGTTTCCCTCCCCACTTTATAAATTGCTTTAATTGCTCCCTTAATACTTCACCCCTATCATCGATCTTACTGGATAATTCATCACTCATTGTCTTTTACTCCTTATTCTAACTATCGATCTTACTGTTAATACTGATTCTTCCACGAAGGCGCTGCTACACAGCAACAAGCAGATGATAGCATGTACTATGTCCACTAACAATCCTTTTCAGGACCAACCAGAACACATGTCGATCAGACTTGGTAACAATCTCCGCATTTGTCACTTAAGTATCGAATCCATATCACCACCAAAGAGTCAGTATCTGTCTCGCCTTATGCTGGAGAACAACGTGGTTTTATAGCACTACAGGAAACACATACCAGTGACAGTGAAGATCTCTACAGAAGAGGAAAAATAGGTGGTTATAATCTCGCTGGGGCAATCAATAATGAACGTTATGGGATCGCAACTTACATCAGGTCCCAGTTAACTGATTTTAAAGTTGTTTATGAAGACAACTCAAGAGATATCTCTGTCCTGGCAGTGGAAATCTCAGGCATTACTGTTGTGAATATGTATAAACCACCAGGAGTCAGTTGGTCCAGCCGTTCATTAAAAGTTTTTGATCACCCTGTTTTGTACGTCGGAGATTTCAATAGTCACAGCCCAGCATGCGGATACGAATTCGAAGATGACAGTGGGTTCAACCTAAATAACTGGATTGAAGCAAACTCCCTACAACTTGTCCACAATGCTAAACATACTGGCACATTTCATTCTGGCAGATGGCTAAAGGATTATTCTCCTGACCTGTGCATAGTGTCACGGTCAACTCCTGAGAATCAACACACGGTACAACGAAAGGTCATCAGTTCCTTTCCTCACAGTCAACACAGACCAGTTATTATTTACTATAGCACTGAGATCCCTCTTGTGTCTTCAGTACCACAACCTCGTTGGAATTTTCGTCTAGCAAAGTGGGATAAATTTGCAGAAGGGCTTGATAACACTGTACAGTGGATACCACCAGTTCCTGAAAATTACAATAGATTTGTCAACGCCATAAAAGCTAATGCTAGGAAGTTCATTCCCCGGGGATATCGTAAGACGTATACAGTATACCAGGATGGTCAGAAGAATGTAATCAGCTCTACACCGAATATCAGAACTCTCCTAATAAAACAACAGCTGATGACTTGCTAAGGGCTTTAAATAAATCTAAGAGAGAGAAGTGTCACAGAACTACAGCAGAGATGGACTTCACACACTCTAGTCGTAAAGCCTGGAACCTCATAAGAAAACTTGGTAGTGACCCTACAGTGAAACGCAGAAGTTTGCCAATGAACCCAAACACCATTGCCTCCAGACTGACACAAATCTCTAGAGCGAAGATGGACAAGATACACGCAAGTAGTATTAAGAAGCAACTAAGAACGAGAAGATCACAGTTGACATCCCATCCGGAATATTCCTGTGACTTCAGTACTGAAGAATTGGACAAGGCTCTATCCAAGATAAAGATAAATAAAGCTGCAGGTCTGGATGAAATATATCCTGAGTTTCTGAAGGCCATAGGCCCTGGTACAAAACAGTGGCTAGTCAACTTCTTCAATGAAATTCTACGAACTGGTAAATTACCTAAGTTGTTCAAACAAGCCAAAGTAACTGCCGTCTTGAAACCAGGAAAGGAAGGAACTGATGCTTCACATTATCGACCAATTTCACTCCTTAGCGTAATCTACAAGATGCTCGAAAGAATGATACTAAACCGTATCCAGAAAGCAATAGAAAGAGTCATCCCAGTTGAGCAAGGGGGTTTCAGAAAGAATCGTAGTTGTTGTGATCAGGTGTTAACACTGACAACAGAGATTGAAGGAGGATTCCAGAAAAGATTGAAGACTGCTGCAGCTTTTGTTGACCTTACATCAGCCTATGACAAGGTCTGGAGAGAGGGACTGTTGCTCAAGTTTGTTCAAGTCATCCCTTGTCAGAAGCTAGCATGCTTACTAAACAACATGTTATCCAACCGTCGAATTGCTGTATGTTTTGAACGGTGAAAGAAGCAGGGGGAGATCTCTAAATAATGGTTTACCCCAAGGGACAGTTTTATTTCTCATTCTATTTAATCTTTACATCCATGACCTGCCACAAACAACTTCAAAGAAGATACAGTTTGCAGACGATCTAGCTTTAATTACTCAGAGTACCGATTTGGCACACTGTGAGGATGTACTTACAGAGGACCTAGCTACCATGTGTGACTATTTTCACAAATGGAGACTCCAACCAAATCCTAGTAAAAAGGAAGTAACAGCATTCCACTTGCATAACGTGGAAGCTAATCAAAAGCTACATGTGTTTTTTAACGAAACAGAAGTCTCCCACAACTTCTTCCCAAAATATCTGGGTGTCACACTGGATCGATCCTTGTCGTTCAAACAGCATTGCTCGAATCTGTCAAAGAAGCTGAGTACAAGAGTAAATCTACTGCATAAACTAGCGGGCAGCAACTGGGGTGCAGATGCAAACACTCTTCGCACTGCTTCACTTTCTCTAGCATACTCTGCTGGTGAGTACTGCGCTCCTATGTGGGAAAACAGCGTACATTCGAGCAAAATTGATGTACAGCTCAATGAAACCATGAGAGTTGTTACTAGTACAGTGAGGTCCACTTCTACTCAGTGGCTGCCTGTTTTAGCAAACATTGCTCCTCCAGATCTGAGGAGAAAAGCAGCGAAAGTACAGTTGCTCAAGAAGACCTTTACACACAGGAACTCACTTTTGTTCAATGCCTTACTAGATCCACCTGTGATGAGGTTAAAATCCAGGAATCCACTCTGGACTGATCTACACTCCTATGAAGAATTCAGTGTAACAGCAAAATGGAGACAGCGATGGGAACAATGTCCGCCCACCAACGCCTTTCTGATTAAAGACCCAACGAAGAAAGTTCCTGGTTTCGATCTTCCTCGACATGAGTGGTCTAAACTCAACCGTTTCAGAACAGGCCACGGCAGGTGCCGATATATGATGAAAAAGTGGGGATAATGTGAAAGTGCTGCGTGTGAGTGTGGAGCTGAGAAGCAGACATTGCTTCATGTTATTGAGAGCTGTCCACTGTCAGCATTTAAGAACGGTTTACGGACTCTGTACGAATTGACACCAAGTGCAGTGGACTGGTTGTCGAAGCTGGACATTCTACTTTAATTACCTCTATATTTTAATTTGTATGTTAGTTGTATATTTTACACATTATGATTGTAAATGCCATACGATAATAATAATAACAATAATAATAATAATAATAATAGTAAGTGTTAATACTAGACACCTACTTAAATCGCGATTGAAGCATACTATGAATGGAAGCCTCCTCTTGATCCGTTTGCTTAAAAACCCCTACATGCTGAGATTGTGTCGGATTACTCGATTCCTCATCTATAGTTGCCGATTGATCTTTAGTACTATTAGCCATTTCGCTACTCTCACTTAAATTGGATAGACTCGATGTGGTGGAATTGTTTTGACCTCTCTTATCCTGATTCATAAACTTTAATCTCTTTATTTCTCAGTCTTATAATACTCGACTCGCTAAAACATTTCTTCATACTCCAAAATACACATCACGGCATATAAAATAATTCACTGACATAGTTTTTTAGAAATCCATCCACACTTCACAAGAGTGTATCCAAGCTTATAAGCCGAACAGATGTACCAATTATTCAGCCCCACGTTGGGCGCCACATAAATAACTGAATAATTAACTGAAATAATTGAAACAAAATAAATTAATAAAAATATTTAGTCGAAATATCCGTAGTATGGGCGCCAGAGTTCACCTAAATGGATCCCTCGAATTTTAATTTTTTGCTAGTGGTTTTCCGTCGCACCGACGCAGATAGGTCTTATGGCGACGATGGCATAGGAAAGGCCTAGGAATTGGAAGGAAGCATCCGTGGCCTTAATTACGGTACAGCATTTGTATGGTTTGAAAATGGGAAACCACAGAAAACCATCTTCAGGGCTGCCGACAGTGGGATTCGAACCCACTAACTCCCGGATGCAAGCTCACAGCTGCGCGCCTCTCGATTTTTAATAGAGCATAATAATCCTCTCTCCCAGCGCGTGTACATAAGGCTGCGTACTGGTACATCTGCTTCAGGCCTTACCTAAACTTCTGAAAACAACTAAATAGGTGGGAACTGCACCTAGGTTCATCAATAACTCCACTAATTCTAAAATAACTGACTACGTTCTGAATAACACCCGTGCATGAGCACCTCATCAACACACCAAAATATTGCTGGAAGACTAGATATTTACAACAACAACAACAACAACAACAAAGACAGTGGAAACCCAAAAGCGAGGAACAAGCTACCATTTGCAGTCAGTTCGTTGAATATGAATGAATTACAGAGCACATATATGTAGATGAATACCCTTCCGTGGTTCAAATCCCGACCACTCCATGTGAGATTTGTGCTGGACAAAGCGGAGTCGGGACAGGTTTCTCTCCGGTTATTCCAGTTTTCCGAGTTATCTCTCATTCCACGAACATTCTCCAGTAATATTTCATTTCATCTATCAGTCGTTAATCATTGCCCGAGAGGAGTGCGTCAAGCTTCGACAGCCGGCACAATTCCTATCCTCGCCACTAGATGGGGGCTTCATTTATTCCATTCCTGACCCAGTCAAATGACTGGAAACAGGCTGTGGATATAAGCATGTAAGTCTTTGGTAAGACCCCGAATAGAGTATGGTTCCAGTGTAAGGGCCACTCACCAGGATTACTCAATTCATGAACTGGTAGAGATCCAAAGAAAAGCAGCTCGATTTGTTCTGGGTGATTTCCGACAAAAGAGGAGCGTTACGAAAATGTTGCAAAGTTTGGCCTGGGAAGACTTGGGAGAAAGTAGACGAGCTGCTCGATTAAGTGGTATGTTCCGAGCTGTCAGTGAAGAGATGGCGTGGAATGTCATCGGTAGACGAATAAGTATGAGCTGTGTTTTTAAAAGTAGGAAAGGTCACAATATGAAGATAAAGTTGAAATTCAAGAGAAAAAAAAAATTGGGAAAATATTCGTTTATATGTAAGGGAGTCATGGACTGGAATAATTTATCAAGGGAGATGTTCAATAAATTTACAAATTCTTTGCAATCGTTTAAGGAAAGGCTAGGAAAACAACAGATAGGGAAACTGCCACCTGGTCGACTGCCTAAATGAAGAACAAGATTGATTGATTGATTGATTAATTGATTGATTTGATTTGATTGATTGATTGATTGATTGATTGATTGATTGATTGATTGATTGATTGATTGATTGATTGCTTGATTGATTGATTGATTGATTGATTGATTGATTGATTGATTGATTAATTACAACATTGTTGCTAATGTTTCCTCTAGGATGAAAGGGAGAGTCGGCAGAAAGAAAAAGTCCATAGCAGCAGTGGCGCGTCCCCTCTTCGTCTTGATTCATTACGTAAGCAGCACTTTGATGGTAAAATTGGGTTATTTCCATTCATCGTTCAGAAGCCAGCAAAACGGAGTAACAAAAATAGGCCTAGGGGACCATGGTTACAGTACCTGTCCAATCTGTTACACAACACGAATACAGAAAAATGCTCATGGAGAAAGTTCTTCCTGCCATCAAGTCAACATGGCCTTCGAGAACATCATCAAACCCAATCTACGTACAAACGGATAATATTCAAAACCACGCATTGATATTTCTGATCCTGAGTTTATAGCAGCCGCTCTTAATACTGGTCTAACTACACGTTTGTAATGTCAGCCTCCAAATAGCCCAGATCTGAATGTCCTGGATCTCGGCTTCTTCAATCCCATACATTCTCTCCAACATCAAAAGGACCCATCCACAGTAGATGAACTTGTTGCTCTCGCTCTTTTAAAAGCCTTCGAGGACCTTCCTGCTGAAACAATGAACAATGTTTTCCTGATCGTGCAACAAGTCATGACTGAACGCATGAAGATTCATGGAAATAATTGCTACAAACTGCTTCACATTGGGGAAACGTCCAGCCCCATGCCTAAATGGTTAGTGTGCTGGACTTTGGTCACAGGGGTCCCGGGTTCGATTCGAGGCAGGGTCGGGAATTTTAACCAAAATTGGTTAATTTCATTGGCACGGGGGCTGGGTGTATGTGTCGTCTTCATCATCATTTCAACCTTATCACGACGCGCAGGTCGCCTACGGGTGTCAAATCAAAAGATCTGCATCTGGCGAGCGCAACTTGTCCTCGGACATTCCCGGCACTAAAAGCCATGCGCCATTTCATTTATTTTTTTACATGGGGAAACAGAGAAGGCAACGACAGGGGTGTTTACCACTAAATAGTTCTACAGTGTAGCCCCGACATTGTCATTTCATGCTACCTTAGAAAGTGTTGAGTGAACAGGTGCAGTAGTGAGTAGTGTCAATCGCATCGGCTTGTAGTGTATTATTAATTATCTAAGTATATTCCTTTCTGTATTGTGTATTGTCAATAAATTACTTGCTAAAGAAATGCGACTATTATTTTGTGACAAAGAAGTATTTTAAAAAACCATTGTTATTGGTCTATCGAAAAGTATGCATATACATACATACATTATCATTATAGACTGTTATGCCTTTCAGCATTCAGTCTGCAAGCCTCTGTGGATTTACTAAACGTCGCCACAATCCTCGATTTGCAACTAGTGTTGTGGCCTCATTTAGTTCTATACCTCTTATCTTTAAATCGTTAGAAAGCGAGTCTAACCATCGTCGTCTTGGTCTACCTCTACTTCTTTTACCCTCCATAGCAGAGTCCATTATTCTCCTAGGTAACCTATCCTCCTCCATATTCGCCTTACATGACCCCACCACCGAAGCCGGTTTATGCGTACAGCTTCATCCATCGAGTTCATTCCTAAATTAGCCTTTATCTCCTCATTCCGAGTACCCTCCTGCCATTGTTCCCACCTGTTTGTACCAGCAATCATTCTTGCTACTTTCATGTCTGTTACTTCTAACTTATGAATAGACCTGGGATTTTAAGGCAAATGCCTACTACGTTCCTTACGAAATAACATGATTGTTTTAAAATATGTTGACGTTTCATGATAAATACCTTACATTAACAGAGTTTTATAGTGCCCTAAAATGCCTATTTGGAACTTTAGAGCCTATTTTACTATTTTAGTGCCTAAAATTCCTATTTTCTACATTTAAAATCAAATTCAACTTCTATAATTTTTACAATCACACAATGGACATCCTGGAACGAGCAGAACAGGAGAGGGTGGGTTTTTCACAGAAATGTGCTCTTCCCAGACAACTGTCACCAAAGGAATGCTGAGTGAAGGGTGGAGGTGGAGGATTAGCTCAGAAGAACAACGAGCAGGTAGTAAAGGACGTACTGTGTCGAGTGCCGGGCGAGGGGGGGGGGGGGGGGGGAGATTATCTAGGAAGAACAAGGAGCAGGTAGTAAGAAGGGACATTCTGTGTCAAGTCTCCATTGAAAGAACATTTGTTTAAGTGAATATAGTTCATCATGCCTATAACAAAATCATCTAAGAATGCACTTATACAACAATGGCTTGTACAATTTCCAGGGATGACTTTTGATGGCAAGATTATTTTCTGCCAGTACTGCAATAAACAGGTATGTGCATATATCGTAAATTTCATATTAATCTAAAACTAAGGTTTTGATATTGGCTCCTCTAATTAATTGTAGAGACCTAGTCCAGACGACCTGGGTTCGATTTCTAGTACCGGCAGTAATTTAGAAATCTATGAGGTCTGGAACGGTGTTGACCCAGCATCGTGAGGACAATTGAGAAGCTACAGTGGGCAGGGGTCACGGAGGCAAGGCAATACGGCTGAGGGATGTATCGTGCTGACCACACTCCACCCATTATCTGCAGGCCATGAGCTGGGCAGCAACCGTTATTGAAAGCCAAGGCCCTTCGGGGACTGTAGTGTTCTTGTTCTTAATTAACTTTAGAGTAATAATGGCTTAATTTAAATAGTACAAAATTACAAATTTTATTCAATAGCTCACCTTTTCTATTCCTCATCTTAGTCTCTAATTGACATCACTTTATTGTGTTTTAGATTTCACATGAGAAAAAATGCCACCTTCAGCAAGCATGCAGATACTGCCAGTCACAAAGCGAAAGCAGCCATGAAAAGTAACATTAGACAGACTCTGCTCACACAAACTATATCTCCTACAACCCATAATGGTTTCTATGCTGATATGTGTAGAGCCCTAGTTGCAGCAAATATCCCCTGGAATGCTGTGCATAATCCGGTTTTCAGAGATTTTTTAGAGAAATACACCAAGCAGCACATCCCATCAGCATCTACATTAAAGAAGAACTACTTAGATATTTGTTACGATGAGGTCATTTTGTCAATCAGGGAGAATATTGGGGAGTCTTGCATATGGTTGTGTGTGGACGAAACCACCGACTCTGTGGGCAGGTACATTGCTAACCTTATAGTAGGAAAACTGGAACCCAATCAGGCATCTACCGCTCACCTTCTTTGCTCTAAACAGCTTGAGAAAGTCAATAGCCAAACCATTGCATACTTCATCAACAAGGGGTTGCAATTGTTGTATCCTGGGAGTGTTGATGATTCTAAAGTCCTTCTCCTTGTCTCCGATGCTGCTTCCTACATGATTGCCACTGCACCTCTCCTCAAAACTTTCTATCCTTCTTTAATTCATGTTACTTGCATGGCCCATGCCTTGCATAGACCCGCAGAAACAGTTAGGGCCGAGTTTCGTGCAGTAAATACTCTCATTTCAACAATGAAGAAAGTGTTCTGTAAGGCTCCATCAAGAATAGCCATCTTTCGAGAGAAACTCCCCTCTATTCCCCTTCCACCACAGCCAATCATCACCCGCTGGGGTTCCTGGATGGAAGCTGCCCTGTATTATGCAGAACATCTTGAGGAAATCAAGACTGTGATAGACAATTTGCCTTTAACGGACAACTCTGCATGTGTGTCGTCTGTCAAAGAGCTGTTAAATGATTGTTCCAGTGTTCAGAGAGACATTGCGTATATTCAGGCAAATTTTTCATTTCTTCCAGTCACCATTACAAAAATGGAGGAAAAAGGAAACAGTCTCAAACAGCAATTTTCTGTAATTGAGGAAGCTGAGAATAACATACAAAGTGCTAGGGGCAAGGTAGGGGACAAAATAAGAGACAAGTGGTCTAGTGTACTGCAGAAGAACTCAGGTTATTCAGTGCTGAAAAGGGTACATCAGGTAATGGACATCAGGTAATGGATGGGGAAAAGGTAGACTTACCAAGTGAAATTGAATTGAAAAATGTAGATAAATTTTCCTATGCCCCTCTAACATCTGTGAGTGTGGAGCGCACTTTTTCTGCTTTCAAAATGATTTTAACAGACAAAAGACACAGCCTGACTGTGCAAAACTTGGAGAAGATTATTGTTATGTACTGCAAAGCAAACTACGAATGAAAGTACTGTAGGAATGTTCCTCACAAATAATAAACACATACTCCATTCGCGTTTATGCCGTTATTGGATGCCTACAGTGCTGTAATTGTGTACAGTGATTTTAGTATTAAGGTTTTAGATCAGTACTGATAATGGTATATCATATAATCCATAACTTTTTTTTGTCACATTACTTTTTATATTGTTTTTGATAAATGTCTTTTTTTATTATGTCTTAATTTTGCAGTTATTTCGGTTAAGAATAGGGATACCAGGTTTGTTAAAGTAAAAAAGTATCACGTTACAGTTTAAGTGTATATTGTAATATTTTAAACTCTATTTCCTGCCTATCCACACATTTTTTAAACATATTTTAAGTGCCTGTTTTCTCTTTTAAAAACCTATTTACTTATTTTAAAAGCCTATTTTAGGCGCCTAAAACTAATTTTTTTAGAGCCTAAAATCCCAGGTCTACTTATGAATAAGATAGCCTGAGTCCACCCAGCTTTCACTCCCGTAAAGCAAAGTTGGTCTGAAAACAGACCGATGTAAAGATAGTTTCGTCTGGGAGCTCACTTCCTTCTTACAGAATACTGTTGATCGCAACTGCGAGCTCACTACATTAGCTTTACGACACCTTGATTCAATCTCACTTACTATATTACCATCCTGGGAGAACACACAACCTAAATACTTGAAATTATCGACCTGTTCTAGCTTTGTATCACCAATCTGACATTCAATTCTGTTGAATTTCCTACCTACTGACATCAATTTAGTCTTCGAGAGGCTAATTTTCATACCAAACTCATTGCACCTATTTTCAAGTTCCCAGATATTACACTGCAGGCTTTCGGCACAATCTGCCATTAAAACCAAGTCGTCAGCATAGGCCAGACTGCTTACTACATTTCCACCTAACTGAATCCCTCCCTGCCATTTTATACCTTTCAGCAGATGATCCTTGTAATCTACGAACAGCAAAGGTGAAAGATTACAGCCTTGTCTAACCCCTGTAAGTACCCTGAACCAAGAACTCATTCTACCATCAATTCTCACTGAAGCCCAATTTTCAACATAAATACCTTTGATTGCTTTTAATAATCTACCTTTAATTCCATAGTCCCCCAGTATGGCGAACATCTTTTCCCTCGGTACCCTGTCATATGCTTTCTCTAGATCTACGAAACATAAACACAACTGCTTATTCCTCTCGTAGCATTTTTCAATTACCTGGCGCATACTGAAAATCTGATCCTGACAGCCTCTCTGTGGTCTGAAACCACACTGGTTTTAATCCAACTTCCTCTCAACGACTGATCGCACCCTCCCTTCGAAGATGCCAGTGAATACTTTGCCTGGTATACTAATCAATGAGATACCTCGATATTTGTTGCAATCCTTCCTGTTCCCTTGCTTATAGATAGGTGCAATTACAGAACCAGAGTCTGAAGCTGCAGAGCACTGCCCTTGAGGCGGTAGAGGTGGGATCCCTCGCTGAGTTCGAGGGAAAAACCGACCCTGGAGGGTAAACATATAAAGAAGAAGAAGAATAAATATTGTTTAATAGTGTTAACTGGCGATGGTTTTTGTCATGCTCGTCTTAAAGTGTAAAACCGCGTGGTCATCGGTCCGTATCGACAATAATAATTGTGAAGATAATTATAAAACCTTAAGCATATACTAGTATTCTCTATTCTGTGGAATAAAGTCTTCTTCTTCTTAATCTGTTTTCCCTCCAGTGTCGGTTTTTCCCTCGGACTCAGCGAGGGATCCCACCTCTACCGCCTCAAGGGCAGTGTCCTGGAGCTTCAGACTTTGAGTCGGGGGATACAACAGGGGAGAATGACCAGTACCTCGCCCAGGCGGCCTCACCTGCTATGCTGAACAGGGGCCTTGTGGAAGGATGGGGAGTTTTGGGAAGGAAGAGGGAAGGAAGCGGCCGTGAACTTAAGTTAGGTACCATCCCGGCATTTGCCTGGAGGAGAAGTGGGAAACCACGGAAAACCACTTCTAGGTGGGAACTTTACAAATTACGGACCTCCGGGGGTGGCAGCTAATCACGCTAACCACTACACCACAGAGGCGGACAGGAATAAAGTCTTCGCTGGCTGGTGCAGACGGTTGATGTGCGGCTCTCTGACCCCAACTTGGTATGTTCGATCCTGGCTCAGTCCGGTGGTATTTGTCGGTATATAAACGTCTCTAGATTTAGTTTAAACTTGGTAATTAGGAAATTAGTTATATATATTTAAGACGTATTTGTTGTATATAATGTTGTATTTAATCTTCTATAATTGGGTAAATAACCTGTTGATAATAAATAAATCTATCTAAGATTAATTGGCACGTAAAAGAACTCCTGCGGGACAAAACTCCGGCACCTCGACATGTACCGAAAAACCGTCATAAAGTAGTTAGTGGGATGTAAATTGCAACATGTCCTTGCATACTTCTAGGCTATCTAAGCTAAGTTGTAGTTGTGCTGCGTGACTTTGTTTTTACTGTGTCGAAACATGCCACAACGAAAGCGTAAATCCAATAAGTTCTAGTGAAACATATTAGTAGCAATAGACAAATTTCTTTATTCATCATCATCTGTTTACCCTCCAGGTTCGGTTTTTCCCTCGGACTTAGCGAGGGATCCTACCTCTACCGCCTCAAGGGCAGTGTCCTGGAGCTTCAGACTCTTGGTCGGGGGATACAACTGGGGAGTATGACCAGTACCTCGCCCAGGCGGCCTCACCTGCTATGCTGAACAGGGGCCTTGTGGAGGGATGGGAAGATTGGAAGGGATAGGCAAGGAAGAGGGAAGGAAGCGGCCGTGGCCTTAAGTTAGGTACCATCCCGGCATTCGCCTGGAGGAGAAGTGGGAAACCACGGAAAACCATTTCCAGGATGGCTGAGGTGGGAATCGAACCCACCTCTACTCAGTTGACCTCCCGAGGCTGAGTGGACCCCGTTCCAGCCCTCGTACCACTTTTCAAATGTCGTGGCAGAGCCGGGAATCGAACCCGGGCCTCCGGGAGTGGCAGCTAATCACGCTAACCACTACACCACAGAGGCGGACAAATTTCTTTATTACATGGCTTTTAGTGCCGGGAGCGTCCGAGGACATATTCGGCTCGCCTGGTACAGGTCTTTCTATTTGACGCTCATAGACAAACTTCGCGTCAGGATGTGGAATGTTGATGATTAGATAGGGAGAGGGCGAAACCCGATCTCGGCACGTAGCCTACTCCTGTTGAAGAACACCAAGGGATCTGCTCAAAGATTTACGGCTCCATCTGACGGACGAATCACCATCATCAGCGCCATATGCCGTCACTTATTATGAACACTGCGTAGAGGTTTGGAAATAAATCCAGGTTTTTGGTACACAGTCTAGTGGTATGCCACAACCTCTCTTACCCTGCCGGCTAACCACGGTGTCAGTCCATTAGATTTGACGCCTTAACGATGATGGCCACCAGGCGGTGTACGATAGGCATAATTTGTGTGAAAGTGAAGAATTAAATACACTGGCTTACAGGAGTTAGGATATTATGTATTATGTATTGGCACTTCATTTCAACACATAGGCCCTAATATCTCCTCTCGGAAATGAATGCGTCTTCTTTTTTTCCAAGCTGAGATCTGGCAGCCCTAACTGTATGCGGCGTGTGTTCGACCCCGTTCCCTGTTTCCAGGTTTCCACATACCAGTAAACGCAATAGTACATGTGTATCTACCGGGGTGGGCGAATAAAAGTTTTCACGCCGGGCTGAGTAGCTCAGACGGTTAAGGCCTTCTAACCACAGCTTGGCAGGTTCGATCCTGGCTCAGTCCGGTGGTATTTGAAGGTGCTCAAATACGACAGCCCCGTGTCGGTAGATTTACTGGCACGTAAAAGAACCCCTGCGGGACCGAATTCCGGCACCTCGGTGTCTCCGAAGACCTTAAAAAGTAGTTAGTGGGACGTAAAACAAATAACATTATTATTATTATTATTATTATTATTATTATTATTATTATTATTATTATTATTATTAAAAGTTTTCATACCGAGCGAGTTGGCCGTGCGGTTAGGGGCGCACAGCTGTGAGCTTGCATCCGGGAGATAGGGGGTTCGAACCCAGTGTCGGCAGCCCTGAAGATGGTTTTCCGTTGTTTCTCATTTTCACATCAGGCTGTACCTGAAATTGAAAAAAAAAATTTTTTGGAAGTAAAATATGTTTTAGGAATTGAAATACAACGCAAATAAATGAATCGCTAACTGTAGAAAGGCAACAAGTCCACAAAATTCACAAATTCACTTTTTAGCAGAAATCAATTCTAAATGGGTAGACACACCGTTTACTGCTAAAAGAGAATTGCTGCCATCATTTTTATAGGTATGGCAACAGTCTGAATTGTGCTTTTACTGCAGAAAGGGAACATGTCCGGGACTTGTTCCTTTTCTACCGAGCTCGATAGCTGCAGTCGCTTAAGTGCGGCCAGTATCCAGTATTCGGGAGATAGTAGGTTCGAACCCCACTGTCGGCAGCCCTGAAAATGGTTTTCCGTGGTTTCCTATTTTCACACCGGGCAAATGCTGGGGCTGTACCTTAATTAAGGCCACGGCCGCTTCCTTCCCACTCCTAGCCCTTCCCTGTCCCATCGTCGCCATAAGACCTATCTGTGTCGGTGCGACGTAAAGCAACTAGCAAAAAAAAAAAAAAATTTTTTTTAAATGTTCCTTTTCTGCTGTAAACAAAGAGGCAGAAGTGTTTCTGGTAATGCCATTCCTGGCTCTGTAATCACTCGTTTGAGAGCTCATATTGAACAATATCCTACAGAAACTGAACACTGTACTGGAAGAGATAAAGAATACTTGTACTTACCAGTTAATATGAACGTAAAACCATGTATGAGATGTTTATAAAAAAAGAGAAATATTTCCTTTCAACTACACTTGGCAGTGAGAAGAGACTGTCATATAAAATTTTTGGTAATGTTTCAAAGAAAATTACTCATTAGGTTTTGGTCATCCTGCAAAAGATGCATGTGTGGCCTGTGAGGAGCTCAAGTTGAAAATAGAAAGTCCTTTTCTTAATGACAATGCAAAAAGAGCCGCAATAGCAGAGCTTATGGCCCACAATAGGAGGGCTAAAAAGTTTTACAGAAAATTAAAAATACCACAGAGGAGTGCAAAGAAAGACCCTAAAGAAATTGGATTATGTGTAGATTACATGGCTAATGTGGCATTACCGTGCATACCAGTACAAGATACTTATTATTTCAGGCAACTCACAGTGAACGTCTTTGGAATTCACGACATTGCTTCCAGGAAAATGACTGTTTTTATTTATCATGAAGGGGAAGGCGGTAAAGTATGTTCTATGCTTATGTGGTACATACAAAACAAAATTTCAGATGAAGTTAAAACTTTGCACCTCTTTAGTGACAACTGTGCTGGTCAAAACAAGAACCACACCCTTGTTACACTTATGATGGCTCTTTGTGAAACTAAGAGATTCAGCAAAATAAATTTGGTGTTTCCTGTTAGGGGACATTCGTTTATGCCTAATGACCGTGACTTTGGAATTATAAGGAGAAATCTAAGGAAAGTATTATGAAACTGATGAAGTAATTGATCTGATTAACACTTCCTCAAACATTCCTGGAAAGTTTACAGTGAAAAAAATGTCATTTGAAGATTTCATTGACTACTGGGCTTGGTGGCCTAAGTTTTACAAGAGAACATGCTTAAGCAATGACTCTTATGGGAAAAATGTAGTAAAACCTAACAAAATAACATTTTCAATTTCAAAATACTGCGAGATGTCAGTTTCTTCTGATATGTCGGGGGAGTTTGAATGCAGTATGCATATTTCTGGATTGACAAGTGCTATTTTTCGCTTACGAATCACTATAAAGGGCTTGGAACTACCAAATAATAAAGCCTATTCAGCTGTATTACCCATCAACCACTCAAAAATTGTGGATATAAAGAAAACTTTGGTTTATATTCCGGATGAAAAGCTCCGATTTTGAAATGAAATAACGTCATGGCCTGTAACTACTGTGTCCATTCAAGAAGATCAAGCAGCTGAATAAATGAAGCTCTTAAGTAGTGATGTACATCAGTTATTATGATATTAAAACAACAAAATAGCATTATGACAATAGTGTTGCATAAATAAAGCGATTTTCAAGATTTTAGAAACCTCATTTACTACAAAAGGGTTCATGTCCATGTTTTAAAAACAATATTTACACTTAAAAACAAATTCTTAACAAATTATGTATAATTGTACTCTTTAGAACCATACTAACTGTTGAATAACTATAAAAAAATTGAAAAACATGAGTTTGAAGAAGTGTCAAAACAGTTTTTTGTCATTCCTGTAAAATCAGGATTTGTGGACTTGTTGCCTTTCTGCAGTTAGCGATTCAAATATAATGTTTCTATCTTTTGTTTTTACTGTACTCACAGTGTTATAAAAAGTGGACCATAGGCCGTATTTTCTGGGATGCAAAAGCGTTGGCGATTTGAACGATATCCATGGATGATACATACTATGCTGAGGAAGCTGTGTTCATAGATTCTGTCTTGTGTCATAAAATTTCTTAGGTTGTTCGTTTTATATATATACAGGGTTATTCACCTAACATGTTACACGGAAATAACTTCTAAACTATTAAAGATATCGGCATTCTGTTTTCATATTCTTAAATGGTATCCAGGATCTCGTAAAATAACGTGCTACTTCGTCTCATGGGGTGATTAGTACCCGAGATATTGATACTAACTCCATATTTTTAATGGAATGGCACAAATTCACACACCTGGCCTAAAAGTTCAACTGCGTACAAGTTCAAATATGTAAGCATTTTAAAAATCGGACAATTACTTTTTGAGATATAAATAAGAACAGCATGCGCGGTTTTGCATGCCGCATCTGACGGCGTGAAGTCGGGCAAGGCCATATTGACGCGCAAGTAGTTTCCTGGGAGTGAGTTCAGCTACAGAACGGATACCAGGCATGTACTGTAAACATACCCTGGGTGTGCAACGTTATTGTATGACTGGCAAACACACAGCGGGCAAGGGATATTAAAGTTGTTTTGTTTTGACATCGATGTGTAATAGGTTGGGCTCAGTTTAGCGTCTTTTCCCACGGATGGGAATGGGAAGGATTTGGAAAGGACGTCGGCCGTGGCCTATCCTAAAGGTACCTATCCGACATTTGCCTGGTGTTGAACATGGGACACCATGAAAATCACTTTCAGGTTGGGCGAGGCAGGACTCGAACCTGCGCTCTCCCGAATGCACACTACTATAGTCGCGCTTGAGCTCCGCGGAGAGTAATACGTGTAAAATAAATAAATAAATGATAGTGTTGCTGTCATCTCACCACGATCAGCTCTGAACATCCCACATAATAAGTCGAGCCGTTTGTCTTCTAATGTCTAACCTATCCCAACCCAAATAATCCAGCATTGGTAACACTGGTCCTTCGCCTGAAATAACCCAGCACAAAACGAGGTGCGTTTTGTAACCCCCCCCCACACACACACACGGCGGGGGGCGGGGGGCTACATGACCACGCTGTCAAAGCCCGGAAATGAAATAACAAACAGCCACTCTTCTCCGCAGCTTGTCGAGTTTCTTAATCACGTGTAGCGTCTAGCATTCGTAGCTGTCGCCGCGGTGGTCTGGGTTCATTTCTCGGCTCTGATAAGCAATTTAATTCTGGTTGGAGTGCTGGAACGGGGTCACTCAGCCTCGTGAGGCAAAACGGGGAAGAGGTTGGTTCGGTACCCATCTCAGCTATCTTGGAAGTGTTTCTATGGTTTCCCACCGCTACTCCAAGCAAATGTCGGGATGGTTGCTTACTTACGACAACGGCCGCCTCCGTCCCAATTCCTCATCGGAATTACAATTACAGTACAGTACTACAGACACCACAATAACAAAGGTTATCAGACACATTCCAACAGATAGTACACACAAACACACACACACACACAAGCACATGGGGCTACACGACCACGATGTCCAAGCCCCGGAAATGAAATAACAACAACTATTCTCTGTACCCATCGGATGTCTTAATCACGTACGTCTGGAGAGGAACCCGAATAATAAGATGCATTACTGGAAGTGCGACCGTATAAGCATTACTGTTCTGGAGTAAACTTAATCTTTGAAAATGTGGATGTTGTCATGCAATCGCTACTATTTTTTTTTTTTTTTTTTTTTTTGCTAGTTGCTTTACGTCGCACCGACACAGATAGGTCTTATGGTAACGATGGGATAGAAAAGGCCTAGGAGTTGGAAGGAATCGGCCGTGTCCTTAATTAAGGTACAGCCCCAGCATTTGCCTGGCGTGAAAATGGGAAACCACGGAAAACCATCTTCAGGGCTGCCGACAGCGGGGTTCGAACCTACTATCTCCCGAATACTGGCCGCACTTAAGCGACTGCAGCCATCGAGCTCGGTGGTTGTTCGTTATAAGTTTCAATTTCAAAACTGATAGTTTTGCGGAAGAAACAACAGCAGGAAAAAAATTACGGCCAAAATTCGATGTTTTGTTGCCAGTTTTTACTGTTTCTTAAATAATAACTTAGAATGGATGTTTGTGAGAGAGTGTGCCGCTCGTGTTACGAGAGACAGCTGTCTTAAACACAATAACATTAACTTATTGGCAGATGCAACCATCCGACAGTTACTCAACATACGCACTGTAAAAACAAAATTTTCGGCCCATTCTACAATCACATCACCATGTCACCTTTCCGGTGCAGAGTGGCATTAGGGTGAAGTTATTTACTTCTTCTTGGGAAGTCTGCGGGTCCCTTAAATCCCGGGCTCGCCTGCACTGCCGGCTTTGCAGGCCTGAACGTTATGCTCCTGGAACTGCCCCGCCATTCGTCTTAGTGCAGAATGAAATACCGTTCTCAGGGCAGCCAACGATGTGGACCAGCCCCTCTCCGTCTCCCGAATGCAGAACTGTGACCACCGGTAAGCCGAAGCCTAGACTGCTCGTCTACAGTAAGATAAAATCACTCATTAAAGTCACGCATGCTTTTGCAGTAGTCATTCTCATTATAGGTACTTGGAAATAAACCCATCACTGGTGTTCAGGCAGCTCCTAGATTTGACGGGACTATAACTCTTTCCGGCACATAGGCCCTACGCTTCAAATAGATCTTTCGCGCGGTGAGATCACGTGCCCTTTGCAACCAATAGGCATCTAATGACATGACAAATCCCTCAATGAGGAGAACCAAGAGCTTGTGACATCTAGCGGCCTTTCGAAGAACCATTCAGTTGCTCTGTGCCAGAGCCCCACTGCACTGGGGAAGTATTCTGCTGTCAATTCCTTGAAATATTCCCGCGTCCTGCGATCCTCGCGAAGTTAACGCAATGTTGGTTTGGCTCAGGAGAAGAATGGAACTGTAATAATGGTAAGTTCATCAATTTAATTGCATTATCAAGTTATATTTTGGAAGATATCATAAGTTTATGTCGCATGCTGTTGCACTGGCTTGTTCCCGGCGATTCTTTAGAGTGAAAACTTTTATCAGCTCCTCTTTCCGGGATGTTTCTTTTTCTTTTGTCTTCTTTCTTAAAAGAGAAGAGCGACACAGTTAGTTTTAAAGATTTTAACGTGCTGTTTGGATGTCGTACTTCATTTCATATGAAGATAATCAATTTGTTGCCGTTCTGTTTTCATGGTTGAGCGCTTTATGGTCATCAGGTCCGTGTGCTTTCTCTGTACGTATTTACAGTATATTATCTGTTTTATCATTGCGCGTTAGTGAGAAGGGATAATAGGACTACGTTCTGGATAGATACATTGTAATTTTAACTTATATATTATCCCAACACTACATAAAACATTGTGTGAAGTCTCTCTCAACTTAGTGGCGGGATATTGCTGTGGCCCGGGTTCGAAGCACTTAACTTTGTATCATTGGTTCTTAGCCGTATCGGTCTATGTCACAGGACATAATAATAATAATAATAATAATAATAATAATAATAATAATAATAATAATAATAATAATAATAATAATAATAATCGCCTCTGTGGAGTAGTGGTTAGTGTTATTACCTGCCACCCCCGGAGGCCCGCGTTCGATTCCCGGCTCTGCCACGAAGAAAAGTGGTACGAGGGCTGGAACGGGGTCCACACAGCCTCGTGAGGTCAACTGAGTAGAGGAGGGCTCGATTCCCACCTCAGCCATCCTCGAAGTGGATTTCCGTGGTTTCCTACTTCTGCGGTCTCCCGCAAATACTGGAATGGTACCTAACTTACCTCGTTCCTTGCCCATCCCTTCCAATCTTCCCATCCCCCACAAGGCTCCTGTTCAGCGTAGCAGGCGAGGCCGCTTGGGTGAGGTACTGGTCCTCCTCCCAGTTGTATCCCGGACCAAATGTCTCACGCTTCAGAACACTGCCCTTGGGGCGGTAGAGGTGGGATACCTTGCTGGATCGGAGGGAAAAACCAACCCTGGAGGGTAAACAGATTATACAATACAATCAGCCATTTCAATCATTAAAATGATGTGGCCTCTTTAAGTCGTGGGTATAGGTAGGCCTTCAACAGTCTTCTCCAAGTAGAACGGTCTTGGGCAGATCTCATCCAAGTGGTACCAGCGATCTTCTTGATATCTTTGTCCCATCTGTCCGGTGGTCTTCCTCTAGGCCTTCGATGTTCTCTCGGACTCCACTCCAGCACTAGTTTTGTCCATCTATCATCATTTCTTCGTGCAACATGGCCAGCCCACTGCCATTTTAAGGAGCGTACTCTCTCTAAGATGTCTTTAACCTTTGTAACAGACCGGATGTCATCAGCTCTTTTCCTATCTTTCTTTGTATAGCCTAGCATTGACCTTTCCATGGCTCTCTGCGCGGTCCGAAGTTTCCCTTTTGTGAATTCGTTCAGAGTCCAAGTCTCACAGCCATAAGTCAGCACAGGAAGGATGCATTGGTCAAATACTGTTTTCTTCAGATTTGCTGGCATTTTTGATCTTAATACTGAAGAATTCCTTCCAAATGCTTGCCATCCGAGCTTGATGCGCCTATAGATTTCTGGTCTTATATCACCTGTCATATTTATAATCTGGCCAAGGTAGATGTAATCACTGACCTCTTCTAATGGCATGTTCTTAATATTTACATTTCCAGCTTGAACCCATTCGTTGGACATAACTTTTGTTTTGGAAAGGTTTATGCTTAGGCCAATCAACTGACATTCTAATGCAAGATCTGTAATTAAGGTCTGGAGCTCTTCGAAGTCGTTTGCCAGTAAAGCAATATCATCTGCAAATCTCAAGTTATTTAGCCTTTTCCCATTAATTCTAATTCCCTTTTCTTCCCAGCTCAGCTTAGACATAGCCATCTCTAGGACCGCTGAGAATAGTTTCGGGGAGATGGGATCACCTTGTTTGACACCTCTGTTGATGGGGAATTCTGGGGTTGATTTACCGATATTAACGAAAGCTGAAGAAGTCTCATAGATATTGTTGAGCACTTGGATGTAAGCTGCTTCCACTCCTTGCTCATTGCAGATTAAGAAATAATAATAATAATAATAATAATAATAATAATAATAATAATAATAATAATAATAATACACTCAGTACGACATGTTTCTGTTGTTTACTACACAAATTTTCTATCGCCAATTCCGTGAATTTATTTTTCCAGTGAGCCTCTGAAGG
Source organism: Anabrus simplex (assembly GCF_040414725.1). NCBI lineage: Eukaryota > Metazoa > Arthropoda > Insecta > Orthoptera > Tettigoniidae > Anabrus > Anabrus simplex. The sequence goes on along the minus strand of NC_090265.1, from coordinate 1,644,367,763 downwards.
CACTGATTGGACAATAGGAATGAAAATGCAGTCTTTTTTTCATTCATCTTCCCATATTGATAAGGAACTTGTACTTATAATCAGTTTCAATTCGGTCTTAATGAATGGTGTTTGTACAGTATATGCAATATGAGTAAGAATTTTGCATGGGAATATTAACTGTATTATTACTTCTTACATATTCTTTTATTATTAGCGACGAAGTAGCTCGGTTCACACGGAAGGATGTGGGTTCGATTCCCCGCCAGGAAGTCGAAAATTTAGAAACGAGATTTCCACTTCTGTAGAGGCACGTGGCTCTGAATTTCACACAACATACACAAAAAATGAGGACTAGGTTGATTCCTGGGTGCAAATGCGGCCGGGCTAACCTTTAAATACCACACTAGCTGATGTACCCGTGCTTCGCTACGGAATTCTAAATTTTATACAGAATTCTAGGTTAGGTAGTGTAAACGTTGTGAGCAAGATTATATTAAGTTGCATAGCTCTTAACGTTGCCCTAGAAACACGACGGGGAAGTCACCAACGTCTTTTCTCATATGAAGACTGGATTAGGCAATATTCATTGTAATGGTAGGCCAGCTTGCCTACCGTCAGTCACAATCAGGTTGGGGAGTTTTCATTATAATGGCAGACACTCACTCTCCGCCTGCCTTTATAGATTCTCAGAAAGACTCTCTCAGAAGTTTTCCCAACTGAAATGAACATGGGTCATTACAATAACGTCAGTAGGAATGGCGCGATTCAAAGCAATGCTTTCGTATGAAATACTCGATCAAATGAAAAACCACACATTTTCTCACTTTTAACGAACAGTACTATGCTGCCGAACTAACAGTCCAAGGCTACAGAGCTGGAATGACGGAAACGCAGACATCCGTGATCCGTGAACAATGTTCGTCCTTTTTCCGGCGGGGGGATTCGAATAGTGGATAGTTCCAGGGCAAAAACTATGCTCGTTTACTTACCCGATGAGTCGTAAAATCTCAATTCACTACACTGGCGGGGGAAAGAACTATCTGACATGGAGGCAATTTTTACTCCAAGCCAGAGAAGAAACCACATCTTCGCTGCTAATTTGGAATAAAATTAATGTAGATTTAATAAAAGTGGAGAGAAGCTTTTCTTAAGAAACGGCTCATTTCAGGGTTGAATTTTGAGTTATTTAGTGAATTGTGGTACTATAATTTGGAATAGGCCTAAATTTTAATTCTAGACCAGTTCATACTACTACTGGCCGACCCCGTGGTGTAGGGGTAGCGTGCCTGCCTCTTACCCGGAGGCCCCGGGTTCGATTCCCGGCCAGGTCAGGGATCTTTACCTAGACCTGAGGGCTGGTTCGAGGTCCACTCAGCCTCCGTGATTAGAACTGAGGAGCTATCTGACGGTGAGATAGCGGCCCCGATCAAGAAAGCCAAGAATAACGGCCGAGAGGATTCGTCGTGCTGGCCACACGACACCTCGTCATCTGCAGGCCTTCGGGCTGAGCAGCGGTCGCTTGGTAGGCCAAGGCTCTTCAAGGGTTTTAGTGCCATGGGGGTGTCATATTACTACTACTAACTGAGCCTCTGACTTAAGTGCGCACAAAGCTCATTCAAAACAGCGTGTCAGAGTATGTATCGAATAGCTGGCATACTATGATGAACCAGTGTGTTACGTACCAGCAGTATCAGAAAATGTATGGATCAGAGAAATAGCATGCTAAAGAAGGAAGTTTTCTAACTCCTCAGCTATTTCCCGCCAATATTCAGTTAGGCTATTATCAATCAATCAATCAATCAATCAATCAATACTGATCTGCATTTAGGGCAGTCGCCCAGGTGGCAGATTCCCTATCTGTTGCTTTCCTAGCCTTTTCCGAAATGATTTCAAAGAAATTGGAAATTTATTGAACATCTCCCTTGGTAAGTTATTCCAATCCCTAACTCCCCTTCCTATAAATGAATATTTGCCCCAGTTTGTCCTCTTGAATTCCAACTTTATCTTCATATTGTGATCTTTCCTACTTTTATAGACGCCATTCAAACCTATTCGTCTACTAATGTCATTCCACGCCATCTCTCCGTTGACAGCTCGGAACATACCACTTAGTCGAGCATACCGGTCTGGATCTCTCCGTTGACAGCTCGGAACATACCACTTAGTCGAGCAGCTCTTCTTCTTTCTCTCAATTCTTCCCAACCCAAACATTGCAACATTTTTGTAACGCTACTCTTTTGTCGGAAATCACCCAGAACAAATCGAGCTGCTTTTCTTTGGATTTTTTCCAGTTCTTGAATCAGGTAATACTCGGTACGCAGCAGTAATCCTATCGGAGTTGAATGTCAGTATAAGAGGCAAAGAACATTACAACAAACAACGGCCAGTGTAATGTTATTGTTGATCAATATTAAGCGCTTTCGATATTGTAGGCCTTCATATTATTGTCTTCCGGTTCTGAAATACCACTCTTATCATAGTCGGTACGTTGAAACTGAATAAAACATAAATGATCGGAAATTGTATTCCCTGTAACTTTTGTTATGTAGTACTTTTCCATAGGACGAAGAACATAGTTATTTAAAAATTAAATTTTAGGTGCCTTCCCCTAAACTACCATTTCACCCAGGGTGAATAACATTGTTTATAGCTTAAACTGTAGTTTCTTATTCCCCGACTCTATATACCGATTTTCATTAAATTCTGTTTACCATTTTGTCGGGGCTTGGCGTTGATATGGACTTAGCAACAAAAATCCAAATTCATGAATATCTGTGTTATCATAGCCGGTACGGTAAAAATGCATAAGACGTAAATGATCAGAAATTTAATTCTATATCACTTTAGTTATGTAGTATTTATCGATATGACCACTAATCATATAAATATTTGAGAATTGAATTTTAGGCCTTCCCCTAAACTACCATTTCACTCAGCGTGAATAAAATTATTTATAGCCTAGATTGTAGCGGCTCACCCCCCGACATTACATACCGATTTTTATTAAATTCTCTTCAGCCGTTTCCTCGTGATGCGTGTACATACATACATACATACATACATACATACATACAGACAGACAGACAGACAGACAGACAGACAGAAATTACGGAAAAGTAAAAAATGCATTTTCTTGTTACTGTGGACATGATCGATACAGAAATACCATTCTTTTCAAATTCTGAGCAATGTACAGACAAAACTCTTATTTTATATATATAGATAGTGTCGAGGTTACGGATAGTGGAAGTCTTTACCTTCCTTTAATTCAAGGGCCTTCATGGCATGTACGGAGATGGTTGTTCAATTATTCCCGTTTAAAAGACCTCTACCAACCTTTATTGTGCTTATCGGTACCTTGGAAACCTCTCGATTTTTTTCTCACAAAATATGTTTTCTAGAACGAGTGGAATACGTCTTGGATATTCCAAGCAGTGTAATTGGCTGACCAAACTTTGGTTTAGAGGACCTCGGGTTCAATTCTCGGCCGGGTTCAGGATTTTAGTTATTTTCCATTCATCTTCCCATATTGATAAGAAACGTGTACTTTATAATCACCGAGTTCGATAGCTGCAGTCGCTTAAGTGCGGCCAGTTTCCAGTATTTGGAAGGTAGTAGGTTCGAACCCCACTGTCGGCAGCTCTGAAAATGGTTTTCCGTGGTTTTCAATTTTCACACCAGAAAAATGCTGGGGTTGTACCTTAATTAAGGCCACGGCCGCTTCCTTCCCACTCCTAGCCCTTTCCTGTCCCATCGTAGCCATAAGTCGTATCTGTGTCAGTGCGTCGCAAAAAAAAAAAAAGAATATAATCAATTTCAGTCCGGTCTTAATGTTATTATTTTATTTTATTGTTTACTTGTTTTAATAAACATCTTCGTCTACACACAGAACTTCACGCTACAAAGGCCTACCACCACAGAAACACTCAATAGTAAATACCTCCCTCCGCATAGGTTTGGCATCATTACTTTTTTTTTTTTTTTTTTTTTTTTTTAATGCTTTACATAGGCTATATGACTATGAAGGATTAGGAAAGGGCTGGGAGTGGGAAGGAAGCGGCCGTGGCGTAAATGAAGGTACAGCCCCAACATTTGCCTGGCGTGGAAATGGGAAGCCCTGGAAAACCATCTTCAGTGGTGCCGACAGTGAGGTTCGAACCCACTATCTCCCGAGTGCAAGCTGACAGCTACGTGATCCAAACCGCGCGGTCACTCGTTCGGTGGCGCCAGAAAGGGCATCCGGTCGTGAAACTGGGCTGAATCCCTACAAAATACCGACCCCAGGTAAAGGGGGAAAAGGTCAGGGAGAAGAAGAAGAAGAAGAAAAAAGACGACTTACGGGTAGTGTGAAAATTCTCAAAATGCAGCCCTGATCATCTCCCAAACAAAATTTACGTTTTTTTTGTACGTTAAGAAAGTGATAATTTTGTTTGACTAAAAAACCTTTACAATTCGAGCTTAGAGACCACTAGTTCATATTTTTGTTTTTACAATTTGCTTTACGTCGCACCGACACACATGGGTCTTATGGCGACGATGGGATATGAAAGGGTTAGGAGTGGGAAGGACGCGACCGTGGCCTTAATTAAGGTACATCCCCAGCATTCTCCTGGTGTGAAAAAAGGAAATCACAGAAAACCATCTTCAGGGCTGCCGACATGGGGTTCGAACCCCGCACCTTTGGATACAATTTCTGTGTGTGTGTGTGTGTTTTTTTTGCCGGCTGACTGGCTCAGACGGTTGAAACGCTGGTCTTCTGACCCCAACTTGGTACAGCGATTCTGGCTCAGTCCGGTGGTATGTGAAGGTGCTCAGATACGCCAGCCTCGTGTCGGTGTATTTAGCGGCTCGTGAAACTCCTGTGGGGCAAAATTACGACACGTTGGCTTCTCCGAAATCGTAAAAGTAGTTATTGGGGCGTAAAAACAATAACATTATTAGTCTATGTAATTTATATTTTTACCTTAAATGGTGGTGTTGGTGACGCGGGGGGGGGGGGGGGTGGTTGCAAGGAGGTGCAATAATTTTTTTACTGATATTTTGAAAAGGAGCTTTATTAAACAAATTCAAACAGAAGTTACTTTTAGTATAATTCTGAACTCTTTTTCTCATTGGAACTAAAATTATTCGCCCTTCAGCAATTCAATTCATTATTCCTGTAATCTGTGCGAAATATTCCTCGGCCCGTGTAACCAAATTTACATGGCGTGATTTTCACCTTGTACACTTACGCGCCCGCTAAAGTTCGTGCACACTGTTTTCGAGAACGTGTTATGTAAATGAAAATCCACAGCCTGTTTTCAGTCAGTCGACCGAGTCAGGAATGGAATGAATGAAGCGGCGAGGATAGAAACTGTGCCGGCTGGCGAAGCCTCTCCTCTGGGGCAATGATTAATTACTGACAGATGAAATTATATTGGAGAGTGTTGCTGGAATGATAGATGACAGGGAAAACCGGAGTACCGGGAGAAAAACCTATCCCGCCTCCGCTTTGCTCAACACAAATCTCACACGGAGTGACCGAGATTTGAACCACGGAACCCAACACTGAGAGGCCGGCGTGTTGCAGCTTGAGCAACGGAGGCTTTCGAGAACGTGTTATAAACGTCACAAAATACATATCATAAATAAATAATTTGATTAATTAAAGGTAGATTATAAGGAAACGACTCAACCCCATGGCGCTACAGTCCTGAATAAGGGCCTTGGCCGACCAAGCGACCGCTGCTCAGCAAGAAAGCCTGAAGATTACGAGGTGACGCATGGACAGTGTGACGAATCTTCTCGCCAGTTATTCTTTGCACTCTTAACGGGGGTCGTTATCTCGCCGTCAAATAACTCATCAATTATAACCACGTAGGCTGAGTGGACCACGAACCAGCCTACCAGCCACAGATCCAGGTAAAAATTTAAATTCTTTACCTCAAACGAAATCGAATCTGACAACTTAAAGTATAGGGCCTAGCAAATGCAATAAAAAGGAAACTGAAAACAGAAAATATTGATAAACATCTAAGTGTTTCTTGGGTTATGCTAAAACCAAAAAACCAAACCCTATGGCTCAGCAGGCCTGAAGGGCCATGGCCTACCAAGCGACCGCTGCTCAAGAATACAATAATTTGTAGTTAAAGTACTTTAATTCCTTTTCACAATCCGTGCGAAGAATGGATACCTAAGCAGTAGCCTAATGCGTGTGGTGAGTCAAGAGTCTCTTCCTGCCTAAAATTTAAGTAAGTTTAAAATCCGGGGGTTGAGGAAGATGACTTTCCAGACACATTTGCAGATCGAGCGAGTTGGTTATGCGGTTTGAGTCACGTAGCTGAGAGCTTGCTTTCGAGAGATAGTTCGAATCTCACTGTTGGCAGCTCTGAAAGTGGTTTTCTGTGATTTCCCATGTTCAAACCAGGGGCTGTGCCTTAATTAAGGCCACGGTCGCCTCCTTTCCAGTCCTACCCCTGCCTTACCCATCGTCCGCATAAGACCTGTCTGTGTCGATGCGACGAGGAAAAAAAAAAGGGGGGGGGGGAAAGGAAGATTGCTACAGGAAGTGCGATCCTTTTGGCAAAATTAACAGTTGCTTGTCTTCTTTTGCTCTGTTGCTCTCAGACGGGGAAAACCTTATTCCTCCTCCTCTCATCGGTATTCTGCATTCCCCTGCTCCCACATGCTATTGCGCGCAACTGCTGCGGCGCTCATCTGCTGCAGATTCCGGAGTGTGACCTGGTGTACGTCTCGTAGATACGATTCACGCCGTACTTTTGAGATATACAGGAATTGCTCCATGTACTCATTGCTCGTCTTTCATAGCCTTTTTCATAAAATTACGAAACCTATGAGTCTGTTACGGCCATCTTCAGTTAGATCGGACTTATAAAATAGCATTATTATTATTATTATTATTATTATTATTATTATTATTATTATTATTATTATTATTATTATTATTATTATTATTATTAATTCGTTATATTCAAATAAGAAGCGGATTTGGACTTATTTACTACAATGATTCTTCTTTTCTTCCCAATGTATCTTCATTTGTTCACAGAGTGCGTTCTTCTTTCCATCTTGTGTATTTTCTTTTCGGTTTCTATACAAAATGTATGTTTGCCTGCTAATCTTCTAAATTCTGTTTTATGTTAAATGGTTTCCTCGGTAATACCAGTTTCTTCCAGATCTTCGCCTATTTCCAGCAACCACTTGTTGAGGCTGTGTGCTAGATTTAGAAGATTTTTTGCCAGCCTGTTGTTATCCATTCTCTGTAGGCGCCCGTAGGATTTAAATCGCCTTCTTTTTCATACAAATCCCATTTTTGTACTTTGGTGCTAGGATTTTTTTCTGAGAATTTTTCTCTTTTGTTTTTTCCATGTTTTCTATTTGTGATATGCCGCCATGCCACAAGTAACCTGTATCTTTCCTTGGACTGGATCTATCTGGATTTTTTTTTTTTTTTTTTGCTAGTGGCTTTACGTCGCACCGACACAGATAGGTCTTATGGCGACGATGGGATAGGAAAGGCCCATGAGTTGGAAGGGAACAGCCGTGACCTTAATTAAGGTACAACCCCAGCATTTGCCTGGTGTGAAAATGGGAAACCACGGAAAATCATCTTCAGGGCTGCCGACAGTGGGATTCGAACCCACTATCTTCCGGATGCAAGCTCACAGCCGCGCGCCCCTAACCGCACGGCCAACTTGCCCTGTCTATCTGGAATTACCGTTATCAATTTCTCGACAACATGGTAACTAACTTATATCAACCAGTGTTCGTCTATGTATACGTTATCTTCTCACTGTGCGCTTTCTTCCTGTAACTGAAAGCTTGAGAAAATGTTGATCAAGTGAACCCCGTTCTACTCCTCAGTCCAGAATTTTTTTTAAAAACCCTTGAACTGACCGGAAAACGAACCCAGGACCTTGGAATGAGAAACAGGCACGCTACTTCTACAAGCACAGGGCTGGCTCATAATAATATTAGTATTATATTTACATTATCTAGAATGTCTTTAATTTTCTTACAGTTCTTGACCCTTACCATTCTTTCGTGGATACACTTATTTTTCTTCGGAACTCTTTATCTCCGCGGTGGGCGGAGTCATAGGATGTCATATGTGTCCTTCCTGCATGTCGTAAGCGGGAACTAAGAGTGGAACAACCAAAGATTCTGTACTCTCTCTTGGCTTGTCAGCCTAAAAACATATCCATGATACTATGCTTTTCCACGTAGAGGAGAAAATGTACGAGTGCGAAGATTTTTAAAATAGTGTGTTAGAAAATCATAGGATGGCCTTGTTCACCTAAAACAATACTAATAATTAACACTGAAAATTCGGGGATTTCTGGGATCAAGTGATTATATTGGGGAATATTCCAGGGACATAATTCCTCCGGGACAAACAGTAAAGTCCGCCTCTATGGTGTAGTGCTTTGTGTGATTAGCTGCCGCCCCGGGAGGCCCGAGTTCGATTCCCGGCTCTGCCACGAAATTTGAAAAATGCTACGAGGGCAGGAATGGGGTCCACTCAGCCTCGGGAGGTCAACTGATTTCGATTCCCTCCTCAGCCATTCTTGAAGTGGTTTTCCGTGGTTTCCCAATTCTCCTCCAGGCAAACGCCGGGAAGGTACTTAACTAAGGCCACGGCCGCTTCCTTCTCTCTTCCTTGTCTATCCTTTCCAATCTTCCCAGCCCTCCACAAGGCCCCTGTTCAGCATAACAGGTGAAGATTCCTGGGTGAGGCACTGGTCTTCCTCCCAGTTGTATCCCCCGACCCAAAGTCACACGCTCCGGTGGGATCCCTCGCTGAATCCTAGGAAAAAACCAACCCTGGAGGGTAAACGGATTAAGAAGAGGAAGAAGAACAGTGAAATTCGGGGATTGTCCACCGAAAACGGGGACGTCTGGTAGCCATACTCAAAGAGCTCTGAACTAGAGAGCGACCACGGGCCTTCTAGCTTAATCTTCTCTGTGACCTTGTAATCAATTGTTGCGCTCTTCTGACCCTGGTGATTTGGGTAGCCTTTCCCTTTCTTTTGTTCATACACTTAATTTTTGTCTTTCAAGTAGAGTTAAAAGGATTATCTGTTTGTGCCTCCCCTTAAAACAGTAATCGTCGGGATAAGTGGTTCAGATGGTATAGCGGTGGCTTTCTGAGCCCAAGTTTGCGGATACCATCGTGGTCCAGTCCGGTGGTATTTTAATATTAATGTTATTTGCTTTACGTCGTGCTGACTACTTTTTCGGTTAACGGAGACGCCGATGTGCCAGAATTTTGTCCCGCAGGAGTTCTTTTGCGTGCCAGTAAATCCACCGACACGAGGCTGACGATTTGAGCACCTTCAAATACCACCGGACTGAGCCAGAATCGAACCTGCCAAGTTGGGGTCAGAAGGCCAGCGCCTTAACCGTCTGAGACACTCAGGCCGGCACCGGTGGTATTTTAAGGTGGATGTAAAATAACTTACGTGAGACGAAATTACCGGTACCTCGGTAACTCCGAAAACCGTAAAATTAGTTATCATCTCCTAAAAGCCTTGACTTGTCGATGCTTATCTTCCTTCTGCTTTTTGCTTCAGATCTTGACAGTTCTTGTGCATTGTTATGTGTGTTATTTCGTCCACCATCGTGGTCTCTCTTCCAATTTCTTCTTCAAGATAAAGCAAGTGATTACAAAATGATGTCTTCTTTCTCTGAATTACCGAGCGAGTTGGCCGTGCGGTTAAGGGCGCACAGCTGCGACCTTGCATTCAGGAGATAGTGGGTTCGAACTCCTCTTTCGGCAGCCCTAAAATGGTTTTCCATGGTTTCCCGTTTTCAAAAATGTTCGCAAGTGCTGGTGGTGTACCTTACTGAAGGCCACGGCCGCTCCCTTCCCACTCCTAGCCTTTTCCTGTTCTATCATCGCCATAAGACCAGTCTGTGTCAGTGCGACGTAAAGCAGATTGTTGGTTTTCTCTGAATTGTATGTATTAGTTGCAGGAGTTCCCTGACTACGCTTAGTTAGTTCTCGTTCCTTTCCAAGAAGTTCTCGTTATTTTTTTTCCAAATCCACATCACCATTGCCTCCAGATGTTCATGATTTTTCTTTAACAATATCCAGCTCTCGCTGTACACTCCAAATGGAAGAACAAATTTACTTCGTATTTCGAGGTTGATTATCTGTTTAATGAGTAGCTTTACCCCCTTCAGTGGAAACTCACCAAGCTGTCTGCCTGACCATACTAATGTCTGTCTTGCGTCCCATATATGAACGATGAGAACTGGAAGAACAATGTTCACTTCTAGATTTCTCAGTAGAACAACTTGGAGCATGTTGACGCGTTAAGGAACATAAAAAAAACAATAGCTAGTATGTGGGCGTAATATAATCAGGATCATTTATCTTCAGCGTTCTCTCACTCAAAATTCGTACAGCAAAACTTAGTCCGCCTGGTGGCCATGATCGTTGATCGTTAAGGCGTTAAGTCTAGGACTATACAAAGGGCACTAGGACAGTTTTGCAATGTGAGTGAATGCTTTAGACTTTTTCAAAATAATTTCCACCACACTCAGTACACTTCTCCATACGTCGAAACTAGTCACTGAACCAACTCTGCCACTTTTCTTCGGTTACATTTTTACACTCTTGATCCCATGATGCCAGAAGCTCCTCATCGGATGCAAAACGCCACCCTTTCAGCATCATTATCACATCTGGGAAGAGCGCGAAATCACATGAGGCAAGATAAGGACTCTATGGAGGGTGATCAAGCACTGTCAACCCTGATCTGGCAAGAAAATCCATTGTTACATTAGCACGATGTGCTGGAGCTTTGTCGTGATGCAAGACCCGTGACCTTGGACGGAGCTGCTCGAGAGACTGGATGACCTGAGGCAGACAAGTCTCACTGTACCACTTCGCAGTAACTATCCTTTTTGTTTCTAGCACAACCCGAGTCAGGATGCCCCGTTTAGTGGAGAATACTGCAATCATCCTTTTCTTCACTGACCTTGACTTTCGCACAGTCACAGGAGTACCCTCATCTTCAAAAGCCACACCTTGTTCTGGGATTTTGTTGGGACATCATAATAATAAAGCCAAGTTTCGTCACCTGTAACGATGCTAGTGACGTTACGCGAAGTCCCATTTTCAAACTGTTTTAACATTTTTCGGCATCATTTCACTCGATATGCCCTTTGTTCCTCTGAAAGTGAAAGGGGTACCCAAAGGGAACAAACGTTTCTAACATGGAGATGGTCGTGTAGAACTGAATGAATAGCTGGTGCAGGGATGTGGAGGGTCTCTTCTACCTGCCGATATGTCAACCGCCTCTCTTGCTGCAACATTTTCCTCACAGCTTCAATTTTTTCCTCAGTCACTGATTCAGACGGTCGCCCGGAACGAGGATCGTCCTCAACCCCAACATTTCCGTTCTGGAACTCTTTGTACCAGCGGAAAATTGTTGTCCGATGTGGACAGACTTTCCCCAGCACAGGAGTCATTTCCTCCAGGCACTGGTCAACAGTTAATCCACGAGCAAAATTGTAGTGGATAATTGCGCGATATTTACCTTTAGAGCACACTGACATCTTAACTTGCTCTCAATCCCACTGCTTGGTAACAACTGGCGTGAAGGTCGCGCCTTACTGTCTTCTAGACCGGTTTTCACCCCTCTTTTCATCCCGGACTGTAACAGCGGTGTCCAGCCAACCGTTTTTGCGTATTGCAAAACTTTCCTGGTGCCCTTTATATGGTCTGACGCCGTGGTTAGCCGGCTTGATACACGTTGGTGAAGAAAAAAAATCACCATCAGAATGTTGATCGGCACTGTAGGAGAGATGGTGAAATACAATGTCTAATCTCTAGATGCATGTCAAAAGATTGGACTCAAACAGAAACCTCTCTGGAGTGTTTGTGTAGAGTGACGACATGTGACGCTGCTGATGGTGATTCGTCCGTCGGACGGAACGTTAAGCTTTGAGCTAACTTCTGGGTATCATTCGATAGGTGTAGGCTATGTGCTGACACCGGGTTTCACCCTTTCCCTACGTTATTATCACATCATCATCATCACCATCATAATCATCATCATCATCACCATCATCATCTTCTGACATCCAGATGCGCAGGTCACCAATGGGAGTCAAGTAGAAAGACGTGCACCAGGTGAGGCGAACATATCCTCGGACACTCCCAGCACTAAAACACGCCATTCGGTAAATAAATAATAGCACTGTTATTGCTTTCATGTCCCACTACATACTTTTGAAGGTTTCCGAAGACGCCGAGGTGCCAGAATTTTGTCCCGGAGGAGTTCTTTTCCATGCCAGTAAATCCAGTAAATCTACCGACACGGGGCTGACGTATTTGAGCACCTTCAAATACCACCGGACTGAGCCAGGATCGAACTTGCTAAGTTGGGGTCAGAAGGCCAGCACCTCAACCGTCTGAGCCACTCAGCCCGGCGGTAAATAAATCAATCGACAGGAAATGTAGACATGTAAATTCGTGTCCTTGTCCCATTGTGGTGCAGTTCTTTTCAGGCACACGCCCAATGAAGGCGAGCTGCATGTAGCCTACCTTTGTAACCACATACCAGCCATCCTGCCAATTTTAACAATACTGCAATCGAAACCGGGCCTCTGAAGACGGAGCTGATAGCGCTAACCGTTATAATTTAGAGGTGAACACTAAAAATAATTGATTGTAAAAATGAGGATGCTACAGTCCTACGTTATTTTACTTCTCTTTATATGCTTGAGTGTAGCCACAACTCTTGAGTATAGACTATAGTACGTTTGGTGTCGAACTGTCCACGTCCGTAGATTTGGTATGTGTGTGTAGTTTAACTAAGTATTTAAGACTTGAATTGAGAAAAACATTCGAATGGAGTTGTGTCTGGGTCACGGGTGCATGTCTGGACGTAGAATATGTACTACGTGATAAGCTTTGTCGAAATAAAGTAGTCTATATATTCAGTGTGTGTGTCGAACCCTTGATTCGTTTCCCGACGGGGTCGAGTATGAAGCAAGATGGATCTTCGTAACGATTTTTTACGACCGAGAAGTCGAAGAGGACGGAAGAAAGGAAACAACTTTGCCCACAGCTTTTTGTATCGTGATCTCTTCATTAATATGGTCTCTAAATTTGATGTGAGCCATTTCGTTCTAATGCAATTTCTTGACTCATCAGCTGATACATATGGGATTTTTGAAATGAAGAGTCATGACTCGGTGGTTCGAAATTCACGTAAAACTAGAGTATCACAATATCCTTTAAACGAAACCAAACCCCACGGCGCAACAACTCCGCATGGCCATCGCCTACCAAGCGACAGCTGCTCAGTACGAAGGCCTGCAGAATACGAGGTGTCGCGTGGTCGAATCCTCTCGGCTTTCTAGACCGGGGCCGCTATCTCACCGTCAGAGAGCGCCTCAATTGTAATCACGTAAGCTGACTGGATCTCGAAGCAGCCCTTAGATCCAGGTAAAAAAACGCACCTGTCCGGAAATCGAACCGAGGACCTCGGGATAAGGGGCAAGTACGCTACCCCTACACCGCGCAGCCGGGCATAATATACTTTACTCAATTTAGTTTTATCAATAAATAAATAAATAAATAAATAAATAAATAAATCAATACTGATCTGCATTTAGGGCAGTCGCCCAGGAGGCAGATTCCCTATCTGTTGTTTTCCTAGCATTATCTTAAATGATTTCAAAGAAATTGGACATTTATTGAACATCTCCCTTGGTAAGTTATTCCAATCCCTAACTGCCCTTCCTATAAATGAATATTTGCCCCAATGTGTCCTCTTGAATTCCAACTTTATCTTCATATTGTGATCTTTCCTATTTTTAAAGACGCCACTCAAACTTATTCGTCTACTAATGTCATTCCACGCCATCTCTCCGCGGACAGCTCGGAACATACCACTCAGTCGAGCAGCTCGTCTTTCTCCCAATTCTTCCCAGCCCAAACTTTGCAACATTTTTGTAACGCTACTCTTTTTTCGGAAATCACCCAGAACAAATCGAGCTGCTTTTCTTTGGATTTTTTTTTCCAGTTCTTGAATCAAGTTATCCTGGTGAGGGTCTCATACACTGGAACCATACTCTAGTTGGGGTCTTACCAGAAACTGATATGCCCTCTCCTTTACATCCTTACTACAACCCCTAAACACCCTCATTACCATGTGCAGAGATCTGTATCCTTTATTTACAATCCCATTTATGTGATTACCCCAATGAAGATATTTCCTTATATTAACACCCAGATACTTGCAATGATCCCCAAAATGAACTTCCACCCCATCAACGCAGTAATTGAAACTGAGGGGACTTTTCCTATTTGTGAAACTCACAACCTGACTTTTAACTCCGTTTATCATTATACCATTGCCTGCTGTCCATCTCACAACATTATCGAGGTCGTGTTGCAGTTGCTCACAATCTTGTAACTTATTTATTACCGGTACTCTATACAGAATAACATCATCCGCAAAAAGCCTTACCTCTGATTCCACTTCTTTACTCATATCATTTATATATATAAGAAAACATAAAGGTCCAATAATACTGCCTTGAGGACTTCCCCTCTTAATTATTACAGTGTCAGATAAAGCTTCACCTAACTCTAATTATCAGAGATCTTTTTTCTAGAAATATAGCAACCCATTCAGTCACTCTTTTGTCTAGTCTAATTCCACACATTTTTGCCAGTAGTCTCCAATGATCCACCCTATCAAATGCTTTAGACAGGTCAATCGCGGTACAATCCATTTGACCTCCTGAATCCAAGATATCTGCTATATCGTGCTTGAATCCTACAAGTTGAACTTCAGTGAAACAATCTTTCCTAAAACCGAATTGCCTTCTGTCAAACCAGTTATTAATTTGTTTTCGGCGCAAGATAGTGATGTTCTGTTTACTCTCTTGATTGTGATTATTGTGTTTTGAACATTAACTGAATTGCTACGATATGATACAATGTTCATTTTTTTGCCTGTGTTCAATGTACTAGTTGTTTTAAGATCTTCGCTAATTGGATGATGATGACACTTGAAATGTGTTGAAACCGGTCCCAATAAACAGGTTGTAACTACTTTTTAGTTCAACTTACTACGGAGTATTGAAAGGTGGATCCTTCCCTATAATATTGTACATCTTCTTATGTCTAATATAATCAGAAAGAATGCTTTCCCAAAGCTTACATGCAACGAATGTCAAACTTACTGGCCTGTAATTTTCAGCTTTCTGTCTATCACCCTTTCCTTGATACACAGGGGCTACTATAGCAACTCTCCATTCATTTGGTATAGCTCCTTCAACCAAACAATAATCAAGTAAGTACTTCAGATATGGTGCTATATCCCAACCCATTGTATTTAGTATATCCCCAGAAATCTTATCAATTCCAGCTGCTTTTCTATTTTTCAACTTTTGTATCTTATTGTAAATGTCATTGTTATCATATGTAAGTTTTAGTACTTCTTGAGCATTAGTCACCTCCTCTATCTGGACATTATCCTTGTAACCAACAATCTTTACATACTGCTGACTGAATACTTCTGCCTTTTGAAGATCCTCCCATACACACTCTCCTTGTTGATTAATAATTCCTGGAATGTTCTTCTTGGAACCTGTTTCTGCCTTAAAGTAGCTATACATACCCTTCCATTTTTCACTAAAATTTGTATGACTGCCAATTATGCTTGCCGTCATGACATCCTTAGCTACCTTCTTTGCTAGATTCAATTTCCTAGTAAGTTCCTTCAATTTCTCCTTACTTCCATAGCCATTTCTAACTCTATTTCTTTCCCGTCTGCACCTCCTTCTTAGTCTCTTTATTTCTCTATTATAATAAGGTTGGTCTTTACCATTCCTTACCACCTTTAAAGGTACAAACCTGTTTTCATATTCCTCAACAATTGCTTTAAACCACATGTTATTCTACAGTGTTAATTTTATTTTGTATGTGTTCGAATACAGCCGACCCCGCGGTCTAAGTGTGGCGAGCCTGCCTCTTACCTGATGGCCCCGGGTTCGAATCTCGGCCATGGGAGGGATTTTTACCTCGTTATGAGGGCTAGCTCGGGTGTCATATTTCTAGTAACTAGGTTGCCGGCTAAACGAAAATGGGGTCCGGATATAGAAATATAAACCAGAATCAGCATTCCATTAGGTGTATTTCTCTAATTAATTGATCTTGTGTACCTTGACCTCTGATTAGAAACTCTTGGGCGTGTCGAGAGGTGTTTTGTTACCGGCGCTGGGCGAATGACGTATGCGGACGATGCGGGATACCATGTGACTGCGGGTTGACGTTCGTATCAGTACTATTGTTCTTTGTTTTATGCTTGTTTTTTCAATTTGATTTACTTCTCACCGACACAGATAGCTGTTATGGCGACGATGGTATAGAGCTAGGAGTGGGAAGGAGGTGACCGTGGCCTTAATTAAGGTACATCCCCAGCATTTGACTCATGCAAAAATGGGAAACTACCGAAAACAATCTTCAGAACTACCGACAGTGGGGTTCGAACCCACTATCACACGAATGCAAGTTGGTAGCTACGTGACTGAAACCACATATCCACCTTGTTTGTTGTTGTTGTTTGGGTCATCAGTCCACAGACTGGTTTGATGCAGCCTCCACGCCACCCTATCCTGCGCTTACCTTTTCATTTCTGCGTCTTAAGATGTGTTCTGTCATTCTGTTTCTTCTGCTAAAATCTCTCACCAGTTCACTTCAGTATCTCTTCATCCGTGATTCGATATGCCCGTTACACCTTCAGTATTCTTCTGTCAGTCCATATTTCAAAAGCTTCTATTCTCTTTCTTTCTGAGCTAGTTATCAACCATGTCTCACTCCAGATGGCGACGATGGGACAGGAACGGGCTAGGAGTGGGAAGGAAGTGACCGTGGCCTTGATATACTGTAATTGCACAGCCCTGGTGTGAAAATGGGAAACCAAGGAAATCCATCTTCAGGGCTGCCGACAGTGGGTTTCGAATCTACTATCTGCCGAATGCAACCTGACAGCTAATGACCCAAACCACACAGCCACTCGCTCGATATTCCCATGATTAATGTACTATCTATGTAGAGTTGTGGAAAATTAGTTCTAACATGGACAGAAAGTGTTTCCGGACCCGTGTTCAAATAACATATTGTCTTTTTCTACGTGTGAGGATTGTATCCTTTAAGTTGGCCTAGCTTATTGTTCTACCTTGTACACCTGCTGTTGAAATTCTTCTAATATCTTCGGAGTGCGGCCGTAATAACAATGTTCCGGTTTCGCCGTACAGAAAATCCACGGAGACAAAAGACGAAAAGAAAAATACAAGAAAAGGCCATCACATGTCATTACACCGGCCGGGTGGTTACCAGCTACTCACTCATTCTTTCCCGGAAATTCCGAAGGAGGCTTCCAAAGGACAGGCAATCGCATGAGCACTTATCAATATGTTACGTCATCTAATCTATACTCTTCCGTACTCTGTGGAGGGATGGACGCTGAAAGTGTCTACAACGAAGAGGGTCCAAGCCCCCTGTGGGTGGGGGTGATAGAATAACACCCACGATATCTCATGTCTTTCGTAAGAGGTTAAAAAATGGGGCCCCAGGGGCTCTTTACTTGGAAGCGTTGGTTGGCGACCACGGAGCCCTTAGCTGAGTCCTGGCACTGCTTCCATTTACTTGTGCCAGACTCTTCATTTTCATCTGCCCTATCCGACCACCCTAGGTCAAATCTTGTTCTTTTTACCGACCCCGACGATAACAAAACATTCGAGGCCTAGTGTGTCTTTCATTTTCAGGCGCTTCATGGCCCCTGTCTTTCTTTGGCCAATACTTTCCTTTTTCGAAGTGTCAAACCCCTGGTTGCCCAGTTATACTTCCTCTTAAAACAATAATTACCACCATCACCACCACCTTTAAAATGCGGACTTAGCGCAGGGTCCTTGAAATACCGTGGACAGCAAGAGTAATTGATGGAGAAGTCCGGAAACGTATGAAAAGAGATAAATAACTGTTAGTTGCAGTTAAAAACAGAAAGATTATATACTCGGAGCATATTTTGCGGACTTCCAAGTGTATCACCGTCTGCAGTTTATTACACAGTTGAAGGGGAGGTCGAAGGCGAAAGAGGACGAGAGTGAAGATTACCGTGGCTACATAACATAAAGCAATGAACCGTGCTATTTACTGTCGATAGTCTTGCTGCACACAAGATCAATCGGACAGGAATGCAACTTATATTCACCAGCATCCATTAAATTATGTCAATGATAATAATAATAATAATAATAATAATAATAATAATAATAATAATAATAATTTATTTATTATCGTTCCGGCCATCTATGGACCACGTTTTACAGTCTTTACGTTATTTTTCAACAGTCCTGACTTCACATTCTGCCAGTACTTCTTCATCCTTGCACTAACTTCTTTCTTCTGTTCTTCTGTGTAGGTTCTCTTCTTCTTCTTCTTCTTCGTCTTCTTCTTCTTCGTCTTCTTCTTCTTCTTCTTCTTCTTCTCCTTCTTCTTCTTCTTCACAAGTTCTTCCCCAGTCTCCTGGAAACCCTTGAACTCCTTCACTTTTTGTCTAAATTTGTTTCTGTCCAGTACGTCCTCTTTTTCTACTCCTATCCTGGCCAGGTCGGTCCTTACTTCCCGAAACCATTTTGGTTCCGTCTTCCTTAGGCTGAAGAAGCTGAAAATCCTTTTTGTCAGTCGGTTGGTGTCCATTCTCTGTAGATGTCCATAAAATTGAAGCCTTCGCTTTTTCATCAATACGACGACTTCCTCTGTCTTCTGGTATAGTTCTTTGTTGGGTCTAAGTCTCCTCTCCCCACCTTTCATTTTCGGGCCCAAGATCTTCCGGAGCATTTTCCTCTCTTTCTTTCTGATGTTCTCTAGATCTCCCTTTCCAATCATGTCCAATGTTTCTGCTGCGTATAAGCATTCAGGTCTGATGACTTGTGTCCAGATGTCTTAATTTGGCTCCATATGACAAAGCTTTCTTGTTATAGGTGTCTCTAGTGAGCTGATACGCTGTTTCCATTTTTCTCGCTCGTTCTATCAGAGCTAGGTTCTCTGATCTGATGTTGGTCATAAATTCAGTCTTACTGTATGATATTTGCAGTCCAGTCATTTCTGCTATGCTATGGAGTTGTTCCACTCTTTTCTTTGCTATTAATAATAATAATAATAATAATAATAATAATAATAATAATAATAATAATAATAATAATATTTACGTAACATTTGTATTACAATTGAGGAGCTATCTGGCGGTCCAGGTCTAGAAAGCCAAGAATAACGGCTGAAAGGATTCGTCGTGCTGACCACATGACACCTCGCAATCTGTCGGTCTTCGGGCTGAGCAGCGGTCGCATGGTAGGCCATGGCCATTCGGAGCTGTTACGCCATGGTGTCTGGTTTGGTATTACTTTAAGTGTCAATACAGGAGTTTTATTCCTAAGCACATACTTTCAATATACCTTTAAAAACAAATACTTTTCTATGAACAAGTTCCTTTCCGCACTTTCTCTGTCTTATTACTGAGGTCCAATTTTGAACCCTGTAGCTCGCTCCCTTTGCGGAGATTAGGAATGTTTTATTTTTCTAGGGATCTTGGGGACATGACGTTCTCCGGTACTAAGTTTTAAGTTCCTAGGATGCCTTGAAGTGCCTCATTAATTCACGTCTGTTTTAAAAAAAAAATCTTATGCCTACCTTTTTACATTTTTCACTTTACACTTTATTCCAGCATTGCTACCCAGGTCTTCCTTGTGCAATTCTAAAGTACATTCTAAACATAGTAAATTTAATTTCCTTTTTACAAAATGAAGTAGGCTATGTGCCGGCACCGGGTTGCACCCTCTCCCTTCCTACTATCATATATCACGTCATTTATATCATGTCACTAACTCCTTTGATGAGGTTGACGTCAGGAAAAGCATCCGGTCGTAAAACTCACCACGGAGATTCATCTCACTTCATACCCGACCCTGTAGATAAACGGGGCAAGGGCTGGGCACAAACTCCCCCTGAATACTTCGAGAATTCCCTGAACATGTTGTCCAGACTTTCAAGAAACTTTTAAAGTGACGAAAACTATAGGCCATAGCTTTTGAAAAAAAAAATCCCACTGGGTAAATGATATATTTTTTTGCTTTGGTACTTACGCTGTTTTGCTTCTAGGCCCAAATTTCGAGCTCCCACCCCGAATCGACTTCGCCGGGGTGTTTTGAGAATTTTTTATTTTTCTAGCGTTTGTGGGGAGAGGGTATCTTGTTCTCTGGCACTAAGTTTTGAGCCAGGAAACCTCTCATTAATTCATGTCTCACTAACTAGTTTTACGGTTTTCGGAGACGCCGAGGTGCCGGAATTTAGTCCCACAGGAGTTCTGTTACGAGCCAGTAAATCTACCTACACGAGGCTGATGTATTTGAGCAGCTTAAAATACCAGCGGACTGAGCCAGATCGGATTTGCCAAGCTGGGGTCAGAAGACCAGCGTCTCAACTGTCTGAGCCACTCAGCCCGGCAGTTTCGCTCCTGTAAAGGCACATGGCCCTAAGATTCACTCAGCCTACAACAAGAATGAGTACCAGGTTAATTGCTGGACGCAAAGGCGGGCATAGAGCTAATTGCTGTATCCTACTTCGTGCCGAGGTTATGGATAGTGGAAGCCTTTACCTTCCCCTCATCCATGGGCGTTCATGGTCTGTATGGAGATGGTTTTGCTTTGCTTTACATACAATATATTTCGTGCCAGGGTTAAGAATATAAGTTTGAAGATTTAAGAACAGAGACAACGTTAATTGTTGAGCAGTTGAATGAATAAAACATCAACAAAAATGTGACCGGGCGAGTTGGCCGTGCAGTTAGGAGCGTGCAGCTGTGAGCTCGCATCCAGGAGATAGTGGGTTCGAACCCCACTGTCAGCAGCCCTGAAGATGGTTTTCCGTGGTTTCTCTTTTTCACACCAGGTAAATGCTGGGGCTGTGCCTTAATTAAGGCAATGGCCGCTTCCTTCCCATTCCTGGGCCTTTCCTGTCCCATCGTCGCCATAAGACCTATAGGTGTCGGTGCGACGTAAATCAAATAGGAAAAAAAGTGGGTCTTAAAGTCCCTTACGAAAATATGGAATACATGGAGTATAAGCACCAAAGTGGAGGCAAAACAGGGGAAGATTAAAAGGGCATAGTTCAAATACCTGGGTGAATGGATTCAACACAACGGACTGGATAAAGATGCAAACAAGGCAAGAGCCAGAAAATTAGATAACAAATGGGCAATATCCTACAAGGCCAAAATCGGACCTTATAACTCAATAGTAAAACTGGAAGGTTTGTACGCTTCAGAAAGATTTTAAATTAAATTTAAAAAGGGGAACTGCAAGAACTCGAGAAGAAGGAAAGGAAGATTTTGAGGAAAATTCTGGGATCGCAGAAGACTGCTGTTGGAACTTGGAAGAAAAGGAGAAATGAGGAACTCTACAAGTACACTAAAAAGATCACGGACACGTTGCGGAAACGAAGGCTGAAATTCTACGGACACCTGGTAAAAATGGATAACAAACGGATGAAAAAAAAAAAAAAAAAAGATCTTCAGATACATCATGGGAATAAAGGCCATCTCCAAGTGTGTAGAAGAGGTCAAGAAGGATGTAGAAGAAATTGGAATTACACTAGAGATGATCCACAGCAGAAGTGAGTTCAAGAAAAGAGTCGACAGTTTAAAATCATTTGAAAAGAAACCACTAAAAAGGAGAACCAAATGGATCGGAGAGAAAGATGAGAAGCGAAAATGGAGAGGCTCTCGGTAAAGAAGAGAAGAAAGGCCATGAAACCTTAAGTTTTATGCGGTACATAGTTGGCCAAATTCGAAAAGAAAGAAAAATCAACATATTTCAGAAAAAATATTTCTTTTCAATTTTTAAGAGTAGTTTTCTGCTGCTAATTGTTTAAAATAAAATCAATGACTTGGGCTATGAGGGCGCGTAAGATATAAAAAGATTATGGGCTTAACGTCCCTTCAGTTGTTATCGAGTTTAGGAACCACTTGAGTGCCTGACTTTTGCTTAAAGAAGAGCTCTTTAACATATTCGTAAATGCACTAACATTGATTGCTCACAATCTTGTTATTCAACCGACTGTGTCAGGATTTGATCCCACAACGCCGAGTATAGGAGGTAAAAGCCGTCTTACCGTGCCAGTCGTGCCAGTTTATTATCAAGTTTTCCGCCTCCGTAGCGTAACGGTTAGTGTTATTAGCTGCCGTCCTCGGGGGCCCGGGTTCGATCCCCGGTACTGCCAGAAATTTAAGAATGGCAGGAGGGCTGGTACGTGGTTGAAATGGTGTACACGCAGCTCAACTACATTGGGGGTGTGCCTGAAAAGAACTGCACCACCTCGGCATGAGAACACGAGTTTACTTTATTATCCAATTTCTTCTTATTCTTATTCTTCTTCTCCTTCTTCCTAGCCTTTAGTCGAATTTCTTGAGGTCAGAATTTCTGTGGACTGGCCCAGTTTTACAGCCGGATGGCCTTCCTGTCGTCAGCCCTGTGGGTTATATTCAGCATTGCGTGTTCGGTACTGATCGTAGTAGCGATTATTGTTTTGAGAGGAAGTACTGTAGGGCAACCATCCTCTTTCAACACTAATAGGAGGGGAAAAAAGGAAAAGTTTCTAACTTTTGAAGAAGGAAGGTATCGGCAAAAGGAAGGGAAGGGCTTGAAAATGGAGGACACCCTAAGATTCGAAAACCTAATGCCGTCGTGGTCGGAAGAGAACAAGTGTTGACTAAGGGACTGGCCTAAGTCAGTGGCAACATTGCCAGACTCAGCTAGGGGCCCTTGGTGCCAACCCACGCTCCCAAGTTGAGAGCCCCTAGGTTTTTTTTTTACACACACAGGTGTGTATTGAGAGGGACACAATCGTCCTGTTCCCGAACCAGAGGATCTAACGATACGCATTTAAAGTCCCGAAACCTCCGTCGCTCAGGCAGCAGCGCGCCGCCCTATCACTGCTGGATTCCGTGGTTCAAATCCCGGCCACTCCATGTGAGATTTGTGCTGGACAAAGTGGAGGTGGGACAGGTTTTTTCCGGGTACTCCGGTTTTCCCTGTCATCTTTCATTCCAGCAACACTCTCCAATATCATTTCATCTGTCAGCGACAGGCTTCGGCAGTCGGCACGATTCCTATCCTCGCCGCTAGGTGGGGACTTAATTCTTTCCATTCCTGACCCGGTCGAATGGCTGGAAACAGGCTGTAGATTTTCATTTGAAGTCCCTAGCCCGCTCGATAATCGAACCCACGGCCCTCTAAACCGAAGGCCACTACGCTGACCATTCAGCTAAGGAGCCGGACACTATATTATCCAATCTGTCGTTCTCAAACTAAGCCTAGGGCTCAGGTATCCTTTGAATAAGTAAATAAGTGCATAATGTATACACCTTGAAGTGAGACTAGAAATGCTAACACTTCCTTACGGCAGTGATACACTGTTTAAGGATGTTTGAGTAATCAGGAGTTTTTCTTCAACTTTTGTTTTTTTCGTGTGTTGCAGAGTTGGGAAGAGCCAAGCGTCTCATGATTGTGTGACTGCGGCTGTGGAATGAGAGGCGTGGCGGCAGGAGGAAGAGTGGGGACGGAGCTGTCATATGGTGTCCTTCTGGGGTTCCGAGGGAGCTGCAGTGTGCATATAGACACTAGGCAAGGCGGGGGCGGAAAGGGTAGAATGGCAAGTTGGAGGCGGCAGAAATTAGCCGGCCTTCACTATTGTGAGACTCGTGAAGAAGATGTCAGTCGGCCGCAAGACGTCGTCGAAGAGACATCATCATGGTGGCCAACTTCAGCAGCAACAACGATCATCACGAAGCGTACTTATGTCACCCGGCTACAGAACTGGTGACGTTCACCCCTTCGCGGCCAATGGTGAGAAGGCCACCAATAATGATGATCGGCAGAAAGCGGAGAGGAATGCATACGGTATTCGGTATTCTGGTTGGCCTTCTTGTGGGGTTCTTGGTGACGTCCCGTGCAGGGGTTGGATTTATCAGTGCTCTGTGGGGCAACAAGACCTGTCCTGCCTCAGACAGCAAGTCCTGGCCTGTGCCACCGGGCCAACCACAGTATGACAGAATATACCAAGAAGAACAGGACCCATTAGCTGTAGTCGGTTTGACAGATTCGAGTGAAACTATTCACAACAGCAAGAGAAGGTTAGTGTTTGTTGGTGTTATGACGGCGGAGAAATACCTCAGTACTCGTGCAGTAGCAGTGTTCGAAACGTGGGGTCGTGAAATACCCGGTCGTATCGCTTTCTTCTCTTCCGAGGTCTCGACCGTGCCAGCGAACAGAACAGACCTCCCTCTAGTGCCTCTGAAGGGTGTTGATGATTCTTACCCTCCACAGAAGAAATCCTTTCTAATGTTACGGTATATGTGGGAGAATTATGGGGATAAATTCGAGTGGTTTTTGCGTGCCGATGATGATGTGTATGTGCGACCAGATAAACTAGAGAAGTTGTTGAGATCTGTGGACAGCCGTAAGCCACAGTTTATAGGTCAGGCTGGGAGAGGGAATCAAGAAGAATTCGGCCTATTAAGTTTAGAGTATGACGAGAACTTCTGTATGGGTGGACCAGGTGTTATCATGAGCAGGGAGACTTTGTCCCGAGTGGCACCTCACATCAAGTACTGCCTCAAGAATCTGTACACAACCCACGAAGACGTCGAGCTGGGCAGGTGTGTGCAGAAGTTCGCCGGTATACCTTGCACCTGGTCGTACGAGGTGAGTACCATTCACAGTTATTCTCTTCGTTTAACCAATTTGCATATGCTTTGTTTCATTTTCATTCGTGGCACGTGCGGGGGGGGGGGGGGGAGGAGACTGATAGCTGAGTGGTATAGTCACGGATTTCTCACTAAGGCGTCCGCAATTCGTATCCCAACCAGTGCATGTGTTTTTTTAAAGTCACGCTCCTTGGTTCGGAAGTACCGTGGCAATGGTCACGATGTCAACAGTCACCTACAATAATAATAATAATAATAATAATAATAATAATAATAATAATAATAATAATAATGGCATGTGGACCTCTGAGAGGCTTGTTGCAGGTCCTTGGAGTTGACACCTTATAGGCGACTGCGCATCTGTGAAGATAGGGCCCTATCTATGATGAATTATAATGCTAAACACACACACAACCTCCCCGAACCATCCGAGTTAACTAATGAAGGTTAAATTCCCCGAGATGGCCGGGATCGAACCCGGGACCCCTTGAACCAAAGGCCAGCATGCTAACCATTTAGCCATTGAACCGAAAATAATAATAATAATAATAATAATAATAATAATAATAATAGTAATAATAATAATAATAAAAATGACCGGGCGAGTTGGCCGTGCGCGTAGAGGCGCGCGGCTGTGAGCTTGCATTCGGGAGATAGTAGGTTCGAATCCCACTATCGGCAGCCCTAAATATGGTTTTCTGTGGTTTCCCATTTTCACACCAGGCAAATGCTGGGGCTGTACCTTAGTTAAGGCCACGGCCGCTTCCCTCCAACTCCTAGACATTTCCTTTCCCATCGTCGCCATAAGACCTATCTGTGTCGGTGCGACGTAAAGCCCCTAGCAAAAAAAAAAAAAAAAATAATAATAATAATAATATAAAAAATTATGATGATTTACGCCCCACTGGTTACTTTTACGATGTTCGGAAACGCCGAGATGCCGGAATGTTGTCCCGCGGGAGTTCGTTTACGTGCCATTTAAGTCAGCCGACACGAAGCTGACGAATTTGAGCTCCTTCAAATATCAAAATGCTTCTTTAACGTGAGTAATTCTAAATTATTTATAACTACTTTCAAGCAGTATTGTTTGCAGAGTTATTGTCGTTTCTTTCCATCCGTCAGTCAGTAATCATTGCCCCAGAGGAGTGAGACAGGCTTCGGCAGCCGGCACAATTCCTGTCTTCGCCGCTAGATGGGGGCTTCATTCATTCCATTCCTGACCCAGTCGAATGGCTGGAAACAGGCTGTGGATATTTATTTTACTCAGCGACACGATGTCATAGTGATGAACGCATGCATGTAATTTGTGCAGAAACTCAACGGTGAAGACTCTGATAGAGAAGTCTTTGAGTGGTTTTGAAGAAAGGCGTTGACACCAGTGGAACCTGTTATTCTGTTCAGCGATCAGACTTGTTTCCCGGACAGTGAATGGACATAACGCTGTCTACTGCACAGATGAAAACCCTCATATAGGTATAGAGGCATATCCTCAGAGGAATTCCTCACTCCTCATCTATGCTCATGGTATCAGTTGCTACTTTTCCATGGCATCCGTTGTCCGACTCGTTGGCTGAATTGTCAGCGTAGTGGCCTTCGGTTCAGAGGGTCCCGGGTTCGATTCCCGGCCGGGTTGGGGATTTTAACCTTCATTGGTTAATTCCAGTGGCTCAGGGGCTGGGTGTTTGTGCTGTCCCCAACATCCCTGCAGCTCACACACCACACATAACACTATCATCCACCACAATAACACGCCGTTACCTACATATGGCAGATGCCGCCCACCCTCATCGGTCTTACAAGGGCTGCACTCGGCTAGAAATAGCCAAACGAAATTTAAAAAACTCATGGCATCCGTTACCTTTATTCTCTTTGACTTTTTTTTTTTTTTTTGCTATTGCTTTAACGTCGCACTAACAAATTGAAGGGTTTCGGCGACGCAAGGATGGGAAAAGGCTAAGATAAGGAAGGAAGTGACCGTTGCCTTAATTAAGATACAGCCTCGGCATTTGCCTGCTGTGAAAGTGGCAAATCCGGGAAACACATGTTCAGGGCTACTGGCGGTGGGAATAGAACCCACCATATCTCGAAAGCAAATTCACATCTACGTGACCCTAACCGCGCGGCCAGCTTGCTCGGTTTCGTTACCTTTTATTCTGATGGATTTCAGTGACCGGGGCACAATTCATTGGAGTAATCACATGAAGGGAATTGTCAGTAAAGGCACAAACCTCTTCATATGGTTATGTGGACTGTATTAAGTATATAAGTCACTGGTAAGACCCATTTAGAGTATGATTCCAGTGTATGGGACCCTTACCAGGATTACTTTATAAGAGAACTGGAGAATATCCAAAGGAAAGCAGCACGACTAGTTCTAGGTGACTTCCGACAAAGGAGTAGGTTATGAAAATGTCTGTGCTGGGAAGACGTGGCAATAGACAGGAGCTGTCAGTGGAGAGATGGCGTATTAATCGACGAATAAACTTGAATGGAGTTTCTAAAAGTAGGAAGATAAAGTTGGAACTCAAAGGGATAAATTGGGGCAAATATCAGTTTATAGGAAAAGGAATTAGGGACTGGAATAATTTACTAAGGGAGGTGTTCGATGAATTTCCAACGATTTCTTTGTAGTTATTTAAGAAACAACTATGTAAACGATTGATTGGAAATGTGTCACTTGGGTGACAGGCCTAGAAATGTAGATCAGTGATAAATAGAGCCCTGCGCGGATATACAAAATAATATCTGCTCCGCATCCACACTTCCTTCATCCGCAACCGCATCCGCAAAATGGTTATCCGCGGGTAGTTTTATTTAACTACAGTAAAGTACACCCAGAGTAATGAAACTGATAGATCTGTTAACATAATACAATAGGCCTGACACCTGGCACCAAGACCCCTACAGTCGCAGGTTTATGAGGGATTTTCTCTTGCGACAACTACCGACGTATTGACCTTTGATCCTTCCTTCTATTAATTGCGGGCAGGAGCCAGTTAGACAGGTCGGATTTACTATTTTATGGTTTCAAGTCTCTTTATATATCACTATTCTCCCATACCAATGCCAAGGGTCGCCAAACCACTCACAAAAATAAGAGTATACCTGAGTGAAAATCAATAAACGTCATTATTTTAGAAATTATCCGCACTGCCATACAGTTTGTATGCGCCAAGACACTAACTTCGCGGATATATCCGCATTCGTGCAGGGCTCTAGTGATAAACGATGTAGAGGGTCTCATTTGAGCGTTTTCAAGCACATTCGAGTAGAATAAATAACCATATGTTTTCCAGCAACAACTTTTTCCTGCTTCTGTTTTTCACTATCTGCACTGAAGTCTGTTCATGAAATCGGTGAAAAACCAATGAGAAAACAACCTTCTGCGCAGACAGCGCTTCACTTGGCTGGTCCAATACAGTAAGTAGTTAACGCGAAAGGAACCGAGTGGCATCGCGGACATGACCATTTGACGCTACGCAGTTGGCGGTTGGTCTTGGAAGCAGAGAACATGTCGAAATGTGAAAATGACACATGTTTCTTACTGAAATACAAATATATTTTGAAATAACAATGGCCTAAGAGAAATCAAGAGTTTTGATATACGTTCTGCAAATCTACGTTATGGACGAAACGGTATGTGGGACCCTTAAGTAGCCCTCTTCCTTCTTGAGACCAGGTGGGAGAAATAAAAGGGAACACCCACTGTCAGGCTCCAGACTTTGGCAGCTGAGTTGTCCACTGGTGTCTGACTTTTGAAACACCTTGTATACAAACTTTTTGTGCACCAGAGCCGGTATAACGTAAGTGGAACCTTAGGAAGTAGGCCTATATCAGCACTTTTAAATTCCTATTCTGAGCGCTGAAAAGTACAAGACGTAAATGAATGGAAACTTTTTTTTTTTTAATCTCAATCAATTTCCATACAATGAATGAATTAATCTTCTCGTGTGTTCTGCTGATGATTACTCAGTACCTACCAACCCCAAAGTGAAATTCGAAACTGTAATCTAACATGCCTAAAAATCTTCTTTTTGCTGGCCTTTTCCCAGTTTATGTCCGGTCCCATGGCTAAATGGTTAGCGTGCCGGCCTTTGGCCACAGGGGTCCCGGGTTTGATTCCCGGCAAGGACGGGAATTTTAACCATAATTGATTTATTTCGCTGGCACGGTGGCTGGGTGTATGTGTCGTCTTCATCATCATTTCATACTCATCACGACGCGCAGGTCGCCTACGGGAGTCAAATCAAAAGACCTGCATCTGGCGAGCCTCGGACACTCCCGGCACTAAAAGCCATACGCCATTTCATTTCATTTCCCAGTTTATTAGCGATGACACTTAATGGAATTTGGCTCTATTTTATGGCCCCTCCTGACACAAATCCTGTGTGGAAGGATATAGGCCCTACGAGTAATTGTGCGTTTATGTGATGGTTGATAGTGTGGTGTATTGTATGTAGATAAAGAGATGCGTGTTTAGACGAACACAAATACCCAGTCGCCGAGCCAGAGAAATTAACCTTGCGCAGTTAAAATCCCTGGCCTGGCCGGGAATCGAACCCGGAGTCTTCTGAGCCAAATATCACTACACTGACCATTCAGCCAAAGAACCGGACTTAGATGCCCAATAAAAATAATAATAATAATAATAATAATAATAATAATAATAATAATAATATAGTCTTTTTACAATTTGTTTTACGTCGCGCCGACTCAGATACGTCTTATGGCGACGATGGGATAGGAAAGGCCTAGGAGTGGGGAAGAAGCGGCCATGGCCTTAATTAAGGTACAGCCCCATCATTTGCCTAGTATGAAAATGGGGAAACCACGGAAAACCATCTTCAGGGCTGCCGACAGTGGGGCTCGAACTCACTATCTCCCGGAAGCAAGCTCACAACTGCGTACCCCTAACCGCACGGCCAACTCGCCGGGTATTAATAATAATAATAATAATAATAATAATAATAAATAATAATAATAACTCAGTGCCGAACTTACGGGCTGCAGAAGTCATAAGGTCATAACTAGAGACGAAAATTATAGGCACTAAAAACAGTTAAAATAGGCAGGCATATAGGCTCTTAAATTAGCCAAAATAGGCATGTAAATAGGCACTAACGTGTAAAGTAAGCAACAAAATAGGCATGAAAAAATACTTATAATTCAATTACACGCTCAATTATAGAATGAGTTTACAACAAGCAACGTTTCAATGTTTTCGGGTAACAATCTTGTTCTCCTGTCGGGCAGAATGTTTTGTACTGAGAGAAATCTCTTAACATCACAGGAAGTGATTGGACAAAACTTCAATGAAGCCACTTCATCTGGTTTTAGTTCAACTGCTTCACCTACCTCACCTCGTAGCACCTTGGCTACTTTTACCGTCGTTTTCTATCATGGATTCTGCTGCAGGACTCTTATGGAACTTTTTACTGACAGCGGCTACCTCCTCAGAGGTTCCGTCAACATTTCTCCCGACTTCTTCCACAACCCTAAATGACTCCGCCGGGGGAAAGCCACTCGTCTCCTACTCGGTGATTGCTCGCGGCAGCTTGTTGAAGTCTGAAGATGCTCCAGTTTAGGCTATGGAAGGGGGGATATTAGCTCCCATCATTGCAGTGCACAGGTCTATAGAAAATTGTTGTTGGTCGCTGTTCACAGTGGACTGGTAGAAAAGCTGCGATGACAACACTTTCTGTACTCATTTCAAATGCATCGCAGTATTTCTATGTTGATCTATAAGGTATTTTTTTTCACATTTGATCTGAAAAATAATAAAATTGACTTAAAATACAATGTTCTTATAATGCTAATTGGCAATAATGCTTAATATAACATAATAATGGCGTATGGTCTCCGGAAAGGCCTGGTCCGGGTCTTTTTCTCGTAGACGGCCTATTAGGCGATGTGCATGTCTGTGATGATTTCTAATGTTGAATACGCCACACACACCCAGCCCCGGAGCCACTGGAATTAACCAATTAAGGTTAAAACCCCCGACCCGACCGGGAATCGAACCCGGGTCCCTGTGAACCTAAGGCCAGTACGCTGACCATTCAGGCAACGAGTCGGACAGTATAAACATGCATTTGTTTCATTAAAAAAGAGAAAGACTATTAGAAGTGATGTTTCTAGAAGTACAAAACTTTAAAGTAGGAACAAGAGAATTCGTAATTTACATGGAAATATGTCCTCAAAATGTTCAGTTATAATATGGCAGATTCCTGTCGAGTTCACCGAGTGAAAAAAAATCATGAAAATGACGCGAAACGATACCTGAGTAGCGAGGAGGAGAGATCCTTCCTACATGCTTGCCAGAAACTCATCGAGCTGCCTCCAGCAGTATTCTTACTTATATAGAAAAATTAAAACGGAGGCACTATAAATCTCAGATTTGTGAACATTTTATATGTTGCTATTCGCCTGCTTTGGTCATCCGGGTCAGCTGTCATGAAGACTATTTTCTGTTGCCTGCAATCGATCCTGCATCATGTGTGCCCACAAGGCTGCCACCCTCGTAGAAAATTAGAAAACCGCGTAATTTGAAATTGTCGTGGCATGCGCCCATACTTACTTTGTCACAATTTAGCAAAACTCTAGATGGGATGCTAGAGCTTACGCCTCCCAGACTCTCTTTGCTTGTCTCCCTCCCCCCTCCCCCCCCCCCCCCTCAGCAACGGGTACGAACCGGACCTCACCAAACCAGACCAACGGCGGTCTAATAATAATGTTATTTGCTTTACGTCCCACTAACTACATTTACGCTCTTCGGAGACGCCGAGGTGCCGGAATTTAGTCCCGCAGGAGTTCTTTTACGTGCCAGTAAAGCTACCGACACGAGGCCGTCGTATTTGAGCACCTTCAAATACCACTGGACTGAGCCAGAATCGAACCTGCCAAGTTGGGGTTAGAAGGCCAGCGCCTTAACTGTCTGAGACACTCAGCCCGGCAAATCTCTATCCACTGCACCAACCGTACAGCACAGACCAACGGTCTTTCCACTGGCCTGGTCTTGTAGCCTTGTTAAACACGTTGTGACATCGTCCAAGCCGTGCCATCTTGTACGTCTAGCCTCTGTGATATCGTCCTAGCTGCACCACATTCGATCTTCACCCTATGTTTCGCGAAGGCATGGCGGAAGCGTAATAGAGTTTACTAGAGCATACACATAGCGCTGGTGAAAGTTACTCACTATTTAAAAAAAGAAAACAATTCAGTTGTAGTCCGCTTCTGTAGTGTAGGGGTGATTAGCCGCCACCAACGTAGACTCGGGTTTGATTCCTGGCTCTGTCACGAAATTTGAAAAGTGGCATGAGGGCTGGAACGGGGTCCACTAAGCCTTGAGAGGTCAACTGAGTAGAGGTGGATTCGATTCCCACATCACCGGGCGAGTTGGCCGTGCGGTTAGGAGCGCGCAGCTGTGAGCTTGCATCCGGGAGATAGTGGGTTCGAATCCCACTGTCGGCAACCATGAAGATGATTTTCCGTATTTTCCCATTTTCACACCAGGCAAATGCTGGGGCTGTACCTTAATTAAGGCCACGACCACTTCCTTCCAACTCCTAGACCTTTCCTATCCCATCGTCGCCATAAGACCTATCTGTGTCGGTGCGACGTAAAGGCCGCTAGCAAAAAAAAAAAAATTCCCACCTCAGCCATCCTCGAAGTGCCTTTGTGTGGATTCCCACTTCTCCTAAGGGAAATGCCGAGATGGTACCCATCTTAAAGACGTGACCATTTCCTTCCCTCTTATTTGCTTGTCCCTTCCAATCTTCCCATGCCTTCACAAGGCCCTTGTCCAGCATAAAAGGTGAGGCTGTCTGGGAAAGGTACTAGTCCTCCTCCCCGGTTGTATTCCCCGACCCAAAATCTCACGCTCCAGGACACTGCCCTTGACACGGTAGAGGTGGGGTCCTTCACTGAGTCCGAGGAAAAAACCTAACCTGGAAGGTAAACAGATTTAGAAAGAAAGACAGACAGAAATAAAATATTTCAGTTGTAAATCTCTATTTTCGAGGGAATTGAATCAGAGTTCAAATTACCGATTTTTAATTTTCATCTACTCTGTGACAAGAGACCATCCGCGTTCGAACTCTTCGTTCAGTAATAAAATGATTATCTACATTTTAGTAATATAAATTATTGAAAGTTCACGACTAATATAGCATTGCAACAAAATTAACTTTCCACAATACGTAAATTAATAGACCTATAAATCCTACAATGAAATGCGATCGTAGTTCAGTTACAAAAAAAAAAAAAAAAAAAAAAAAAAGAACAAACGAAATTACCAAGCTTAGCAGAAGACTACTTTTCCATCCGTAGTGAAATTGGGATCGCCCTGTGATCCACTGCTTCAGCCAGTAGGACTTCCAACGATTTTTCTTTGCAATTGCATTTTTTACGTCACGCCGACACAGATAGGTCTTATGGGGACGATGGGCTGGGAAAGACCTAGTAGTGGGAAGGAAGCGACCGTGGCCTTAATTAAGGTACAGCCCCAGCATTTGCCTGGTGTGAAAATGGGAAACCACAGAAAACCGTCTTCAGGGCTGCCAACATTGGGGCTCGAACCCACTATCTCCCGGATGCAAGCTCACAGCTGCGCGCCCCTAAGCGCACATCCAAGTCGCCCGATGATTTTTCTTCGGGTATTGCCACAGACACACTTCTTCTTCACAATAAATCGCAACACGTTTTGAAGATAAAGCGTACGCGTACAACAGTTCACATCGAGAAGGAGGTATAAGGGTTCGACGTTGATTGGTTCTCGCATATGTCTTAGAATGTTGGAGGAGTTGAAGGCTTCGAGGTCAAATTGTTCCTTTTTTCTCCTGACGGAAATTTCCCAAGAACTATTTCTGGTGACTTCCAAGAATTCCCATTTTTGTTCGTGGGGCAAACAGATCTTGAGAAATAAGAAGATAATACTGTCGAGCGCATCAGTTACAATATAATGCACTGGAAGAAAACCGGCTTCTTTAAAATAGATTAAAAAGGCATCAAATAGGCATCAAATAGGCAATTATACTCCAAATAGGCACAAACCCCTGAAATAGGCATTTATAGGCACAATAAAACCAAATAAATCTAGCTTAAAGGAACCTGAAACGGATTTATATCTCAGAAGCCTACGTTTCTGAGCACAGGAATAAAATAGGCAAATAGGCAAATTCCCGTCTCTAGTCATAACTTTCCTCTACTCTTCCACGGCTTGTATAAAGTACCAGTGCTGTTTTAAAGTTACAGTATGTGTTTATGTAACACATTCATATTAATTTTTCACTTTTATCTTTTAGAAAGTGTATGAAGTACCTATTATGTTAATACGCAAACAGTATTAATGTGAAAGCATGAGTGTTATTCTTCAACTTGTTGTAAATGTATAGTGGGTTGGGACCAGTTATTGTGCTTGTTCAGCTCCCAAGTACCGAATCGTCGTGTGTTCGACACGGTATGTTCACTGCTCGAGGGGGACAGGTAGAACAAATCGGTTCAAGAACAGTAACTATATCATTCGTCATGCAGCGGAATTTCAAACGAGTTGAAGAGGTTAGGTGAAATGTCTATAGAAGAAATGTTCACTGAAACAATAATTTTCTACGTATCCTTAAGGTATGTATGTTCAGTCCTTGTCCCGTTTCTCTATGGGGTCGGGTCTGAAGTGAGATGAATATTTATAGCAAATTTTTACGACCGGACGTCAACATTATCAGAGGTGTTAATGAGATGAAATCAATGACGTGGTATATGACAGTAGAGAGGAAGAAGGCGAAACCCGGTGCCGGCACTTGAGACTACTTTTGCCGAATAGCACTAAGGGGTCTGTTCAAGGCTTAACGTCTCCATCCGACAGACGAATCGCCATCAACAACAGCACACTATATGAACAGTGCGGAGAGGTTTGGAATCGAATTCATGCGTTTGGTACGCAATGTACCCCGCCGGCCATCATTCCGATGGTGAAAATGTTTTCGACTGACCGGACTCGAGTCGGATAACAACGGTGTCAGACCACGTAGACTTGACGCCTTAACGGTCATGGCCACCAGACGGGCTACTTAGTATTCTCAATGCATTTGCAATAATATATACACAGTATATTAAGAACACCCTTGGTGCGACAGCCCTTTAGAGCGTTGGCCTACCTGGAGGATAGCTGCCCAGCAAAATGACCCGCAGATTCGTGGTCAGCTTGACAAAATCTCCAGCCGCAGTGCTTGGCTGGCGTGACCAGGCCCGCTGCCTCTCGTATCAGACAGCTCGTCAATTCGCACGACACTGAGTGAATCCTGTTGCCTGGACTGGCCAGGAATCAAACCCTGCATATGAGGCAGGCTGGATACACTTATACTACGGGACTGGCAGTACATAACTTCATAAAACTTCATAAAATAAGCACACACTGTTGCATTTCATACTGAGTTTTTCTATTACTGAATACTCATTTCTGAGCTTCATACATGACAATAATTACTATAAATTTCATTCTGTAAGGGAGCACATAACCAGATAAGCATTTAAAGGATACATATGCCCTGTGTACAGCTGTTTAACAAAAAATACATTTTGAAGAGGCTAACAAAAATGCACATAATAAATAAGATATTTTTGCGGGCAGTGGTGATGTAATACTAGACATTTATGTTTTCTTGCATGCATAAATGATGAAACTAAAGAACTGGAATCACAGAGAAGGCTTTTTGTGGATGATGTTATACTCTGTATCGCAAAATAGTAAATAAGTTGCCGGCCCTGTGGTGTAGGGGTAGCACGCCTGCCTCTTACCCGGAGGCCCCGGGTTCGATTCCCGGCCAGGTCAGGGATTTTTACCTGGACCTGAGGGCTGGTTCGAGGTCCACTCAGCCTACGTGATTAGAATTGAGGAGCTATCTGACGGTGAGATACCGGCCCCGGTCTAGAAAGCCAAGAGTAACGGCCGAGAGGATTCGTTGTGCTGCTCACACGACACCTCGTAATCTGCAGGCCTTCGGGCTGAGCAGCGGTCGCTTGGTAGGCCAAGGCCCTTCAAGGGCTGTAGTGCCATGTGGTTTGGTTATTTTAGTAAATAAGTTACAGGAGTGTGAACGGCTGTAAAAAGACCTCGACAATATTGCGAGATGGACAACAGTCGACTGTGCATGTGATTAGATTATGGAATGGATAGTGTAGTTGTTCTGTAGTTAAATATGACAAGTATGAATTACATCATTAATGTCACTTGTACGTGTAAGAAAAGGTCAAGACCCCGAACTTTGCTATTTTCAAATACATGGATAAATAAAATAATCGCAGAACATCAGCTACGTTCGCCTCTTCTTATAAATAACTCAAACGGCTCCTGTCATCATCTTTCACGTTTGGCCTACGTCATTCTTGTCTGGGGCCGGTGGTACTGGCTTTGCAAATCTATGGGATTTTTTCGATTTTTGTCATTATCTGATCCTCTCATTCTTTGAGGGACTGAAAGGAATGGACCAGGCCAGACGAGAAGATGAAATGCACGTTGTATGTATGTGGGGCACACGCTTTTTCCTAGACCATCCACATATCTCTTGTCTGAATAAATAATCATATTCCTCCTAGCCTTTTGTATGGGGCTTAGCCCAGTTTTACGACCGGATGATTTTCCTGACGCTAATCCACAATCGCGTCTTACTAAGTTAACCGAAGGTTTTCGGCGACGGAAGGATGAGTAAAAGCTAGGAACGGGAAGGTATCGCACGTGGCCTTAATTAAGATACAACCGCAGCATTTTCCTGATGTGAAAATGGGGAACCACGGACAACCATCTTCAGGGCTACCGATAGTGGGATTCGAACCCACCATCTCCCGAATGCAAGCTCACACCTCTTAATCATACTGCGAACTCATGTGTGTCTCTGTGGTGATTTGCAGTGAGAAGAGTTGTGTCGATGTAAAGGAAGATGTGAGTTAATATGAACACAAACCTCCAGCACGCAGCTAAAGGAATTAACCAGACGAGGCTAAAATCCCCGGCTTCGTTGGGAATCGTACCCGGGGCCCTTTGAACCGAAGGCCTCTACACTGACCATTCAGCCAAAGAGACGGAGAAATAAATAGGCCTGATATAGACACTAACTCCAATACCGCGTAAACCTAATACCGTCACAGTAAAGAGGACAAAAGTTTGTCATGAAGGTTCCGGTAGGACAAGTTACAGCTGAGAGAAAAAGAGAAAAATGTGGAATCAATGCCAGTCTCCGATCAGTTTCACTGTGGTGAAACATTTACTCTTCTCAGTGGGAATTCGTGGCCAGAAACGCCCATGGCTTCCATTCAGCAGAAACGATCGTTTTTGTATTATTCTACAATTCTTAGTCGTTGTCGTGTACAGTGTTGCCAGATCTAAAAATGTGATCTAAAGATTAGAGTTCGAAAACTTTGAAAGATTTAGTCAAAATTTCGGAAGATGTTTAAAATACGTCAATTTTTATTTTATTGAACATTAAATGATCATAAAATTAACATTGAACTGAATAACTTTCAGTCGTTCATCCGAGGATCGAGGATCGTCGACTTTCTGATCATGACGATGGTGATTGTTGTTTGAACCCGGGCTGAGTGGCTCAGACGGTAGAGGCGCTGGCCTTCAGGCCCCGACTTGCCACGTTCGATCCTGGCTCGTCTGGTGGTATTTGAAGGTGCTCAAATACGTCAGCCTAGTGTCGGTAGATTTACTGGCACGTAAAAGAACTCCTGCGGGACTACTGTAAATTCTAGCACCCTGGCGTCTCCGAAAATCGTAAAAGTAGTCAGAGGGACGTAAAGACAATAACATTATTTATTTATTTATTTATTTATTTATTTATTTATTTATTTATTTATGTATTTATTTATTATATGTTGTTTAAAGGGGCCTAAATATAGGTCGTCGGCCTGGTCTATAGATTTATTCAACATAAAGTGCTAATACAATGTTACTTACTTACTTACTTAATCTGTTTATTGTCCAGGGTTGGCTTTTCCCTCGGACTTAGTGAGGGATCCCAACTCTACCGCCTCAAGGGCAGTGTCCTGGAGCTTCAGACATCGGATGGGGGGATACAACTGGGGAGAATGATCAGTACCTCGCCCAGGCGGCCTCACCTGCTATACTGAACAGGGGCCTCGGTGGGGGATGGGAAGATTGGAAGGGATAGACAAGGAAGAGGGAAAGAAGCGGCCGTGGCCTTAAGTTAGGTACCATCCCGGCATTTGCCTGGAGGAGAAGTGGGAAACCACGGAAAACCACTTCCAGGATGGCTGAGGTGGGAATCGAACCCACCTCTACTCAGTTGACCTCCCGAGGCTGAGGGGACCCCGTTCCAGCCCTCGTACCACTTTTCAAATTTCGTGGCAGAGCCGGGAATCGAACCCGGGCCTCCGGGGGTGGCAGCTAATCACACTAACCACTACACCACAGAGGCGGACTAATACAATGTTTTATTCCTAAATACATGTACCTCATACGTTTGGGGAAATGTTTAAGTTTCTACGGTGCCTGAAAATACCACACTAATTCATATCTGTTTTCATTCCAATGCCTTTCTTTATACGTCGCTACACATCAACATCCATTCATTAGATTACCTCCTTAATATTGCAAAAATTTCTCCGAACACATTCTCGGGGTTTTATGTTAACAATTAGTTTGGACTTCTAAGATGCTTGAGGAAAAAAAAGTTTCCATCTGGATGAAAATGATTTTGCTAGGGAACTTGGGGCTATTTACCGAGTTTTAGGCGTATAAGATACCTGCATTGCACCTTTAATATTCATGTCTAGTTTCATTTTTACCGAGCTTGATAGCCGCAGTCGCTTAAGTGCGACAGGTATCCAATATTCGGGAGATAGTGGGTTCGAACCCCACTATCGGCAGCCATGAAGATGGTTTTCTATGATTTCCCATTTTCACACCAGGCAAATGCTGGGGCTGTACCTTAATTAAGGGAACGGCCACTTCCTTCTCACTCCTAGCCCTATTGTCGCCATAAGACCTATCTGTGTCGGTGCGACGCAAAGCAACTTATTAAAAAAAGTTTCATTGTTATACCAACCTTTACAAATCACTGCTACTTGTATGTGTAGGGGTAGTAGGAAACATCCACGATGGGGGAAGGGGAGATGGTCACTTTGTGGTGAAAAAATAACTTTAATTACATTTTAGCCACCTAAAACTAAGTATGATAAAAAACAATGCATAAAAACCCTGTTGCCTTATTACCTAATTCTCTACTTTAATTTCTTATGATATTAAAAGTAATACTTCGCGAAAATACGCACAAAACGTGATTTGACGCAGTTAACGTATTCGTACAGCGCCACAGCAACTAGTGGGGTCTCGCGCAGGAACGTTTAGAAGCGCGATTACTATCTAATGGCTAGGGGGCGGATGCTGATCACCTAAAGAAATCACTGAAAATGATCAATAAAATTCCTTTAAATTTGTGGGGAAAATGCTATGAAATTAGTAAAAAAAAAAAAAAAAAAAGGGACTTAAAATCCATTTTTTTTGCTAGGAAAGGGCTAGGAGTGGGAAGGAAACGGCCGTGGCCTTAATTAAGGTACAGCCCCAGCATTTGCCTGGTGTGAAAATGGGAAACCACGGAAAACCATCTTCAGGGCTGGCGACAGTGGGGTTCGAACCTACTTTCTCCCGAATACTGGATACTGGCCGCACTTAATAAAAATTCTTTACCAAACTTAATTTTGGTGATTGCGTAACGTTTTACAAGTAATATATCCCTGTTCTATTCACTGTGCAGTTCTTGACAGCTCTTGTTTTTACAGAAATAATATGGGCATAATGTCACTTCGCACTCGTTACAGCTTTCAGACGTTTTTCTCGTTTAATGTACTGTTGTACAACAAACTTCCTTTCCTCACTCACATTGACACTGCATAATTTGCAAAATAAAACATGACTATTTGTTGTAAACGCGTCTTTTCCAAATTCATTCACTAGCTGATTTAAAAATACACGTGGTGGTTCACTTTTGTCTTTTTCTTGCACAGAGCTACTTGGGAGAATAATTCTGTACTGAAGCGGAAAGATATATACTGTAGGTCTAATAAGGGCCCTTTACACGTTCAGACTTGTCTGCACAGACCATGTTTGCAACGACCGTCTGCACATCTGGTCTGCACTGTTCACGCTGCGTTTACACGTTCCGGCTATTTGTACAGCTTTCGCACAGTCCTGTATTTCTAATCGAGACGAGCGCAGGTAGTATTTCCTGATCATGGCCACATTCAATTAACTTACAAAGTGGTACTTCTGTCTAGTGTTGTTATTTCGGAAGTTAAAGAGAGGAAGAAATCACAACGTAGAAGGTGGACAAAAGACTAGCTTCTACAACACGTTTGGCTTTCGCACGTTGATCTTTTGAAGGAGTTAAAATTGGAAATAGATGACTGGTTTAACTACTTGAGAAATGATGAAGAGAATTTCTTAGTGCTGTTGCAGTATGTCACACCGTATATAAGGAGAGAAGACAGTGTAATGAGAGAATCGATAAGCACTTTAGAAAGACTTGTAGTAACATTGAGGTTTCTGGCAACGGGAAAAAGCTATGCGGACCTTACATTTTCTGCTATAGTGTCTCCTTCATCTTTAAGCCACATCTTTCTGGAGACATGCCGTGTTATGTATGGCGTTCTAAGAGAGGAATATTTAAAGGTGAGAATTCGAAGGCATTATTTTGCTTAGGTAAAATAGATTGCATGTTCCTTCCTCAGCTACTGGAGTTCCGTAGCTGTAAGTTGAGTGCATTCATTCATTCATTCATTCATTCATTCATTCATTCATTCATTCATTCATTCATTCATTCAATCATTTATTCATCCATCCATCAATAATAAGGGCTCTCTTTTCATCTGGTGGTTATCAGTGACAGGAAGAGAACAGTAGCGGTATTTATTGGGTCATGCAAATATGCATGAATACAATTCAATCGTGCAATCATTCATTCATTTATCTATTCATGCAGTCATTCACAATGTGTGTTGTAATTGTAGTATAACTGGATCAGGTACAGAATTGTGACATGAAGCACTAATTGAACTCACGAAGTGTTAAGATAGGCCTGCATGTTGTCCTAGATCATATAACACTGTTAACATCTAGGACAAAATGCATGAATGAATGAATGAATGAATCAATCAATCAATAAATCAGTTAATTAATTAATGAAAATACAATTTCAAGATTAGGTGTAAATAGTTAGTAGGCTTAATTTTAATGTTTAATATCGTGATATATGGACAAGTTGTGATAAGGAAATGTTGGTTTAGAAACGAATACATCATATGCCGCGTTTTCTTCATTGCGGACACTGTATTCTTTGCTCTTGATCTTCCAAACAACTTCGCAATGATTTATAGAGTTCTATGAATTTAATCATACATGTACGGGTACAATTACGCGAATCTTGAGTAAACTCAATATAGCTGTTTCTGTATTGAGAGCAAACACTGCGCTACAGTACAACACTACATACACGCTCCCAGACGAAGGACTGTGCTATCTGTCTGCAGCGTTGTCTGCGTAAGCTTTACACGCTCAGACTTCTCTGCGCGTGGTCTTTGTTAATTCAAACTCCGCGAGACTTTGCACAGGCCGAACACAGACCGCATACAGACCAAAATTACGGTCGGCGATTCATTTACAAGCAACGACTTGTCTGCACAAACACGGTCTGTACAGACAGATCTGTGTAAATGTCTGAGCGTGTACAGGGCCCTCTTGGTTTCCATTTCTTCTAGGCCTTTAATTTGTGGCTATAGGGGTGGGTGCGAAGGGAGGTTCATTCCTTGTGCTTGAGACACGTTAAAAAATACTTTCTCCTAATTATCAGAGTTCCATATTGCGTTCCTGCACAAATCTCGGAAACACAAGACTTACAGGTATAAATCATCTCCTTATCCTTTCTTAGTCACCAACAACTGTTGGTGAGTTTGCTTTGTCGCGGAAGATATTTAGTTAATTTAACCATACGTAAGAAAAAAAATCCTGTCGTAACTTGTGAACATGTATCAGTCTGACAATTAAAGAATGCATACATATTTTAAAATGAAATTAAAATGATTAAAATTTCTTGAAAATGTGACCTAAAACCTTGAAAGTTAAAATAATGACTAATCATCCCAAATTGGCAAAAAAATGCAAAATAAAAAGTATATTATTATAGTTTGTTATATCGCAGAATGAATTACTATACTACTGAGCAACGTCCTAATGCAAAAGGAGGAAAAGTGACATTTCAACAACATGCGCCCCCTACTGATGACACAAAACCTTAACTTAGTAGCGCACTATAAGAGTTTTGTATGCGGACGAGTCCATGTGGCGCAACGTGAGTGAGACGGGAAGAACGTTCACTTCACTGTAACCTTTCCACTACCTTCCTTCCCGTATTTTCGCCTCCAAGCTCGGGGCTTCGCGCAGGTTTGTGCCATCAGATAGTAATCGCACATCTAGTAAGTGTTATGAGGAAGGGTCTGTCTGTTTGGTCATCAGCCCAGAGGCTGGTTGGATCCTCAAATAGCACCACCAAAAGTTATGCGGTTATAAGGAAACCGCAAAAACCAATGGCAGCACCAAAATGAGGCGTACTAGGCAAGACGAGGAGTGAGGTAGTTTGCCATTGCTTTCCTCACTGGGTCAGAAAGTGCTATTGCAGCACGACCGACCCTATGAGCAACACCTTTCATAACACTCAGATGCACTAGTCGTGCTCTGAATGTCATTACTCAGCACTACCCATACCCCAGCAGCTTCCATATTGCCACAGCCATGGATGAGACTGGGACTTCGGTGAAAGCTACACTTTTCTCTGGCCTGTGCCAAGAGATGGATACAAAAGTACTGTATCCATCAAGAAATGGCAGCAGGCAACACGAGGAAGGGTAGCAGGGGTATATTTCTGCTAATGTTGTGGACAATGAGGTATGATTCACCCGCTTGCCGCGCGCATTCGTCAGTCTGGGAGTTTCAC
Organism: Anabrus simplex; assembly: GCF_040414725.1. Classification (NCBI taxonomy): domain Eukaryota; kingdom Metazoa; phylum Arthropoda; class Insecta; order Orthoptera; family Tettigoniidae; genus Anabrus; species Anabrus simplex. The sequence goes on along the minus strand of NC_090265.1, from coordinate 1,644,324,988 downwards.
TGAATCAGTATGTCTCTGTAGTTCAATAATAATAATAATAATAATAATAATAATAATAATAATAATAATAATAATAATAATAATGTTATTTGCTTTACGTTCCACTAACTACTTTTACGGTTTTCGGGGACGCCGAGGTGCCGCAATTTAGTCCCGCAGGAGTTCTTTTACGTGCCAGTAAACCTACCGACACGGGACTGACGTATTTGAGCACCTTCAAATACCACCGGACTGAGCCAGAATCGAACCTGCCACGTTGGGGTCAGAAGGCTAGCGCCTCAACCGCCTGAGCCACTCAGCCCGGCCCTGTGTAATTCTATCTAGTGTCTTACTTTCTTAGTGTGTAGTCAAATAATTAATTTTCTTAAATTGTGTAATCACGCCGTGCTTCTATTCAATTGTAATGCATGTGTAATTGTTCCTTTGGTGAAACTTTTATTGTAGTATTGAATCAAAATCTCAAATATATATATACCACAGTTAAGTGTCAGCCTTTATTACTCTAGTCGGCCCCGCGGTGTAGGAGTAGCGTGCCTGCCTCTTACCCGTAGGCCGCGGGTTCGATTCCCGACCAGGTCAGGGATTTTTACCTGCATTTGAGGGCTGGTTCGACGCCCACTCAGCCTACGTGATTACATTTGAGGCGCTATCTGACGGTGAGATGGCGGCCCCGGTCTAGAAAGCCAAGAATAACGGCCGAGAGGATCCGTCGTGCTGACCACACGACATCTCGTAATATGCAGGCCCTTCGGGCTGAGCAGCGCTCGCTTGGTAGGCCATGACCCTTTGGGGCTTTTACGCCAAGGGTGAGGTTTTTTCTTCTTTATTACTCCGTCGAAATTCGTTCAGAGAGCATCAAAATCATGCCATTCTTTTCTCTTTTGTTGTCTAACTCCCGCCCCTCCCACACTCGCAGAATATCCTTCAGATCCGCGGTACGTTTTGTTGTTTATATTTGTTTGCCCCCCCTCCACACACACACACACACACACACACACACACACACACACACACACACACACACACACACACACACACACACTCTCTCTCTCTCTCTCTCTCTCTCTCTCTCTCTCTCTCTCTCTCTCTCTCTCTCTCTCTCTCTTCTACTTCCCATTCGCCGCTACTGACTGGTATCTCCTGCCTGTCGTGTAAGAGGTGACTTTGGTCATCTTTTGTTCTTTTCCGACCGCGATGCTATAAGGTTTGCGAGGCCTAGGGTATCTTTCATTTTCTCGCCCTTCGTCGCCCTTCTCTTTCTTTTGCCGATACCTTCATTCAACGAAGTGTCGGACCTCCTCATTCTGATTAGTGTTACGAGAGGATGGTGGCCCAGTTGTACTTCCACGTAATTGTCTTGTTTCTCCCCAGACAAAATGTCCTACTGTCCCGAGATTCTTTCTAGGCACATTAAAATGCCCCGCTTTTTGCAGTGTCGCTTTGCCAGTGTATGTGTGATGTTTAGGTACATCGTTTACAGGTAGTTTATCGGAATATAGCGTGGAAGTGGCACTTCTGGGAGGATTATTGTTTGGTCAGTAATCTTTGTCCTTTTGCTGTTATAAAGTTTTCAGTGGTTGGTAGCATCGGTACGCGTACGTTTTTTGAGGTGTTTAGCCGACTGATTTTAATTATAACAACATCCAGTTTCGTTCTTCTGGTAGCTGCAGACGCAGTGTACGGACGCGTGAACAATTTTTTTTTTTTTTTTTTTTTTTTTTTTTACGTCTTGCTGTACGTCGCACCGACACAGACATGTCTTATGGCGACGATGGGGGCAGGAAAGGGCTAAGCGTGGGAAGGGAGCGACCGTGGCCTTAATTAAGGTACAGCCCCAGCATTTGCCTAGTGTGAAAATGGGAAACCGCTGAAAACCATCTTCAGGGCTACCGGCAGTGGGGTTCGAACCCACTATCTTCCGAATACTAGACACTGGCCGCACTTTGCGACTGCAGCTATCGAGACCTTTTTTTAAAAAAAGATATGCATTCACTGTTTCATCGTATTGAAATGAAAATGTTTTAATAGGAAGATAAAAATTGGGTTTCATTCATCACTGGTAGCGGAGAAAGTGTAGAATGTACGTTTTGCAAATTGACGTTTGATATTATTGGTAATCCTGCGTCAGATGCTGCTGTGTGATGTGTTTTTTCCCAGAGAACAATCTGTAGTCAAATGATAAAAAGAGAAGGAGAGTTGAACTAGTCAAGACCTTGCTCATTGTCAAAACACATGTTAATGAAGTATCATGAACATACTTTTTTGAGAAAGACTTTTTGATACAGTACACAAAACAAGAAAGTAATCCGACAAAGAGGCATTTACTTTTGAATGAATGAACAAAATCATTTGGGCTGATTTCAATACAAAATACAGTGGTAAATATGAATGCACATTAAAAAAATCAATAAGTTCGACGCTTCTTTTTTGTTGGTTATTGTTTCTTCAAATAAAGACAAAATGGACACCTTATCTCAAAACCACCATCATTGATCGCTTTACTTCGGTGATACGGAATATATTTGGTCCGTTCGAGATATGATAATTTTATATAGTGTCAGGTTTATTTACTTGCAACATAAAAAACTTCGAATTAATTTGAAGTTGATCAACTTCATTCCTCTCATCGTTGATCTGTATCCCCACAGGAGCAAGTGTTTTTAGCATAATGTTATCTAGACATTCGTATTCCATGGTCTGCATGTTTGGTCCTCCTTCGTATTGGCAAGTTGTGAGGTCGGAAAAAGGTCTGATGTCCAACCCGTCCCAAGCCGGATAGGATATAGAAGCTTGTAATCCCTTGCACACCCTAGCTGACACGTCCGAATTTATGAGTATAAGGATGTATGTCACCAGCCAAGTGCCAGGAGCATTTTCGTCTCCGGAAGAAATAAAATATTCAACAGAATCCTTTCAGAGAAGGCATGCTTAGCATTTCGCAATCCGAGATGGGTTCTTTTCTGCCCGTCACGGCTGAGTCTGCAGCCGTCATACTGTTTGCGAAGTCATCCTGAAAACTAAATGGACCGAGCGAGTTGGCCGTGCGGTTCGGAGCGCGCAACTGTGAGCTTGCATTCGGGAGATAGTGGCTTCGAACCCCACTGTCGGCAGCCCTGAAGGTAGTTCTCCGTGGTTTCCTATTTTCACACCACGCAAATGCTGGGGCGGCACCTTAATTAAGGCCACGGCCGCTTCTTTTCCACTCCAAGGCTTTTCCTATCCTATCGTCGCCATAAGACCTATCTGTGTTGGTGCGACGTAAAGCTATAAAATAAAATAAAAACCTAAATAGCATATTTCTGGACGTCAGAGGTAAATGGCTTTCTGCTAACTTTACAAAAGAGAAGAAAGAAGATGCTGAGGCGCTTATTTTTCTACCTTTAAGGCAGATCGAATCGACAGTTCTGACCATGGTAAACTACAGCAAGAGCCAATACGATACGCATTGCAGCAGATGGCATAAGGTTTAACATAACATTTACCATTGTTTGGCGATGCGATAATATCACATAGCTCATTTTCATTCCTGCGAAACATAGGCCTACACATACAATAATGAGTCCAAAAGAAGGCTCGACCAAAACAAGTCACCCACTATAAAAGCCTCAAAATCGTCGTTTCTGCATTTACGATCATTTACTTCTGACGTCCAGATTTATCCCCAGTGTTCCGAAACTTATCAGAATTGAGGTGGACAGCTGTGTGTCCTTGGTTCTTGGAGGAGCAGAAATAACGGATCTTCTTCTAGAAAAACAAAGGCTCAAAGAGGCTTCTCGGGGGCGAGGATCAACTCTCAAATTGATAATTGGCCAGGTAATAATTGGAATTATTGTTGATATTTGTTCGCTGGGGCCATCGATGACCATTTTAAGTCTTGTTATATTTGGCAGTGAAATTTGCTCGGAATTATTATTTACTTGCCTACGTGGTATGGGTCGTGAAGCTGTAAGCTTGCATTTGGGAGGCGGTGGGTTCAAACCCCACTGTCGATAGCCCTATTCACTGGTTTCCTGTTTTTACAATACGTAAATGCCAGGACTGTACCTTTCTAGTCCAAAGCCTCTCTTCTCCCACTAAAAAACTACAGTTACCTATGTTTACCAGACGTTAAACAGATAGCAAAGTATCCGAATTATTTTAAGATATTAGCGATTAAAGATGAATAGTTGGTTCAGTGTTCACCTGTTAGTTGTTGCTCGTAACATCGTACAACAGAGCATGTGTTTTTCTATATTTCAAAGACTAGTACAAACTACCTGATACCGAGCTCGATAGATGCAGTCGCTTAAGTGCGGCCGGAATCCAGTAATCGGGAGATAGTAGGTTCGAATCCCACTGTCGGCAGCCCTGAAGATGGTTTTCCGTGGTTTCCCATTTTCACACCAGGCAAATGCTGGGGTTGTACCTTAATTAAAGCCACGACCGCTTTCCTCCCACTCCTAGCCCTTCCCTGTCGCATCGTCGCCATAAGACCTATCTGTGTCGGTGCGACGTAAAGCAACTAGCAAAAAAAAAAAAAAAAAAAAAACACTAACTGGCACCGGGCGAGTTGGCCGTGCGGTTGGGAGCGCGCAGCTGTGAGCTCGCATCCGGGAGATAGTGGGTTCGAACCCCACTGTTGGCAGCCCTGAAGATTGTTTTCCGTGGTTTCCCATTTTCACACTAGGCAAATGCCATAAGACCTGTGTCGGTGCGACGTAAAACAACTAACAAGAAAAGAAAAAAATCTATCTGGCAATAAAGACTCGTTATTTTTTTATGTACGGTAGATGAATTGCATATTAGGAGGACATTAACGAACCTAATTTATTATACTGTATACATAACGTTACCAAAACTGAAGTAGATAATCGAGAATAACTCTGTGTGCACCATCTTGAAGTAACAGAGACGGCCTGATGTCTTATTCTGCTTCTGCTTTTCCCATATGTGGGGGGTCGTGGATGCGAACCGTGTGGCACATGCGTGGATTTGACCCTATTTTACGGCCGGATGTCCTTCATTTTATTTTTTTGTACAATTTATTTTACGTTGCACCGACACGTCTTATGGCGACGATGGGGTAGGAAAGAGCTTGGAGTGAGGAGGAAGCGGCCGTGGCCTCAATTGACGTACAGTCCCAGCATTTTCCTGGTGTGATGCCCTTTCTTACGCTAACCCTATGTGGAAGGATGTAATCACTTTTTACGTGTTTCTGTGGTGTTTGGTAGGGTGCTGTATTGTCTGAATATGATGAGTGTGTGGACAAACACAAATATCTAGTCCCCGAGCTAGAAGAATTAATAAGACGCTATTAAAATTTCTGAATGGGCCCGAAATCGAACCCGGGACCTTCTGAACCGAAGGCCTCAACGCTGAGCATTCAGCCAAGAGGTCGGACAAATAGCCTGACTTAACTTCCTTTATTAAGTGATCTTGCCTTGGCCCGCGAGATGTAGTGTTTACAATGCACTATGTCTTCTGTTGCGAGTTGGAATAAATTTGTTACTTTATTGACGTGTCTCTGTCTCATTGTTGGCTTTGACAATATGAAAGTGACCGAGATATGAGCGATGCTAGTAATACCGTTCCTTATGCAGCCAGTCTCTGTTATAAATGGTGTGGAAATATCGCTCATAGGGTCAGTTGGTGCATGCATTTCAGTGGACTTGGCTGGCTGATATCTAATAGCAACTTCTGGCTCGGTGAGGAAAGGAACGGAAACTACATCACTCTTCATTTCCCTAGTATACCTATTCAGTGACACCTAGGCTATCTATGACAGCTGTTGGCGGAGCTGTGGAGGATCAAACCAGCCTTTGGGTTGAATACCCAACATGCATACAACAAACGTTCAGACATACATTATTATCTGAACTCAACTTTAAACAGAATGTATAAGCTAATTAATAGAGTCCAACTACTAGGCTGATGGTCAACCTTCGGTTCAGATGGTCCTGGATTCGATTCCTGGCCGGGTCGGGGATTTTAGTCGCATTTGATTAGGTGACTCCGGAGTTGGGTGTTTGTGTTCTTAATACACCCCTTTTCATTTACACACACACACACACACACGCGCGCGCGCGATTATATATAGGCTATCCCTGCTCGTAGTGTGCTTGTCAGAAAAAGCACCCAGTAGGAAAAGTAGTCCAGGTCCACATGTACGATACACGTCGCACTGGCGACACCACTAATGTGCAAGAAAGTGGCAGAAGAAGAAGACTAGATAATTAATCAAATGCCATATGTAGACATATTCTGATGTGGAGAGTATGTTCTTACGTACAGCCAGATGGGAGCTCACTGAAAGAACAGATCTCTGTTATTTTTTAAATATTTTTTTCTAGTTGCTTTACGTCGCACCGATACTGATAGGTCTTATGGCGACGATGGGACAGGGAAGGGCTATGAGTGGGAAGGAAGCGGCCGTGGCCTTAATGAAGGTACAGCCCCAGCATTTGCCTGGTGTGAAAATGGGAAACCACGGAAAACCATTTTCAGGGCTGCCGACAGTGGGGTTCGAACCTACTATCTCCCGAATACTGGATACTGGCCGCACTTAAGTGACTGCAGCTATCGAGCTCGGTAGATCTCTGTTAAATACATATTATCCTTGTACACGCATGCACATAAATGGTGTCCCGATATAAACAAAGCATGGCGTCCCCACACCTCGCACCTCTTTGCTTAACGCATTGCTGCAGGTAGACAGCCCGCTACAAGACTGTTGTAACGGATGTATAGCAATACACACACTGTGCCTTCAGCACTGCCCATTCACTCCCTTCTCCTCCTTTTCGGTACTGGAGTGATATTCAACACTACCCCTTCACTCCTTCCCCTCCTTTTCAGTACCGGAGTGGGGCAGCATTAATTGTTTATGTCGGTACACCGTATCTGTGTATGCGTGTACATCAATGCAATGCAATCTATAGTTTTGGTCCTTAAAGTGTGGGAAAGGAATTTCATTTTTATATTTTAGGAGGCATTCTATCTGTTAAGTCTTCACGACAGAGGCTGTTTGCTCCTCAAATAGCACTGGTGGTGGTGGTGATTATTGCTTTAAGAGAAAGTACAACTGTGCAACCATCTTCTCTTAACGCATATCACAAAGAAAACAGGAAGCGGTCGTATACTTCGAAGAATGAAGGTATCGGCCAAAGAAAAACGTGAACCACGAGGGCGTGAAAATGATTCCCTACGCCTCACGTACCTAAAAACATCGGGATGGGAAGAGAACAAGACCTGACCAAGAGAGGCAGGATAGGAAAGATGAAAGTGAAGAGATTGGCACAACTAATTAATTCTGGACTCAGCTAGAAGACCTGTGATCGACAACCCACGCTCCTAAGTTGATAGCCCCTGGTCCCCCTTTTAGTCGCAGCAGGCAGCAGGCAGGGGATGCCGTGGATGAATCTTGCCCCCCCCCCTCCCCAACAGGTGGTATCATATAGCACCGCCAAAGGTTATGTAGTTATAAGAAAACCACTAAAACTAATGGCAGCAGTATAATGAGACTTACGAGGTATTATGAGAAATGAAGAAGTTTGCCGTTGCTTTCCTCGCTGGCTCGGAAAAGGAGGTTTTGCTATACAACCAGCTCTGTAATGCATTAAAAAAAGTAATTGAGTAATTTTAGAATGAATTTTTGGTACTACCTAATCTTATATAGGTGCTTATATTATTAGCAATAACATAGACAAAACGTTATACCTCTTCAGTCATTTCCATATACTCCCGCTTGAGAAACACTGCTCTATACAGTATAGCATCGTCCGCAAAAAGCCTTATTTGTGATTTTATTCATATCAACTATGTGAACCGGTATATAAGAAAACGTGAGTCCAATAATACTGCCTTGCGGAACCCTACTCTTAATCGTTATAAGGTCCAGCTCCATGGATAAATGGTTAGCGTGTTGGCCTTTGGTCACAGGGGTCCCGGGTTCGATTCCCGGCAGGATCGGGAAGTTTAATCATCATTGGGTAATTTCGCTTACACGGGGGCTGGGTATATGCGTCGTCTTCATCATCATTTCATCTTCATCACGACGCGCAGGTCGCCTAAGGATGTCAAATCAAAAGACCTGCACCTGGCGAGCCGAACATGTCCTCGGACACTCCCGGCACTAAAAGCCATAGGCCATTTCATTTCATCGTTATAGGATCAGATAATGCTTCAAAAGCAAAGCAAAGTCATCTCCGTAAAGGCCATTAAGACCCCTGGAGGGGTGGAAGGTAAAGGCTTCCACTATTTGTAACCTCGGCACGTGATGGGGTAGAGTGTTTGGCTCTACGCCCGGCCGCCTTTGATCCCAGGAATTAACCTGGTACTCATTTTTGGTGTAGGCTGTGAAACAGCTTCCTTACTTGTCTGACTAACTTTACAAACATATAAAAATGCATTTAACTTGAAAAATCTGAACATTTGCATTTATAATGGAAATTATGAAAATTAATATTCATTAAATAAAATACACACTCGTCGAACCTTGTACTCACACTTACTTGTTACCTGCTTACTTACACATACGTTATTTGAAGGGCGCCAGCTGCCACTCAGTGCAGCAATAATAGAATGAGACTCTTGACTATCTCTAGGGTGTGGGGAAATAAGCTTACTGTTGACAACATACCATATAAGTTCTGGGAAAAGGAGATTGACGTTCGGTTTCCCCATTAATTTTGAGGTTAAGATATTTTACTGTCAATGAAATGAAACTCTGAATTCGTTTGATAGAACAATATATATTCTTTAAATAATATATCAAAAAGTAGTGAGTCTTGTTGCGATAAAACAGATGAGAATGTGAAATTATGACATTGCAACTGAAAGAAACTAGGCATGAATTTGAATTCTTCTTGACCGGACATTTAACAATTTATACGAAATATTTCCCTCACTGATTCACTTGACTGTACCTTTAACACTTTGAGTGTAATTACGACGTAATCCATTGCTCTGGTGTTTACTGTAGATGTGTCACGCCTAACGTGGTGATACATCCTTGAGACTGCTTCTTCTCCATATCATCTGACTTCTTTGTAAGTCAATATGGTATGACCTCTTGACAGGTCCAGGGTTGCCCTCTCTGACTCCTTGGTAAGCCTTGCGTCCGCATCTTCCACTAAGTGACGGACCAACCATTTGGTCTCACTCTCTCAATGACCAATAATGGCTCACTGAGTCTTCACCATCTCTCGTTCACACTGGTTGACTGACCAACTAAGGCCTCTTGATCTAGTAGACTACTTCACTGTACTGCATCCGTATAAGTAATGACTGACGCTACAATATGCACCCACCTTATATAGACGTTGGTTGACACAACTACGTAATCTCCAGAAATAACAATGACATACTCCCACCTACGCGACAAATATTACATACAGTGGTGAAATAGCCCGCAGGCGGCTAACTCCGTGAGCGCATATCTAAATAAATACAATGCCGTAGCCATGGCGCGGCGATGACTTGGCAGAATCTCCACTGGTATAGCAATATAACAACGTCACTTCCAATCTCTGATATATACAACAATTCTCACTGTACAGGTATTGAGTGTGATTCTACACATACGTATATATGCATACATCTAAGTACAATCTTGCAAGCAACAGGCAATTGCAAAATCGAATTGAATAAAACGGATAATTACAATAATAGTAATAATACCACAGATAAAATAATAATAATAATACTGACATAATAATAATAATAATAATAATAATAATAATAATAATAATAATAAAATACAGATAAAATCATACAATAATAAAAATACAGATATCATCTTGTAACGGGATTTGAACCGTTACAATTCGCCTCCCTCATAAATAAATCGAAGAACAAAGAATCGATTGATTTATGAACAAAATTATATATATATAACACTGACACATATAAACACTTTAAATAAGTATACAACAATAATTTTCTTTTTCAGCATCCATACATTTTATAATACATCACATATGAGAATTTTTCTCGTACATTGCCATCGTAGATAACTGTTCAGTGTCCCATTCTCATACAATTCACAAGAGCATAGCCCTTAATTTAACACACACAAATAATTTTCAATCAATATACAACATTCTTCTCCTTTTTTTTAACATATCAAAATATTTTGTGAAAATTCACTTATATGAGAACTTTTCTCGCATATTGTTATCGCAATAACTGTCCAATGTCCTGTTCTCCGTTTTTTTTTTGTCACACAGTACATGACAAGGTAGCACTTATTCTTCCAATGCACCAATACGACACTTGGTTCACACGCCAATCGCAGATGTTAGTTTTACTTTGCCAGTTTCTTACAAAAATTAATCATCTTAATCTTATCTGAACAAGTCTCTCGTGAAATACTTCTTTAAGTTATTAATGTTGTAAGTACCGACAATCTTCCCTTCCTGATCTATTAAAGAATATGCACACTCCCCGATGCGGTTCACAATAGTGAAATACCCCTGATAAAAAATAACTTCAACATATTTCCCGCCTCTGCAGATGATGAAATGGAACTCTGAGTAGCACTCTGTCACTCAAACTGAATCAATTTTGCCCTCATTAACTTACATATCTAAAAAGAAATCACATCCTCCTTGGCAACAATAATTAAAGAATCAATACTATGGCTACAAGATGGTTCAATTATTCCGTAATCCAGCATAATGTTTATTTGTTCTTAGACTTCACTAGCATTTTTAAGTTGAATGGGGTACTTACCTCCCACAAATGATGAATGGTCATCTACTACAAATTTATGTTCATATACGTGTTCTTCCTCACTTAACCACTAAATACATCTCGATGCTTACCTAACATCGAACACAATTACTCCTGTAATTCACTCAAATTACCTCACGTCACTGCCTCATACCGACTATCCCACGGATACTGGTCGTACAGGCACGTAACACACCCAACAAAACATTTCCTCTCACTAGGAACAACTTCACTTACCTCTCATATATTTCAAAGAACACACGTCACCAACACACTTACCTCAGACCATCATAATTAACACGTACTTCTTTGCTAGTTTCCTCACAGAACAAACACACACTACCTAAATTAAAGTCTACTCTACTTCCATGATTTGCAACCAAGTCAGCCCCTAAAATAACTGAATACACAAGTTTTGGTACAACAAGGCGTGGCTGAAACTTACAATTATCTTCAATTATGATTGGTACCGCTATCATTTTATTTACTCACTTTGACTTACCCAACGTCTGTTATAATATCTAATATTTCCTTCTTCACATCACAATTTCCATCATTGGAGTTACTACTTCACTACTTACATCATATTCTCAGTATTATAAGTACTTACATCACTTAACAGAACACTTCTTACGTCGAACGTACTACTACCATTAATTACTTCATTATCTACGACTACGTCACTACTTAAATATCTCACTTAACATTACTTAGGTCACAATCACACTACTCTTAAATTTACTTTCACTACATAACTACTTATACTAAATACCTGTTCATCTACTACCTTCAGCCTGTCTACTTAACTTACCCGATTCCCTGTGAATCTGAGATACTCTGGCTCGATAACGACACCTTGATAACATTCATATTAAGACTAACATAGTCTCTCTGATAACTCAAATCCGTACGCCTCCCATCTTCTGATTCTCTCTGATTACTCCTCTGACCCTCTCTGTCATAACTCAAATACATACGCCTCCCATCTTCCGATTCTCTCTGATTACTCTTCTGATCCTCTCTCTCACAACTCCAATCCATACGCCTCCCATCTTCCGATTCTCTCTCATTACTCTTCTGACCACTATCACCATCAACACAACTATTAATCCTCTGCGGATCATGATCACCCCCTCTCCTCTGATACACAGCTAACATTTCCCCCCTTCTCTCTACAATATTACTTTCCCTAGACATCATGCGCTCTCTCTCTCTCGCGCGCCCTTGCACACATTCTTCCCAAAGCCTGTCAATGAACTCTTTAATCTCTCCTAAATTAGACATATTATCCCAGTACACTCGAAACCATATTTTACTTCCACCGATAAAAACATTAGACAAAATCTCCAAAACATATTCCCATTCATTAATATTATTCCTCGACTTACTTGCAAATCTTTTCTCAACTACTTTTACAAACTCTATAGGATTAAACTGTTTTCCAGAAAACTTGGTTAAATCACGATCCCTACTGAACAAACCACTCGCTACTATCACGTCTAAACCTGTCTTACCTCTACCTTTCTGCCGTATCACTCCCTGGCAGTTCACAACGTCTTCTTCTTCTTCTTCTTCTTCTTCTTCCGCTGCTCTCTCAGCATTCTCTTCCACTATTCTCACGTCTTCCTGCAATTCTTCCTCTCTCTCTCTAACCTGTTGTGATAGCATTTCCTGTTCATTCCGTAGTTCAGTGACCTCCACAAGTTTGCTTTCAATTTGCTCATTTCTACTAATCTGTTCCCCCATCTCTTCCCCAACTACATTGTAACTCTTGTCCAATCTTTTCTCGACTACGTCATGAATTTCTTCCCGATTACTAGAACTTTTATCACTTAATTCTACGATATTCTCTGTAAATGCTCCTTTGACATGCTCAATCTGAATATGAATATTGCTCCGATTCAACATCATTTTATCTCCCATTTCAACACTCTCTTCATTTGACTTACTTTCTAACTTATATTCTGACTTAGATGTTTGATTGTTTATCTCTAATATCTTAGAAACTATTTTGTTAATGGTCACATTAAAATTTTCTTTATAACTGCCAATTAATTCTTCCATCTGTCTATTCCTATTTTCGATACTACTCTTAATCATTTCTTCCATCTCTTTATTATTATTATTATTATTATTATTATTATTATTATTATTATTATTATTATTATTATTATTATTATTTTCACTACTATTATCAATCTTTTCTTCCATTTTGCTACAGCTACCAATCACTTCTCCCATCTGTTTCTTATTTTCATTACTAGTATCAATCTCTTTCATATTACTAAAGCTGTCAATAATTTCTTCCATTTGTTTTTTAGTAACCATTTTTTTTCTGATTTCGGTCATTTTGGCCATCAGCAAATTTATAATATCTTGGTTCATTCCCCCCGCGATTTCCTTTTGAGTTTCAGTGTGCTTCTCAATTTCTGCACTTTCCTGAATTTCCTCAGAAGGTTTCATTGTATTCACCTGCTCCCTACTCTGAATTTCACCTTGGATGTCCGCAGAAGCAATGACCTCGTCCTCACATGACTTGTTATTGTCTTCCTTGTCCATCTTTGGTTCACTAGTGATAGTACGCGATCTCAAATTAATTTCCCTCTTCAAATCCCTTGACATACCCCCAAAATACAAATATATATCACAAAATTACACTCTTGACATTTACCGGTAATAATTCCGTTAGCTTAAATGTGCATATCCTTCCCAATTTAACCTATGATATGCTGTCATTCAGACCAAATTCTGAATTTATTCGTGCACCACGTTGCGGAGCCACATTGAAACAGCTTCCTTACTTGTCTAACTAACTTTACAAACATATAAAACTGCATTTAACTTGAAAAATCTGAACATTTGCATTTATAATGGAAATTATGAAAATTAATATTCTATATATATAAAAGCAAGTCGGGCTGGAGCGATGTATATATAAATATTTAAAAATGAAAAAAGACGTGAATTAATGAGGCACTTCCAGAAATCTCAGAAATTTGAAACTTGGTACGAGGGAAACAGATGACCCCAGGATCCCTAGAAAAATCGCAAATTCTCAAAATTCCCTGAAGGGGGCACGCTGGGGGGGCTCAAATTTTGGGCTCAGCATAAGAACGCAGTCGTATAGTATATCCAAAACGATAACCTATAGGTTTCGTGGGCTTAAAAAGTTTCGGGAATTTCCTCATTTTTATCCCCCATCCCCCCAAATCAAGATGGCGGCACAACCTGCGAGACGAGGTAGACAATTGAAATTTGGTGAAATTATAGCTTTTGGTCCCTAACCGACGGGAAAATTCCAAGATGTTCAAATTTTTCACTTTTTACCCCCAAAGATATGGAAATATTGAGGCAATTTTAATGACTGTGCAGACATTTCTTTTGAGCTATTTTTTGGCTAAACGGTAAGTCGTATCACAAAACGGATGGCACAATGTGCCTTCAATTCGGAGTGATCTACAACTTTGGTCCTGTGACATTTTGTCGTATCTCTCTCCCTTATACGTTAAATTGGGCCGTATTTCTGGATTGTTCGTAAATTTGGTGATTTTTACAAGTATATTTTATTGTTTGACACACTTATAAGAATGATAGGATCATCACGTTGTGTGCGAACATTGGCACTATTAAGGGACATATGTGTACCAAATTTCATGATTCTAGCTTATACATAAGTAGGCAAAATGTAATGTAAAATGTTAAAAATGCACCCAAATTTCACCCTATTCAAAATTTGAACTCAATTTACCCCCTTAATATGGGAGATACAAGGAAATGGTTTGGAAACAAAAATGTAGAGCCATAAATGAGGCGTCTGATGGCGCAAACCGTTTCCTAATATCATAAACCGTTTAGGAGATATGAATCTCGAAGTGGAAGTCTGCACTTTTCAACGTGCTCATGCTTATCCGTCATCTATATATATAAAAGCAAGTCGGGCTGGAGCGATGTATATATAAATATTTAAAAATGAAAAAAGACGTGAATTAATGAGGCACTTCCAGAAATCTCAGAAATTTGAAACTTGGTACGAGGGAAACAGATGACCCCAGGATCCCTAGAAAAATCGCAAATTCTCAAAATTCCCTGAAGGGGGCACGCTGGGGGGGGCTCAAATTTTGGGCTCAGCATAAGAACACAGTCGTATAGTATATCCAAAACGATAACCTATAGGTTTCGTGGGCTTAAAAAGTTTCGGGAATTTCCTCATTTTTATCCCCCATCCCCCCAAATCAAGATGGCGGCACAACCTGCGAGACGAGGTAGACAATTGAAATTTGGTGAAATTATAGCTTTTGGTCCCTAACCGACGGGAAAATTCCAAGATGTTCAAATTTTTCACTTTTTACCCCCAAAGATATGGAAATATTGAGGCAATTTTAATGACTGTGCAGACATTCCTTTTGAGCTATTTTTTGGCTAAACGGTAAGTCGTATCACAAAACGGATGGCACAATGTGCCTTCAATTCGGAGTGATCTACAACTTTGGTCCTGTGACATTTTGTCGTATCTCTCTCCCTTATACGTTAAATTGGGCCGTATTTCTGGATTGTTCGTAAATTTGGTGATTTTTACAAGTATATTTTATTGTTTGACACACTTATAAGAATGATAGGATCATCACGTTGTGTGCGAACATTGGCACTATTAAGGGACATATGTGTACCAAATTTCATGATTCTAGCTTATACATAAGTAGGCAAAATGTAATGTAAAATGTTAAAAATGCACCCAAATTTCACCCTATTCAAAATTTGAACTCAATTTACCCCCTTAATATGGGAGATACAAGGAAATGGTTTGGAAACAAAAATGTAGAGCCATAAATGAGGCGTCTGATGGCGCAAACCGTTTCCTAATATCATAAACCGTTTAGGAGATATGAATCTCGAAGTGGAAGTCTGCACTTTTCAACGTGCTCATGCTTATCCGTCATCTATATATATAAAAGCAAGTCGGGCTGGAGCGATGTATATATAAATATTTAAAAATGAAAAAAGACGTGAATTAATGAGGCACTTCCAGAAATCTCAGAAATTTGAAACTTGGTACGAGGGAAACAGATGACCCCAGGATCCCTAGAAAAATCGCAAATTCTCAAAATTCCCTGAAGGGGGCACGCTGGGGGGGGGCTCAAATTTTGGGCTCAGCATAAGAACACAGTCGTATAGTATATCCAAAACGATAACCTATAGGTTTCGTGGGCTTAAAAAGTTTCGGGAATTTCCTCATTTTTATCCCCCATCCCCCCAAATCAAGATGGCGGCACAACCTGCGAGACGAGGTAGACAATTGAAATTTGGTGAAATTATAGCTTTTGGTCCCTAACCGACGGGAAAATTCCAAGATGTTCAAATTTTTCACTTTTTACCCCCAAAGATATGGAAATATTGAGGCAATTTTAATGACTGTGCAGACATTCCTTTTGAGCTATTTTTTGGCTAAACGGTAAGTCGTATCACAAAACGGATGGCACAATGTGTCTTCAATTCGGAGTGATCTACAACTTTGGTCCTGTGACATTTTGTCGTATCTCTCTCCCTTATACGTTAAATTGGGCCGTATTTCTGGATTGTTCGTAAATTTGGTGATTTTTACAAGTATATTTTATTGTTTGACACACTTATAAGAATGATAGGATCATCACGTTGTGTGCGAACATTGGCACTATTAAGGGACATATGTGTACCAAATTTCATGATTCTAGCTTATACATAAGTAGGCAAAATGTAATGTAAAATGTTAAAAATGCACCCAAATTTCACCCTATTCAAAATTTGAACTCAATTTACCCCCTTAATATGGGAGATACAAGGAAATGGTTTGGAAACAAACATGTAGAGCCATAAATGAGGCGTCTGATGGCGCAAACCGTTTCCTAATATCATAAACCGTTTAGGAGATATGAATCTCGAAGTGGAAGTCTGCACTTTTCAACGTGCTCATGCTTATCCGTCATCTATATATATAAGAGCAAGTCGGGCTGGAGCGATGTATATATAAATATTTAAAAATGAAAAAAGACGTGAATTAATGAGGCACTTCCAGAAATCTCAGAAATTTGAAACTTGGTACGAGGGAAACAGATGACCCCAGGATCCCTAGAAAAATCGCAAATTCTCAAAATTCCCTGAAGGGGGCACGCTGGGGGGGCTCAAATTTTGGGCTCAGCATAAGAACACAGTCGTATAGTATATCCAAAACGATAACCTATAGGTTTCGTGGGCTTAAAAAGTTTCGGGAATTTCCTCATTTTTATCCCCCATCCCCCCAAATCAAGATGGCGGCACAACCTGCGAGACGAGGTAGACAATTGAAATTTGGTGAAATTATAGCTTTTGGTCCCTAACCGACGGGAAAATTCCAAGATGTTCAAATTTTTCACTTTTTACCCCCAAAGATATGGAAATATTGAGGCAATTTTAATGACTGTGCAGACATTTCTTTTGAGCTATTTTTTGGCTAAACGGTAAGTCGTATCACAAAACGGATGGCACAATGTGCCTTCAATTCGGAGTGATCTACAACTTTGGTCCTGTGACATTTTGTCGTATCTCTCTCCCTTATACGTTAAATTGGGCCGTATTCCTGGATTGTTCGTGAATTTGGTGATTTTTACAAGTATATTTTATTGTTTGACACACTTATAAGAATGATAGGATCATCACGTTGTGTGCGAACATTGGCACTATTAAGGGACATATGTGTACCAAATTTCATGATTCTAGCTTATACATAAGTAGGCAAAATGTAATGTAAAATGTTAAAAATGCACCCAAATTTCACCCTATTCAAAATTTGAACTCAATTTACCCCCTTAATATGGGAGATACAAGGAAATGGTTTGGAAACAAAAATGTAGAGCCATAAATGAGGCGTCTGATGGCGCAAACCGTTTCCTAATATCATAAACCGTTTAGGAGATATGAATCTCGAAGTGGAAGTCTGCACTTTTCAACGTGCTCATGCTTATCCGTCATCTATATATATAAAAGAAAGTCGGGCTGGAGCGATGTATATATAAATATTTAAAAATGAAAAAAGACGTGAATTAATGAGGCACTTCCAGAAATCTCAGAAATTTGAAACTTGGTACGAGGGAAACAGATGACCCCAGGATCCCTAGAAAAATCGCAAATTCTCAAAATTCCCTGAAGGGGGCACGCTGGGGGGGCTCAAATTTTGGGCTCAGCATAAGAACGCAGTCGTATAGTATATCCAAAACGATAACCTATAGGTTTCGTGGGCTTAAAAAGTTTCGGGAATTTCCTCATTTTTATCCCCCATCCCCCCAAATCAAGATGGCGGCACAACCTGCGAGACGAGGTAGACAATTGAAATTTGGTGAAATTATAGCTTTTGGTCCCTAACCGACGGGAAAATTCCAAGATGTTCAAATTTTTCACTTTTTACCCCCAAAGATATGGAAATATTGAGGCAATTTTAATGACTGTGCAGACATTTCTTTTGAGCTATTTTTTGGCTAAACGGTAAGTCGTATCACAAAACGGATGGCACAATGTGCCTTCAATTCGGAGTGATCTACAACTTTGGTCCTGTGACATTTTGTCGTATCTCTCTCCCTTATACGTTAAATTGGGCCGTATTTCTGGATTGTTCGTAAATTTGGTGATTTTTACAAGTATATTTTATTGTTTGACACACTTATAAGAATGATAGGATCATCACGTTGTGTGCGAACATTGGCACTATTAAGGGACATATGTGTACCAAATTTCATGATTCTAGCTTATACATAAGTAGGCAAAATGTAATGTAAAATGTTAAAAATGCACCCAAATTTCACCCTATTCAAAATTTGAACTCAATTTACCCCCTTAATATGGGAGATACAAGGAAATGGTTTGGAAACAAAAATGTAGAGCCATAAATGAGGCGTCTGATGGCGCAAACCGTTTCCTAATATCATAAACCGTTTAGGAGATATGAATCTCGAAGTGGAAGTCTGCACTTTTCAACGTGCTCATGCTTATCCGTCATCTATATATATAAAAGCAAGTCGGGCTGGAGCGATGTATATATAAATATTTAAAAATGAAAAAAGACGTGAATTAATGAGGCACTTCCAGAAATCTCAGAAATTTGAAACTTGGTACGAGGGAAACAGATGACCCCAGGATCCCTAGAAAAATCGCAAATTCTCAAAATTCCCTGAAGGGGGCACGCTGGGGGGGGCTCAAATTTTGGGCTCAGCATAAGAACACAGTCGTATAGTATATCCAAAACGATAACCTATAGGTTTCGTGGGCTTAAAAAGTTTCGGGAATTTCCTCATTTTTATCCCCCATCCCCCCAAATCAAGATGGCGGCACAACCTGCGAGACGAGGTAGACAATTGAAATTTGGTGAAATTATAGCTTTTGGTCCCTAACCGACGGGAAAATTCCAAGATGTTCAAATTTTTCACTTTTTACCCCCAAAGATATGGAAATATTGAGGCAATTTTAATGACTGTGCAGACATTCCTTTTGAGCTATTTTTTGGCTAAACGGTAAGTCGTATCACAAAACGGATGGCACAATGTGCCTTCAATTCGGAGTGATCTACAACTTTGGTCCTGTGACATTTTGTCGTATCTCTCTCCCTTATACGTTAAATTGGGCCGTATTTCTGGATTGTTCGTAAATTTGGTGATTTTTACAAGTATATTTTATTGTTTGACACACTTATAAGAATGATAGGATCATCACG
Organism: Anabrus simplex; assembly: GCF_040414725.1. Taxonomy (NCBI): domain Eukaryota; kingdom Metazoa; phylum Arthropoda; class Insecta; order Orthoptera; family Tettigoniidae; genus Anabrus; species Anabrus simplex. The sequence continues at coordinate 1,644,305,565 of NC_090265.1, read as the reverse complement.
TTGTGTGCGAACATTGGCACTATTAAGGGACATATGTGTACCAAATTTCATGATTCTAGCTTATACATAAGTAGGCAAAATGTAATGTAAAATGTTAAAAATGCACCCAAATTTCACCCTATTCAAAATTTGAACTCAATTTACCCCCTTAATATGGGAGATACAAGGAAATGGTTTGGAAACAAAAATGTAGAGCCATAAATGAGGCGTCTGATGGCGCAAACCGTTTCCTAATATCATAAACCGTTTAGGAGATATGAATCTCGAAGTGGAAGTCTGCACTTTTCAACGTGCTCATGCTTATCCGTCATCTATATATATAAAAGCAAGTCGGGCTGGAGCGATGTATATATAAATATTTAAAAATGAAAAAAGACGTGAATTAATGAGGCACTTCCAGAAATCTCAGAAATTTGAAACTTGGTACGAGGGAAACAGATGACCCCAGGATCCCTAGAAAAATCGCAAATTCTCAAAATTCCCTGAAGGGGGCACGCTGGGGGGGGGGCTCAAATTTTGGGCTCAGCATAAGAACACAGTCGTATAGTATATCCAAAACGATAACCTATAGGTTTCGTGGGCTTAAAAAGTTTCGGGAATTTCCTCATTTTTATCCCCCATCCCCCCAAATCAAGATGGCGGCACAACCTGCGAGACGAGGTAGACAATTGAAATTTGGTGAAATTATAGCTTTTGGTCCCTAACCGACGGGAAAATTCCAAGATGTTCAAATTTTTCACTTTTTACCCCCAAAGATATGGAAATATTGAGGCAATTTTAATGACTGTGCAGACATTCCTTTTGAGCTATTTTTTGGCTAAACGGTAAGTCGTATCACAAAACGGATGGCACAATGTCCCTTCAATTCGGAGTGATCTACAACTTTGGTCCTGTGACATTTTGTCGTATCTCTCTCCCTTATACGTTAAATTGGGCCGTATTTCTGGATTGTTCGTAAATTTGGTGATTTTTACAAGTATATTTTATTGTTTGACACACTTATAAGAATGATAGGATCATCACGTTGTGTGCGAACATTGGCACTATTAAGGGACATATGTGTACCAAATTTCATGATTCTAGCTTATACATAAGTAGGCAAAATGTAATGTAAAATGTTAAAAATGCACCCAAATTTCACCCTATTCAAAATTTGAACTCAATTTACCCCCTTAATATGGGAGATACAAGGAAATGGTTTGGAAACAAACATGTAGAGCCATAAATGAGGCGTCTGATGGCGCAAACCGTTTCCTAATATCATAAACCGTTTAGGAGATATGAATCTCGAAGTGGAAGTCTGCACTTTTCAACGTGCTCATGCTTATCCGTCATCTATATATATAAAAGCAAGTCGGGCTGGAGCGATGTATATATAAATATTTAAAAATGAAAAAAGACGTGAATTAATGAGGCACTTCCAGAAATCTCAGAAATTTGAAACTTGGTACGAGGGAAACAGATGACCCCAGGATCCCTAGAAAAATCGCAAATTCTCAAAATTCCCTGAAGGGGGCACGCTGGGGGGGGCTCAAATTTTGGGCTCAGCATAAGAACACAGTCGTATAGTATATCCAAAACGATAACCTATAGGTTTCGTGGGCTTAAAAAGTTTCGGGAATTTCCTCATTTTTATCCCCCATCCCCCCAAATCAAGATGGCGGCACAACCTGCGAGACGAGGTAGACAATTGAAATTTGGTGAAATTATAGCTTTTGGTCCCTAACCGACGGGAAAATTCCAAGATGTTCAAATTTTTCACTTTTTACCCCCAAAGATATGGAAATATTGAGGCAATTTTAATGACTGTGCAGACATTCCTTTTGAGCTATTTTTTGGCTAAACGGTAAGTCGTATCACAAAACGGATGGCACAATGTGGCTTCAATTCGGAGTGATCTACAACTTTGGTCCTGTGACATTTTGTCGTATCTCTCTCCCTTATACGTTAAATTGGGCCGTATTTCTGGATTGTTCGTAAATTTGGTGATTTTTACAAGTATATTTTATTGTTTGACACACTTATAAGAATGATAGGATCATCACGTTGTGTGCGAACATTGGCACTATTAAGGGACATATGTGTACCAAATTTCATGATTCTAGCTTATACATAAGTAGGCAAAATGTAATGTAAAATGTTAAAAATGCACCCAAATTTCACCCTATTCAAAATTTGAACTCAATTTACCCCCTTAATATGGGAGATACAAGGAAATGGTTTGGAAACAAAAATGTAGAGCCATAAATGAGGCGTCTGATGGCGCAAACCGTTTCCTAATATCATAAACCGTTTAGGAGATATGAATCTCGAAGTGGAAGTCTGCACTTTTCAACGTGCTCATGCTTATCCGTCATCTATATAAATAAAACCGTGTGTCTGTACATTGATTATTTTGGCGAAATTTCCGTACAATTATCCGTTTCAGGTGTAATAATGACCATTTGCATCATTTTTAGCTTTGGTGTCTGTTTGTCTGTTTGTCTGTTTGTCTGTCCTTCTATAACTTGAAAACTACTGGGTATATTTCCACCAAACTTCACATTTAGAATCCACCTGTCCTTGGGTAGGTTTTAGCGCTAAAAATAAAATCGTAACGACTGTGTGTCTGTACATTGATAATTTTGGCGTAATTTCCGTACACTTATCCGTTTCAGGTGTAATAATGACCATCTGCATCATTTTTAGCTTTGGTGTCTGTTTGTCTGTTTGTCTGTTAGTCTCTTTGTCTGTTTATCTGTTTGTCTGTCCTTCTATAACTTGAAAACTACTAAATATATATATTTCCACCAAACTTCACATTTAGAATCCACCTCTCCTTGGGTAGGTTTTAGCGCAAATATCGTTTCTAAATCCCTGAACTGAGTGGGGATTTTTATGAAACCGAAACCGTGATTTTGCACTCCCTCAAAGTGTACACAACCGAACTTAATGGAAATCAACCTGCCTTAATGAAAATTAATTTCTAAACCTTTTTTTCTCATGTGCATCATTTCGATAACAGGATTTAGTAAGGGAGATATCATTAACGGACCGTTTTTCGGTACAAATCCCAGCGGACTTAACGCAAGAGCGGGTGCGTGTAAAGCGTACTTCTTACAAACTTGAAAACTAACAAGATATTTGAACCAAATTTTATATATAGCATCCATCTGTCCAAGGGTAGGTTTCCTTGGTGTCTGTTAGTTAGTTAGTTAGTTAGTTAGTTAGTTAGTTAGTTAGTTTGTTTGTTTGTTTGTTTGTTTGTTTGTTTGGTCTGTTTGTCTTTCTCTAACTTGAAAACTACTGGATATATTTCCACCAAACTTCATATTTAGAATCCACCTATCCTTTGGGGAGGTTTTAGGGCAAATATTGTTTCTAAATCCCTGAACTAATTGGGGGTTTATACAAAACCGAAACCGTGATTTTGCACTCCCTCAAAATACATACAACCAAACTTAATGCAAATCTACCTGCCTTAATGGAAATTAATTTCTTAACCTTTTCTTCTCATGTGCATCATTTCAATCACTTACAGGAAAGATAGTATGATCAAACTCTACACGAACATTGGCCCACCCAGTACCCATATGTGAGCCAAATGCTATGTCACATAATTATCCGAAAAGTAATGCAATGTAAGATAATCTTACACAAATTTCAACCTATTCAACGTTTCTGATTCAATCTGACCCATGAATAGATTAGATGCGAGAAAATATCATAGGACCAGCCATTTAGATCGCTATATACTGAGCCTTACGGTACAATCCTTTGTCGATATGACGTACCATTTAGCAGCAGTTAATTTGTAAATGAAGGTCTGCAATATTGTAAACATTCATATACTTTCGTATGTCCATCTGTATATATTCATTGATGTCGATTTGTAGCGATCGAGAAATGATGTGTCTGCTATTGTAATCAGTACTCCCTACAACGACTTTGACTGCTGGCAGTAGGAATGGGGTCCTTCTCCAACTCCTGTGTAACTGGCATTAGTAAGGAGGGCCTACCATTTTAATGAATAATTCACTTTTCGATTTGTCTTGCAGAAGGCAAGGGATCATGCAGTTTTGTTCGAAAGTCCCCTACTCTATTGTGTTTGGCTCTAGGCCAGGATGCCCGCCATTATAAACAAATGTTTTAATCTAAAATTTGACTAGCATTAGGCATAGTGGCCTGCTATTTTCATGGAAACTCACTAATTCTGTGTGACTGGCAGTAAGCTGGCTAGCAGCAGTAAAAAGGGACTGTCATTATAATGATAACTGCACAACTCAATTTTGACTGGTGGTAGGGAAGTTGCCTGGTATTATAATAAAAACTCCTCAACTGTAACCTGTCTGAAAGTAGGAAATGGGTCTGCCATTGTAACTAAAACTCTCCTAATCGATTGTGACCGCGCAGTAGGCATTGGGGCCTGCAATTATAATGTAAACTTGCCAACTCGATTTTGAATGGCAGTAGGCAAGTGAGCCTGGCGTTATCATCACAACTCCGCAACCCTCACTTTACATTGGAAACAACGTATGTGGACTTCCCCATGCTATTTCTCGGATAAGGCTAAGAGACATGCAATTTTAAAACAATCTCATTTGCTGCACGCACAGTATTTACGTCGATATCCGTATACAATGTAGAATACCGTAGCGAAGCACGGGTACATTTGCTAGTCATTAAATAAAATACACACTCGTCGAACCTTGTACTCACACTTACTTGTTACCTGCTTACTTACACATACGTTATTTGAAGGGCGCCAGCTGCCACTCAGTGCAGCAATAATAGAATGAGACTCTTGACTATCTCTAGGGTGTGGGGAAATAAGCTTACTGTTGACAACATACCATATAAGTTCTGGGAAAAGGAGATTGACGTTCGGTTTCCCCATTAATTTTGAGGTTAAGATATTTTACTGTCAATGAAATGAAACTCTGAATTCGTTTGATAGAACAATATATATTCTTTAAATAATATATCAAAAAGTAGTGAGTCTTGTTGCGATAAAACAGATGAGAATGTGAAATTATGACATTGCAACTGAAAGAAACTAGGCATGAATTTGAATTCTTCTTGACCGGACATTTAACAATTTATACGAAATATTTCCCTCACTGATTCACTTGACTGTACCTTTAACACTTTGAGTGTAATTACGACGTAATCCATTGCTCTGGTGTTTACTGTAGATGTGTCACGCCTAACGTGGTGATACATCCTTGAGACACCGAGCTCGATAGCTGCAGTCGCTTAATTGCGGCCAGTGTCCAGTATTCGGGAGATAGTAGGTTCGAACCCCACTATCGGCAGCCCTGAAAATGGTTTTCCGTGGTTTCCCATTTTCACACCGGGCAAATGCTGGGGCTGTACCTTAATTAAGGCCACGGCCGTTTCCTTCCCACTCCTAGCCATTTCCTGTCCCATCGTCGCCATAAGACCTATCTGAGTCGGTGCGACGTAAAGCAACTAGCATCCTTGAGACTGCTTCTTCTCCATATCATCTGACTTCTTTGTAAGTCAATATGGTATGACCTCTTGGCAGGTCCAGGGTTGCCCTCTCTGACTCCTTGGTAAGCCTTGCGTCCGCATCTTCCACTAAGTGACGGACCAACCATTTGGTCTCACTCTCTCAATGACCAATAATGGCTCACTGAGTCTTCACCATCTCTCGTTCACACTGGTTGACTGACCAACTAAGGCCTCTTGATCTAGTAGACTACTTCACTGTACTGCATCCGTATAAGTAATGACTGACGCTACAATATGCACCCACCTTATATAGACGTTGGTTGACACAACTACGTAATCTCCAGAAATAACAATGACATACTCCCACCTACGCGACAAATATTACATACAGTGGTGAAATAGCCCGCAGGCGGCTAACTCCGTGAGCGCATATCTAAATAAATACAATGCCGTAGCCATGGCGCGGCGATGACTTGGCAGAATCTCCACTGGTATAGCAATATAACAACGTCACTTCCAATCTCTGATATATACAACAATTCTCACTGTACAGGTATTGAGTGTGATTCTACACATACGTATATATGCATACATCTAAGTACAATCTTGCAAGCAACAGGCAATTGCAAAATCGAATTGAATAAAACGGATAATTACAATAATAGTAATAATACCACAGATAAAATAATAATAATAATACTGACATAATAATAATAATAATAATAATAATAATAATAATAAAATACAGATAAAATCATACAATAATAAAAATACAGATATCATCTTGTAACGGGATTTGAACCGTTACAGCTGAGAGAGCCTCAGGGCCATATGCACCTCCGTAAGTGGAAATCTTCTTTCTTAAATTTTACGACTTCGTGACTGTGATTCGAACCCACGCCCTTCCGGGCGAACCGAGCACGCCTTTACCGCCTCGGCCAGGCAGCCCCTCAGATAATGCTTCACCTACTGTAATTCTCTGAGTTCTGCTTTCTACAAATTTAGCTACCCTTTCAATCTTATTTTTCTCTAGTCCATACCCCTCATTGTCAGTAGTCTCCCATGATCTGTCCTATCAAAAGCCTTGGATAGGTCAATAACGATACAGTCCATTTGAGATCTTAAATTCCGTCGCTCATTTTTTGTATCACGAAGTGTACTGGCTCAGACACCACCCACTTTGACGTTGTCTCGGATCAGTGTAACATCTCAGAATGTATTGCTGGAGTTCAAAAAAAAAAAAAAAAAAAAAAAAAAAAAAAAAAAAAAAAAAACAGCAATAAAAATACGTCACAAAGAGAGCGATGCTCGCACATGTGTGTTACATTAGTCACATGTCCAAGTAACATTACCTCTTCATGCATGAAATAAAAAATAAACAAGACGGACTGCAGGCTGTCATTGCACTCGACCGGATTTTCTTGTCCCAGTGAGGTCGTTCCCCGCGCAAGGACGCAGGCTAACGGAATTTTTGTTGTTAAGAGCCGTCTTGTTATGGGTGCTCTTTGAGGTCTGTTAGGCTTGATTTCCACCCCTCACAATAAGCGTCAACAACGGACTATTTCCGAAAGTAAACCCACGAGTTTTCAATTACATTCCCTTCATGCCACAACCAGACATTTGTTAATACTGTATACAGAACAGAGGCGCCGACTTGTAACATTTTTTGGTGGTACTTTCTCTGCCTTTAAAGAATGCCACGTATCCGGGAGATAGTGGGTTCGAATCCCACTGTCGGCTGCCCTGAAGATGGTTTTCCGTGGTTTCCCATTTTTACGCCAGGCAAATGCTGGAGCTGTACCTTAATTAAGGCCACTGCCGCTTCCTTCCAACTCCTAGGCCTTTCCTATCCCATCGTTGCCATAAAACCTACCTGTGTCGGTACGACGTAAAGCAACTAGCAAAAAAAAAAAAAAAAAAAGCGTTTAAATGAAATGAAGGTAACGTCACAAAATAATGAAATTCCCTGATTTCTGAAATTAAGGATCTTTTTATCTTCATATTAATGGTGTAGGCCTATATTCTGTGTTCTAAAATTTTGGTAATGAATATTAATTTAACCACTTCAGTTACCTTTGTTCATGTATTTTATTATATTATTTTTGCTATCGGTTTTGCGTACTTATATTATTTGACGTACAGCACGTTACACGCGAGTACAGATTAGACTTGCTTTTGTCAGGCTGGTCGGTAGATGCTAAGGGTTGTGTCCCATTTGCGATCACTGTAAAATTATCAGCAGCCTATCAGGGTTTTCCAACGTCCATGCAGCAGGGGGACTGCTAATTAGGGCGTACTCCACACAACCTCTCGCTTGAAGGTTTTTTTTTTTTTTGAGATAATATAGTTTTTAACATACTGTTATTATTCCAGCTGTAGACACCCATCGTTGATGTAGCTTTTGTTGTTATTTTGTTATCTGCGAGTTTACTTACGACATGCAGGTCATTGAAACGAATAAAGATGGTGGTGGTGGTGATTATTGTTTTAAGAGGAAGTACAACTAGGCAACCATCCTCTATATAACACTAATCAGAGGGAAAAAAGGAAGGGATCCGACACTTCGAAAATGAAGATATCGGCCAAAGGAAGACAAGGGCCACGAAGGGCGTGAAAATGAAAGACTCCCTAGCCCTCGCAAACCTAATAGCGTCGGGGTCGGAAAAGAACAAGAGTTGACCAAGGGAGGTCGGATAGGATAGATGAAAGTGAGGAGCCTGGCACAAGTAAGTGGAAGCAGTGCCAGGACTCAGCTAAGGGCCCCGTGGTCGCCAACCCACACTCCAAATTTCAGAGCCCCTGGGGGCCCTTTTAGTCGCCTCTTACGACAGACAGGGGATACCGTGGGTGTTATTCTACCGCCCCCACCCACAGGGGGAGACGAATAAAGGCAAGCCTTACCTATACTAATAAAGAGGTAAAGTTTGTTTGTATGTAATGGATGTACTCTCAGGAACTACTGGACTGATTCTAAAAATTATTTCACTAATAGAAAGATACATTATCCCTGAGTGTTAAAGGCTATATTTTATTTTCAAAACAATTCGAGGGGAGGGGCCGTGGGGAGATATAGAAATACTAGGCTAATGTAGGCGAAATATCAAATATGTCGTACAAGGATGAGACAAAGCTCATTTTAAGCCCCTTGGCGCAAAGAACAAAACTCGGTGAGCTATACGGGCCCGAAAACCATGTTTTAAGGCCCTAAAACCAACCGTTATTGAGATATTAGCACCACATTACCCCTGCTCTAAGAATCGGATAAAGAAATGAACTGCCGTAAGCATGGCAACATCAGCTCCAGTGTGCTTACAGCAGCGAGATTATCTATATCTACAATATATAACCAAACCTATCATGTTTACAGACATAAAATTTGGTATTTGGAATCTCTTTTAAAATAAAAGAACACGAATTTTTGTTTTCAGAAAATCCACTTAAGGGGTGAGGGTTGAAAATAAGCGAGGAAGGAGTTGAATTATTTATATAAGGATACATATATCTCAGAAACGGAAGATGTTACAGACTTGAAAATTGGTAGGCCGTATTTGGAATTTATTTTAAAAATAAACAAACGCACTTTTTCTGGATAATACACTTAAGCGGGTGAAACATTTTTAAAAAGCGGGCAATATTTAAAAAGTATCTTCCTCTCTTCTACCGGCACCTGTGGGATCGCGGGTGTAAACTGTGTCGCACATGTGGATTTGACGCAAATTTACGAATGGATGTTCTTCCTAACGCCAACCCTATGTGTAGGGATGTAATTACTATTGCGTATTCCTGTTGTGGTTGGTAATGTGGTGTGTTGAGTGAATATGAAGAGGAGAGTGTTGGGACAAACACAAACAACCTGTCCTCGAGTCAGAAGAATTCATCACACGCGATTAAAATATCCGACCCAGCCCGTAATCGAAACCGGAACTCTGTGACCCGAAGGCCTCAACGATGAACTCTCAGCCAAGGAGTGGAAAATTAGTATATCTGCAGTATATCTCATAAAATTAACATGTTACAGGCGTGAAAATTGGTATTTGTAATCTCCTTTAGAAATAAAGAAACCCCTTTTTCCGACTGTTTCTCACGTGTAGAGTTCCATGTCGCATGTTCCATATTTAGCTCTGCCAGTAGCTTGGTCATCTTAGCCCCAAGAGGCAATGCCACAAACATGTTTTTTTTTTTTTTTTTTGCTTTACGTCGCGCCGACACAGATATGTCTTATGGCGACGATGGGATAGGAAAGGCCTAGAAATGGGAAGGAAGCGGCCGTGGTGTGAAAATGGGAAACCACGGAAAACCATCTTCAGGGCTGCCGACAGTGGGGCTCGAACCCACTATCTCCCGATTACTGGATACTGGCCGCACTTAAGCGACTGCAACTATCGAACTCGGTCACAACAAACGTGGTTTAAAAACATTTTTTCTGCTAGCGGCTTTACGTCGCACCGACACAGATAGGTCTTATGGCGACGATGGGATAGGAAAGGCCTAGGAGTTGGAAGGAAGCGGCCGTGGCCTTAATTAAGGTACAGCCCCAGCATTTGCCTGGTGTGAAAATGGGAAACCACGGAAAACCATTTTCAGGGCTGCCGATAGTGGGATTCGAACCTACTATCTCCCGGATGCAAGCTCACAGCCGCGCGCCTCTACGCGCACGGCCAACTCGCCCGGTGGTTTAAAAACAGGTTCTGGCGTAAATGAAATGCAATTTTTCGGCGTTTTTTTTTCTTTAGGGATTTTCAGACATTGTCTTAGTGCAGTACCGAAGAACAATTAATTTTTATCAACTTACGAAATCCTCGCGAGCGAAGACGTGGGTAACAGCTAGTGCTTTATATAAGGGATACTTTTACAGAAAAGTCAGGGCTGTTTGGTGACATGGTTTTCTTTATCGCTGGCTTTACATCGCGCCGACACAGGCGACAATGGGATACGAAAGGGCAATGAGTGGGAAGGACGTGACCGTGCCCTTAATTAAGGTACAACCCCAGCATTTTTTGCTTGTTGTGAAAATAGGAAACCACGGAAACCATTTTCAGGGCTGCCGACAATGGGACTCGAACCCACTAGTTCGCGAATGCAATCTCATCTTTTCGCGCTATCATTATAGAATTATCATTTCTTCAACTTATTTTAATCTAAATATTTTCTTAACATTAAGTTCTAGAATCTTGTACATCTAATCTGAGCGTACAGACAAAAATTATAATTTTATTTATATAGGTGAAAGTAGGCTGAGTGGCCGCGCGTTTTAATGCCCTACGGCTATATAGCCAAGCTCTGCATTCGGGAAACGTGTGGGTTCGAACCCCACCGTCTGCTGTTCTCAGAATGGTTTTCTGTGGTTTAATATTATCACTTCCAGGCAAATGCCGGTACAGTTCCTAAACACAAGCCAGAGCTGAGTTCTCCCACCCTTATCCAATTTCATTTACCATAACACATTTCATCTTCATTAGCTCCTCAACTGAGATTGGTGCCAGGAAGGGCATCCGGCCGTAGAAACATCCCGTATAAATTAATATCATCTCATCCCGACCCGGTATCAAGAAACGAGGCTAAGGGGTAGACATACAAACAGATAGATGAAATTAGGCTAATTATACTTTGAGCAGCTGCTTACTTAACGTGTCAGTATGAATGTTTGAACAGTTTGAGCATTATTTTAGCAGTAATTTAATAGTGTCGCCTATTGTATAAGAAAGTATACGTTAACTGTTCCAACTGCTTCAAAATCCTTTGTTTTGAAATTAAAAAGTGTAAAATTCAACGGTTTTAATACGCCCATCTTTTGTCCTACTTCTTAAAACTCATTTAATCGCCTTTTCACCCACAACCATCTGGTAACTCTAAATAAAAGGTTCGTTGAGTCCTGTTTATTCTCTGTCAGTTCCGATATTAACACACCAGTCTCAAACGGTAAATATAAGTAATGTAATGAGTAGAGACGAGAATTATAGGCACTAAAAACAGTTAAAATAGGCAGGCATACAGGCTCTTAAATTAGCCAAAATAGGCATGTAAATAGGCACTAACGTGTAAAATAGGCAACAAAATAGGCATGAAAATACTTATAATTCAATAACACGCTCAATTACTATAAAATGAATTTACAACAAGCAACGTTTCAATGTTTTCGGGTAACAATCTTGTTCTCCTGTCGGGCAGAATGTTTTGTACTGAGAGAAATCTTTCAACATCCCAGAAAGTGAATGGGCACAACTTCAATGAAGCCACTTTATATGGTTTTAGTTCAACTGCTTCATGCACCCCACCTCGTAGCACCCTGGCACCGTCGTTTTCCATCATGGATTCTGCTGCAGGACTCATGGAACTTTTTACTGACAGCGGCTACCTTCTCAGAGGTTCGGTCAACATTTCTCCTGACTTCTTCCACAACCATAAATGACTCCACCGGGGGAAAGCCACTCGTCTCCTACTCGGTGATTGCTCCCGGCAGCTTGTTGAAGTCTGAAGATGCTCTAGTTTATGCAAGGGGGATATTAGCTCCCATCATTGCAGTGCACAGGTCTATAGAAAATTGTTGTTGGTCGCTGTTCACAGTGGACTGGTAGAAAAGCTGCGATGACAACGCTTTCTGTACTCGTGCCAAATGCATCGCAGTATTTCTATGTTGATCTGTATGGTATTTTTTCACATTTGATCTGAAAAATAATAAAATTGACTTAAATTACAATGTTCATATATTTCTAATTGGCAATGATGCTTAGTATAAACATAATAATGGCGGATGGCTTCCGGAAAGGTCTGGTGCGGGTCTTTTTCTCGTAGACGGCCTATTAGGCGACATGCATGTCTGTGAAGAGGGCCCTTCCTAGGATGATTTCTAATGTTGAATACGCCACACACACCCAGCCCCGGAGCCATTGGAATTAACCAATTAAGGTTAAAATCCCCGACTCGACCGGGAATCGAACCCGGGTCCCTGTGAACCTAAGACCAGTACGCTGACCATTCAGCCAGCGAGTCGGACAGTATAAACATGCATTTGTTTCATTAAAAAAAGAGAAAGACTATTAGAGGTGATGTTTCTAGAAGTACAAACTTTAAAGTAGGAACAAGAGAATTCGTAATTTACATGGAAATATGTCCTCAAAATGTTCAGTTATAATCTGGCAGTTTCCTGTCGAATTCACCGGGTGAAAAAAAAAACACATGAAAATGACGCGAAACGATACCTGAGTAGCGTAGAGGAGAGATCCTTCCTACATGCTTGCCAGAAACTCACCAAGCTGCCTCTAGCAGTATTCTTACTTATATATCTCAGATTTGTGAACATTTTATATGTTGCTATTCGCCTGCTTTGGTCACCCGGGTCAACTGTCATGAAGACTATTTTCTGTTGCCTGCAATAGATCCTGCATCATGTGTGCTTACAAGGCTGCCACCCTCGTAGAAAATTAGAAAACCGCGTGATTTGAAATTGTCGTGGCATGCGCCCATAAACTTATTTTTTGTCACAATTTAGCAAAACTCTAGATGGGATGCTAGAGCTTACGCACCCCAGACCCTCTTTGCTTGTCTCTCCCCCTCAGCACAACGGGTACAAATCGGACCTCACCAATCCAGACCAACGGTCTTTCCACTGGCCTGGTTTTGTAAAGATGTAAAGATAGTCTTTGTAGCCTTGTTAAACACGCTGTGACATCGTCCAAGCCATGCCATCTTGTTCGTCTAGCCTCTGTGATATCGTCACAGCTGCACCACATTCGATCTTCACCCTATGTTTCGCGAAGGCATGGCGGAAGCGTAATAGAGTTCACTAGAGCCTACACATAGCGCTGGTGAAAGTTACTCACGATTTAAAAAAATTACAATTAAGTTGTAGTCCGCTTCTGTGGTGTAGTAGTTAGTGTGATTAGCCGCCACCAACGTAGGCTCGGGTTCGATTCCCGGTTCTGCCACGAAATTTGAAACATGGCACGAGGGCTGGAACGGGGTCCACTAAGCCTTGGGAGGTCAACTGAGTAGAGGTGAGTTCGATTCCCAAATCACCGGGCGAGTTGGTTTTCTTCCAGTGCATTATATTGTAACTGATGTGTTTGACAGTATTATCTTCTGATTTCTCAAGATCTGTTTACCTCACGAACAAAAATGGGAATTCTTGGAAGTCACCAGAAATAGTTCTTGGGAAGTTTCGGTCAGGAGAAACAAGGAACAATTTGACCTCGAAGCCTTCAACCCCTCCAACATTCTAAGACATATGCGAGAACCAATCAACGTCCAACCCTTATACCTCCTCCTCGATGTGAACTGTTGTACGCGTACGCTTTATCTTTAGAACGTGTTGCGATTTATTGTGAAGAAGAAGGGTGTCTGTGGCAATACCCGAAGAAAAATCATCGGCGAGTTGGATGTGCGGTTACGGGCGCGCAGCTGTGAGCTTGCATCCGGGAGATAGTGGGTTGGAATCCCACTGTCGGCAGCCATGAAGATGGTTTTCCATGGTTTCCCATTTTCACACCAGGTAAATGCTGGCTGTACCTTAATTAAGGCCACGACCGCTTCCTTCCAACTCCTAGACCTTTCCTATCCCATCGTCGCCATAAGACCTATCTGTGTCGGTGTGACGTAAAGCCGCTAGCAAAAAATAAAATTCCCACCTCAGCCATCCTCGAAGTGCTTTTCTGTGGTTTCCCACTTCTCAGGGAAATGCCGAGATGGTACCTAACTTAAAGACGTGGCCACTTCCTTCCCTCTTATTTGCCTGTCCCTTCCAATCTTCCCATGCCTTCACAAGGCCCCTGTTCAGCATAGAAGGTGAGGCTGTCTGGGAAAGGTACTAGTCCTCCTCCCCGGTTGTATTCCTCGACCCAAAGTCTCACGCTCCGGGACACTGCCATTGACACGGTAGAGGTGGAATCCTTCGCTGAGTCCGAGGACAAAACCTACCCTGGAGGGTAAACAGATTAAGAAAGAAAGAAAGAAAGAAAGAAAGAAAGAAAGAAAGAAAGAAAGAAAGAAAGAAAATGTTTCAGTTGTAAATCTCCATTTTCGCGGGAATTGAATCAGAGTTCAAATTACCGATTTTTAATTTTCATCCACTCTGTGACAAGAGACCATCGGCGTTCTAACTCCTCGTTCAGTAATATAATGATTATCTACATTTTAGTAATATAAATTATTGAAAGTTCACGACTAATATAGCATTGCAACGAAATAACTTCCCACAATACGTAAATTAATAGGCCTATAAATGCTACAATGAAATGCGATCGTAGTTCAGTTACAAAAAAGGATAAAAAGAACAAACGAACTTACCAAGCTTGGCAGAAGACTATCTTTCCATCCGTAGTGAAATTGGGATCCCCTGTGATCCACCGCTTCAGCCAGGAGGACTTATACGATTTTTCTTTGCAATTACATTTTTTACGTCATGCCGACACAGATAGGTCTTATGGGGACGATGGGATGGGAAAGGCCTAGGAGTGAGAAGGAGGCGACCGTGGCCTTAATTAAGGTACAGCGCCAGCATTTGCCTAGTGTGAAAATGGGAAACCACAGAAAACCGCTTTCAGGGCTGCCGACAGTGGGGCTCGAACCCACTATCTCCCGGATGCAAGCTCACAGCTGCGCGCCCCTACGCGCACATCCAACTCGCCGATGATTTTTCTTCGGGTATTGCCACAGACACCCTTCTTCTTCACAATAAATCGCAACACGTTCTAAAGATAAAGCGTACGCGTACAACAGTTCACATCGAGGAGGAGGTATAAGGGTTGGACGTTGATTGGTTCTCGCATATGTCTTAGAATGTTGGAGGGGTTGAAGGCTTCGAGGTCAAATTGTTCCTTGTTTCTCCTGACCGAAACTTCCCAAGAACTATTTCTGGTGACTTCCAAGAATTCCCATTTTTGTTCGTGAGGTAAACAGATCTTGAGAAATCAGAAGATAATACTGTCAAACACATCAGTTTCAATATAATGCACTGGAAGAAAACCGGCTTCTTTAAAATGGATTAAAAAGGCATCAAACAGGCATCGAATAGGCAATTATACTCCAAATAGGCACAAACCCCTGAAATAGGCATTTATAGGCACAATAAAACCAACTAAACCTAGCTTAAAGGAACCTGAAACGGATTTATATCTCAAAAGCCTACGTTTCTGAGCACAGGAATAAAATAGGCAAATAGGTAAATCCCCGTCTCTAGCCATCAGATAGTTCATTCATGCATACACACATATGCATGCACTGATGATCTAAAAGGTCCTGTAAGAATCGATGCTAACAACAGCCAACTCCTCATAGCCTTGGTTAATACAAAGAGAGCAGTTTGCTTAAAGCCCCGAGGGGATGCATATACATTCTGGTCAGGAAGAGATGGAGTCAGCTGTTTTCAGAGTACATTCACCTGCTCGCGGGGAGGGGGCTGAGTTCATCTGTTGCACCACTCGAGGGCACGGTCTGTTCGCGGTGCATTTAAGTTTGTAGAACTTTTTTTGATAGTCTGAGCCAGATACTCACTTCCATAGCCGAGGTTAATATAGCATAATCTATGATGGTACTGGGAAGCTAGAATTTAGTCGTTTGATCCCTCCTCGTTCTGTGTCTATCCTCTGTGTTCTCTTCCCTCCGATTTTTCACATTCAGTAACGATATAATATATGAAGAGTCCGAAAGAAAAATCCGGCTAACTCTAAAAGAACCGACAAATGAAGTTTAATTGCCATTTGGTGGCTTTTTTCGCCTGTGCTGCTATAAATATTCTCAATAAAAATGGCAAAAGCAAGTCACTTATTGATTTTCAACGGTTTGAAGTTTCGTGCAGGGCTGAGTGGCTCAGACGTTTGAGGCGCAGGCCTTCTGACCCCAACTTGGCAGGTTCGATCGTGGCTCAGTCCGGTAGTATTTGAAGGTGCTCCAAATACGTCAGCCTCGCGTCGATAGATTTTTACTGGCTCGTAAAGGAACTACTGCGGGACTAAATTCCGGCACCACGGCGTCTGCGTAAACCGTCAAAAGTAGTTAATGGGACGTAACAAACAATAACACTAATAACGTTATAATTTAGACTACGTTCGATGGACTCTAGACAACTGTTATTTTAAAATTTCACTTCTTCTTCCTTGCATGTTTAGCTATTTCTTGGGGTTGGCACGTGGGTGAATTTGGTTTTATGGCCGGATGCCCTTCCTGACGGCAATCCTATGTAAAGGTATGCATTCAGTATTCTGTGTTTCTGTGGTGGTAAATCATGTGATGTGTTGTATATTTATAAATATGTATATTGAGACGAACACGATCACCCAGCCCCCGAGCTGGAGGAATTAACTATACGTAGTTAAAATTCATGACCCGGTTGGGAAGCGAACGCAGAACCCTCTGAAACGAAGGTCACTACGCTGACCATTCAGCCAAAGAGCCGAACTGTTCTCTGTACTGTACACATTTAACTGTAAAATTGATCTCCATTAATTAACAATGAAAACTGAAGAATCTATAGCGATTCAAACCCTGAAATGACTCTTCTCCAAAATTAAATGCTGTTGGGTTGACCGATTTTTCCTTTGCACACTTCATATACAGTACTAGTTATGACATTTCTCTTCGACGGTGTGGATGGTTAAGATATATAGAGAAACACAATCTTACTCCAGGCTGGAGAGAAAGTATAGGCCTATTCGAATGTTGCCGTTAAAAGCAATGCTATCAGATGAAATGCTCGATGAAACGTAGAGCGGCCTGCATGTGACCCCGCACGTATTCATTTGCTAATCAACTACTCAAGTTTTCATTCTGTCCTGAAGGGGTACGGCGGGTCTCTCAGCGGGTGTCGCTCTCTCTCTCTCTCTCTCTCTCTCTCTCAGGCCAGAATTTTTTTTTTACGGTGCTGCGGAGAAGGAAAAGGAGGAAAGTGGCCGTGGCCTATGAAGTGATCTGTCCCGCCATTCGCCTTACTGCAGGAGATTGGAAAACCATAGAAAACCATCCTCGGGACAGCCGACAGTGGGGACCAGCCCCTCTCCGCCCGAATGTAGAGGTATAGAGCCACGGTAGAGTCTTGACCATCAGTCCTCTGCTCGATTGGTCGGTCGGAGTGTAGAGTTGTGGAGTCACGGACCAGCCTTGGCCACACCGTCTCTGCAACCGCCGACGTATTCATTTGCGGCTTGCTGTATATTTCTGATTTATCATAATCACAACATCAACACCAAAACTGAAAACTTAACATTTTTAATTGATCATTCTTTATTGGGGCCGATGACCTAGATGTTAGGCCACTTTAAACAACAAGCATCATCATAATGATTCTTTCGTAATCCGTTACCCTCCAGGGTTAGTTTTCCCCC
The DNA here is from genome assembly GCF_040414725.1 of Anabrus simplex. Classification (NCBI taxonomy): domain Eukaryota; kingdom Metazoa; phylum Arthropoda; class Insecta; order Orthoptera; family Tettigoniidae; genus Anabrus; species Anabrus simplex. The sequence goes on along the minus strand of NC_090265.1, from coordinate 1,644,287,797 downwards.
CGGACTCAGCGAGGGATCCCACCTCTACCGCCTCAAAGGAAGTGTCCTGGAGCGTGAGACTTTGGGGCCGGGGATACAACTGAGAAGGAGGACCATTATCTCGCCCAGGCAGCCTCACCTGCTATGCTGAATTGGGGTCTAGTAGGAGGATGGGAAGATTGGAAGTGATACACAAGGAAGAGGGAAGGAATCGGTCGAGGCCTTGATTAGGTAGAAGTGGAAATCCACGGAAAACCACTTCGAGGATGGCTGAGGTAGGAATCGAAGCCCCCTCCCCTCTACTCAGTTGACCACACAAGGCTGGGTGGACCCCGCTCCAGCCCTCGAACCACTTTTCAAATTTCATGGCAGAGCCGGGAATCGAACCCGGGTCTTCGGGGGTGGCAGCTAATCACACTAACCACTGCACCACAGAGGCAGCTTTAATTGTTCATAATTTGTAAAAATAGTTCACTAGAATAATTAGCATTACATGCTTAATTTTATAATAACAAAATGAACATTTTAGCGATATTACCATTTAATGTTTGCGAAAGCTGAAGTAATATTGATAACATTGACCTGTCATGAAACTTCTGCTACCTATCGCTCGTCAATGAGTTGCAGTGGTTTCGTAATTCGAATGCTAGTTGAATTTGGCTGGAATGTCGCATGCAGCACTAGAAGTTGCAGTTCCATTTTGCTACCAGTGATTGTACATCGTTGTTTGTGTAAAGATTCACAAAGCACCACCATATTTGTAAACTCAATTATATACTGCACAGTTTAAATTATTAGTTGATAATCTGTTTTCTTACCTACATCACCGGCCCCGCGATGTAGAAGTAGTGTGCCTGCCTCTTACGAGGAGGCCCCGGGTTCGATTTCCGGCCAGGTCTGGGATTTTTACCTGGATCTGAGGGCTGTTTCGAGATCCACTCAGCCTATGTGATTACAATTGAGGAGCTATCTGACGATGAGATGGCGGCCCCGGTCTAGAAAGCCAAGAATAACGACCGAGAGGATGCGTCGTGCTGACCACGCGACACCTCATAATCTGCAGGCCTTCGGGATGAGCAACGGTCGCTTGGTAGGCCATGGCCCTTCGGGGCTGTTGCGCCATGGGGTTTGGTTTTGGGTTTTTTCTTACCTACAAAGGTATTTAGGCTAATAAACTGTTGAGTAAATATTCGTATCTCATAGAAAATTAAAACTTTTCCTTAAGTCTATGAAAATGAAAACCTACAACCTGTTTTCCAGTCATTGACCGGGCCAGGGATGTAATGAATGAAACATATATATGCTGTTATTACAATGGGGTCGCCACTCCCAAGGTGATTTATTAATGAGTGATGAATGCTATGAAATGATAATGGAGAGTGTTGCTGGAATGAAAGATGACAGGGAAAACCGGAGTACCCGGAGAAAAACCTGTCCCGCCTCCGCTTCGTCCAGCAGTCCGCCTCCGTAGCGTAACGGTTAGTGTTATTAGCTTCCGTCCTCGGGTGCCTGGGTTCGATTCCCGGTACTGCCAGAAATTTAAGAATGGCAGGAGGGCTGGTATGTGGCTGAAATGGTATATGCAGCTCACCTCCAATGGGGGTGTGCCTGAAAAGAGCTGCACCACCTCGGAATGAGGGCGCGAGTTTACTTTTTTTTTCGTCCAGCAGAAGTCTCACATGGAATGACCGGGATTTGAACCACGGTATCCAGCGGTGAGAGGCCGACGCGCTGCCGTCTGAGCCACGGAGGCTCCCTTTAAGTCTCTATGTATCGTAAATATTCGTGTGTGCCGCCACCCTCCCTCCCTCAAAGTCCTTTGAAGAGCCTGAGTTTGTGATGACTGCTCTATACATAATGAAAACAGAGGATGCTTGTCCAGTTGTACTTTCTCTGAGAACAGAACCATTCCCTATGATCGCACCGCTTTCCTCTAAATCAATAGTAGCATTAAGGTCTGAGATACCGACATCGGTCTTTTTTTGACGTATTACTTTTATTTTTGAGTGGTCCATTAAATCCCGCCAAAGAGGTGTTATTGCGTTATTACCGAAATATTGCTTAATGTAGGTCTCTTGATAATCAATATCTCGTATTCTAGATCCAAATTGCCTTGTCCATTGTTGAATGATCTAAATCGATGAATACTGCATCTGTGGTTGAGAATAAACTGTTACTCCTTTTCAGTGCTCCAGTAATTCCCAGAAGTGAACGGTCCGTGTCTGGCCTCTATAGCCGTTACAGTTTGTGTTGTGGTAGGTTGCCTGGGAAAGAGAGTATTGGATTGATGGAAACACAGGGTGACCAAGAAGTTTGAGACAGAAAAACACAAGCGATCTTTTTTCCTTCTCTTTTTCTACAATTTGCTTTTCGTCGCAGTGACACAGATAGGTACTTTGGCTAAGAAGGGAACGAATGTGGTCTTAATTATGGTACAACCGCAGCATTTGCCTGGTGTGAAAATGGGAAACCTGCATCCGGGAGATAGTGGATTCGAATCCCACTGTAGGCAGCCCTGAAGATGGTTTTCCGTGGTTTCCCATTTTCACACCACGCAATTGCTGGGGCTGTACCTTAATTTTTTTTTGCTAGTGGCTTTTAGGTCGCACCGACACGTATAGGTCGTATGGCGACAATGGGATAGTAAAGGCCTAGGAGTTGGAAGAAAGCGGCCGTGGCCTTAATTAAAGTACAGCCCCAGCATTTGGCTGATGTGAAAATGGTGGGACAATTTATTTCGGTAAGGTTGTCTCAAATAAGCTGGGATAGGTAGTAACTATTTTTCTTGACTAGAATACAAAAAAATGATTTCTCTATGTTTTCCTTGTTTTAAATGTTCTTGTCAGCTGGATAACCTCTCAGCTGTTTAAAATAGGCAGTATCGGACAAATGTACGTCGTCTAAGGACTGTTGTGACGTATCACTGTTGTAATCTTGATATCTGTTTTCACAGGTAGTTTAATTTCGCGCAGCGATTTAACTTATGCAGCTAATGGTGTTGCGTGTTGCCGCGAATTAAAACTCCTGTCAATCTTCGCTGTTTACTCCAAATAAGATGAATTTTCTTCCCGTAGTCGACTGCGACTTGCTTCCTGTAGGCCAGTTGAAAGAATGGTTGTCAGAAGAAAATCTTCATTTTAATAATAGCTTCAAATAATCTCCATTCGTCATTCTTTTTCCACCGCCTTCTATGTACAGTTCCTTCGGTAAATGCCTGATGAGAAGATTATCATTCCAGCTCGTATTGACGCTTGCTGTTTTAACATTGACGTTTTAGTAACTTGAACTCCATTTTTGTTCCGATCAGCCCATATAAAGAACTGTGAAATGGCACAATGGGAAACCACGGAAAACCATCTTCAGGGCTGCTGACAGTGGGATTCGAACCCACTATCTCCCGGATACAAGCTCACAGCCGCGCGCCTCTAACCGGACGGCCAACTCGCCCGGTGTACCTTAATTAAGGCCACGGCCGCTCCCTTCCAACTCCTAGACCTTTGCTATCCCATCGTCGCCATAAGACCTATCTGTGTCGGTGCGACGTAAAGCCACTAGCAAAAAAAATGGGAAGCCACGGAAAACCATTTATAAGGCTGGTGACAGTGGAGTTCGAATCCACTCTTTCTCGAATGCAAGAACAGCGCAACCACTTGCTCCATCACAAGGGATCACCCCAAGAATATGAAGTGAGCTGCCGCCATGGTGATCAGATCTCATACTCAGTGAATACGAAGTGCTGTAACCCACATTGTCCCAGGCTTTGATGCCAGCTCTACTTCATTGTTTTCATTGCTATGTGTTAAACGTTGTACTGTCTCCTATAGGTATACAGCAATGAAGGGTTACGAAATTTGGTAGCCATTGCTTTAATTTAGGTACAGCGGCAGCATTTATCTAGTGTGAAAATGAGAATCTGTGGTTAATCATCTTCGGGGTTGCCGACAGTCGGGCTCGAACCCACTATCTCCCAAACGCAAGCTCACAGCTGTGCAGCCCTAATCGCACTGCCAACTCGCTCGGTATTGTCTGTTACAACTGATTATAAAAGTCAAGATAGAAAGGACACTAGGAGGAGGGCGCTAAACCTTCGACAGTGGCTCAACATCCACGATTCGAAACTCTCGGGAAAAAAAAAAAAAAAAAAAAAAAACAACACTTCATGATGACCACCAACATTCAGATTATAATAATAGTATTAGTAGGCTAGTTGTAGTAGTAGTAGATGATGATGAAGTAGAAAAGAACAAGAAGTAGTTTATTCCACCTCCTTCGCTAAATGATTAACCTAGCAGTTAAAGCGGGTTTCGGTTTCCATTCCTGGCCGGACCTTGAGTTTTAGCCGTTTGTAGGTTAAATTTAGTGATTAGGGGACTTTCGTATTTGTTGATGATGATGATGATGATGATGACGCTTTTTTTAAAAGGGACCTGACATCTAGGTCATCGGCCCGTTTGTATTTGTCTTAATGCGCATTTTACAAACAACCCACCAAACTCTCAACCACCACAGAGACGTCCGTCCCCGTAGTGTAACGGTTATCGCTATTAGCTGTCGCCCTCGGAAGCCCAGGTTCGATTCCCGGTACTGCCAGTCATTTAAGAATGGCAGGAGGGCTGGTATGTGGTTAAAATGGTAGCCTACATGCAGCTCACCTCCATTGGAGTTGCATCACCTCGGGACGAGGACACGAGTTAATTCGTTGCCCACGTTGTACTAGCGGCCGTGAAAAGCTCAAGTTTTGATACGTCAAGACAAGGGCAAGCGTTTTCAGCTGTAGCCGATAGATGTCAGGTTTATGACCTGTTTCGCGACTAGATTACATGGCTATGTGTGCAAAAAGTGCACAGCGTAATAAGAGTTTTGGCAGAAAAGAAGAAGAGTTTCAACCGTCTATGGGTGCTAATATTTCCAGCAGAGATTAATAACTGTTCCCGAGGTTGTATTGTGAAGTTGCGCTAATAAAACGTGTAAATATAGTGAGTAAAATCTCGTGTAGACTAGAGTAATACTGGTGAATGTTTTAGGTATTTCTTCATATTTATTAACTCGTTTGCATAGTTTTAAAATGGTGTATTGATTAAAGCGATTAAAGCTAAAATACTTTGTGATCGCAATTTTGAAGAATATTTAGGATACATAGAAGCTGAAATAGAAGTAGGCAGAAGTGATAAAGTTTGCTAACAAGCTTCTCTGTTTTTTATTGCAAGGACTATCGACAGCTTATAAAGGATATCCGTCACGTTCTACTTTATTCGACAGTTAAGTGGGGCACAACTAAACACCCTGCCGGGCGAGTTGGCAGTGCGGTTAGGGGTACGCGGTTGTGAGCTTGCATCCTGGAGATAGTAGGTCCGAGCCGCACTGTCGGCAGCCCTGAAGATGGTTTTCCGTGGTTCCCCATTTTCACACCAGGCAACTGCTGGGGCTATACCTTAATTAAGGCCACGACAGCTTCCTTCCCACTCATAAGCCTTTCCCTATCCCATCTGGGCATATTCTGAAAAAATACCTGAAGTGCGTATCATTTCCACCATTGCGTGTAACAATACAGTCTCCGAGCCAGATATATGTACCATACCCGGCTAAAATCATGTAGCACTAGGAAGGATACCTAGTCGTAACTCAAAATGTCGTAGCGTGGCACCAGCGACCTTTGAAATACCTGATATAATCTGTGTAGGTATGGGTTCATTACTCTCGAACAATAGTGATCCCACGGACGGAATTAAACGACCGATTGAAATTGTTAAGCTGCCAATGATCTGTCTGAAGAAGATTTCGACCGGGCGAGTTGTCCGTGCGGTTAGGGGCGCAGAGCTGTGGGCTTGCATCCGGGAGATAGTGGGTTCGAACCCCAATGTCGGCAGCCCTGAATATGTTTTCCCGTGGCTTCCTATTTTCACACCAGGTAGATGCTGGGGCTGTACTTAATTAAGACCACGGCCGCTTCCTTCTCACTCCCAGGTCTTTCCTATCCCATCGTCGCCATAAGATCTATCTGTGTCGGTGCGGCGCGAAACAAATTGTAGTTGATGAAGAAAATTAGGAAAGGTGATTAAAACGAGTCTGGTTTAGTTTCTAGTTTTCTCAGGATTTTTATATAGACTCTCGAATATACCCTTTGAAATGCGCTAGGTGAGGAGGCTGAGAGGATGGTTCGTAGTACATAACTACTTCAAATAAAAATCCGTCCGACTGCCGAGGTCTCCTGTCACATCCTGTGTTATTGCGTTGAGTAATAGCTTACAAGATGTGATAGTGAGGAATAAGGCTCAAGGAACATAACTACCTTGGCGTTTACCAAAAAGATGCCTTGTGACATCCTTGAGAATGTGAATTGAAGTAAAATCTTACTAACATAAATGAATAACTTTCTCCAGCTTATCCCAGTTATTTCTGGGGTCACTGGAGCCGCCTGGACTCATTTTGGATTTGGCCTGACACCGCGTGATTTAGAGATGCAAATCTCAAACCAGGATTAACTGGGATTCGAACCTCAGATTTCCGGGTGGAAAGTCAGTAGCTAAGGTAATTACGCTTCCCTATTATAATATGAATGTAATGTCTGAATTTATGTCCGACTCGTTGGCTGAATGGTCATCGTACTGCCCTTCGATTCAGAGGATCCCGCGTTCGATTCCCTGCTAGGTCGGGGATTATAATCGCTTCTGCCGACAACGCACCACCCTACCAACCACCAAAGGAACACGCAATAGTGATTACATCCCTCCATATAGGGTTGACGTCAGGAAGGGCATCCGGTCATAAAACAGGACCGTATCAACATCCACATCCGTATCCACATGTGCTACACCGCCAGAATGTGGGAAAGAATCGCTGAAGAAGAAGATCTTGAAAGGATTAGACTGGCTATGTCACAGTCTTGTTAGTTGTACTATCATTCCAAATGCTTCTCTCCGAGACGGAGACAGAGAAGTGTATAATATGATCCTCTCTATGCTCACAGTAATTCGAGAGCTCCCCGGCATGATAATTATGGTTGTAGTACTCGCTGAGAATAATTTGTAAAGCAGTATTTAAATCTATGACCAGAAGTTTCAACAGACTGGCTCCCCGTTGAGTAGTAAAGTACCATACAAGTCTTCTCAGCCCATTGACCTGTCATTGTATATTCCAGTGTTAGCCTCATTCTATTGCTCGAACGCAGTTCATCCTGAGTTATACCCGCCCCTCTGGACCTTCCATTATATTTCGTTGTTCTGTTCGCCGTTTCCGTCAATTTGGCTGTAGGTTTCCCACGCGCCTACGTTACTGTGCATCATTTGCATAGAATGGAGATATACCTACAGTAACAAGAGAAATGTGAGTTTAAAATTAGCGTGAGGTAATTGTTTAAGCTGCTTAGTTACCGTAGTTAAATGGTGTAAGACACGCCTTAAAATATGATGAGCAGGTGGCTCTTGTAACTCATTTATCAACATAGACTATGTAGGCAATATATATTTTATGCTAGGGAGTAGTCTTGTTATATCGGGTCCTAGTAGTACAATCGCGATCACAAGAATTTCGGGTGGAAAAGGAAACAGTTAACGTTTGGGCGAAGATTTTGGCCAACCCTGAGGATGAAGGAGAGGTAACCAAGCCGACGTCACATGTGTTCGTCTTCCAAGAGGTGTGGCTTGCGTCGTTGCGCACTCAGAGGTCACTCCCAACTCCATTTTTTCGGGAACTGGTTAAGATGTTTTTATAGTTAAACATTCTGGTTATACTAGCCTTTCCTAATCAAAGAAAACAATGAATTAACTATAATATAACTACGATGAAGTGTGCGCGATGTAAACCCACCCCAATACATGTCATTTAATAGTTTGATCAGCGTTGACAATAACTTCATAGGAACGGTTTTCCAAACGCCCCTGGGTCTCTGATAATCTTTCTTTCTTAATCTGCTTACCCTCCAGGGTTGGCTTTTCCCTCGGACTCAGCGAGGGATCCCAACTCTACCGCCTCGAGGGCAGTGTCCTGGAGCGTGAGACATTAGGTCGGGATACAACTGGGGAGGATGACCAGTACCTCGCCCAGGCGGCCTCACCTGCAATGCTGAACAGGGGCCTTGCGGGGCGATGGGAAGATTGGAAGGGATAGACAAGGAAGAGGGAAGGAAGCGGCCGTGGCCTTAAGTTAGGTACCACCCCGGCATTTACCTGGAGGAGAAATGGGAAACCACGGAAAACCACTTGCAGGATGGCTGAGGTGGGAATCGAACCCACCTCTACTCAGTTGACCTCCGGAGGCTGAGTGGACCCCGTTCCAGCTCTCGTACCGTTTTTCAAATTTCGTGGCAGAGCCGGGAATCGAACTCGGGCCTCCGGGGTGGAAACTAATCATACTAACCACTACACCACAGAGGCGGTCGTCTCTGATAATCATAATTATTTTATGCCAGGTTGTTTCTACTTTCGTTTTTAAGGATAAACATTATTATTATTATTATTATTATTATTATTATTATTATTATTATTATTGTAGTAGTAGTAGTATTTAACAGAGCCTATATTGACGAAAATAAGCATCATTCTTTCTTACAGTGGTTGAGCGCGATGCCATTTGATAATGAAGTCATTAGTCTAGACCGCTAACATTTCAGCCAGACTTCGCACACAAGAATTACAAATAAACTATAGAATTTGACCCTCAATGAGTTGACATACACATTACGTCTGTTGCCTTGAAGGAGCCGTGTGGTTCCTCCCTTCATTGTCGAGCCAGTTGGACGTGTGGAATGGCGGGAAAGCAGGTATCTTCCCCTCTGCGTGTGTTTCGTTCATGCTAGATATCCTCGTACTTCGTTGTCTCCACCTCCCCTCACTCTTCAAATGTAGCATGTGTTAACGCGTCTAATGGATGTGACCAATGAGAGAGAGTATGTAAGCAGGTAGTGGATGGTTCTGAGGGCTGTACTGATTTCTTGTCTGAAATGAATATTTCTGGCCACGAGATACTAAAGATTTCGAGTGTACAAGTCACTGGTTTAATTTTCAACAGTTAGCAGAAACGAAAGATTATAAAAAATGTAAATACAATTTTCTGAAATATATTGATAATAAAATAATAGTAAATGAATTACCCTCAGTTATCTTGTTTTTATTGTTTTACAATTCTGCTTTACGTCGAACCGACACAGGTAGGTCTTATGACGACGATGGGAGAGGAAAGGGCTATGAGTGCGAAGGAAGCGACCGTGTCCTTAATTAAGATACAGTCCCAGCGTTAGCCTGGTGTCAAAATGTGAAACCACGGAAAAACATCTTCATGGCTGCCGACAGTGGAGCAGGTCGTCTATCAGGTGTCAACTCGAAAGACGTGCTCCAGACACTTCCGTAGACCACACGCCGTTATATTAGCCACTTTCTAGGAAAAAAGCGATGCTCTCTGCGTTGTGCGTAATATATATAATATTCCGTTTAAATGCATGTTTTTCAAAAATTTAATATTCTGGAGTAATTTCCTCGTCTCCGATTTCTATTTTCCATTTTTTACGCTCACTTGTGAATTCAGCTTCCATTTCACTAGTTCCATAACACGCTGTCGTTAAATCGATAGGAAATGAAACTTCTTTCTTAATCCGTTTTCCGTCCAGGATTGTTTTTTCCCTAGGACTCAGCGAGGGATCCCACCTCGAGCTTACACTTGTAGGCCTACATATCCAATCAGAATGATATTTTCTTTTTGTTTACGCCATCCTGCGTAATAGACTAATAAACGAGGTGTAGTCGCCTGGGACAGTGTCCTGGGGTGTGAGACCTTGGGCCGGGGTATACAACTGGGAAGGTGGACCAGTACCTCGCACACGCTGCCTCACCTGCTATAGTGAATAGGGGCCTTGTGTGGTGGTGGTGGTGGGGGGGATGTGAAGATCGGAAGGGATAGACAAGGAAGAAGGAAGGAAGCGGCCGTGCCCTTAAGTTAAGTACCATCGCGACATTTGCCTGGAGGAGAAGTGGGAAACCACGGAAAGCCCCTTCGAGGATGGCTGAGGTTGGAATCACACTCCCCTCTACTCAGTTGACCTCCCGAAGCTGAGTGGATCCCGTTCCAGCCCTGGTACCAGTTTTCAAATTTTGTGGCAGAGTCGGGAATCGAACCCGGTGGATCCAGGTTGTTTATTATTATTATTATTATTATTATTATTACTATTATTAGTTTGATATTGCATGAATTCATGCATATTTCGGGATTTTATAGTGCATGAAAATCTCGTCTTTTTTTATAAGTGTCTCTTGACTGAATTTCCGGTAATTTCGTTAAGGGAACGGGCAGAACTCGGATATTAACTGCTCTAATGTCATGACTTTTAAAAAGTGTACGCAATTTTCTACTTGAGTTGCTGTTATTGAATGTGCTCATCGTTGGTGGAGTGTAACCAGATGTCCCGTCGCAGATCCCACTTTGCCACAAATAACGTAGGGTGTGTCTGTTGAGTAACGGCACCCCAAATGATCGTATACAGTACGTAGAGGCGGGCTGCTTATTGTATTCAGAACTAAGTGGCAGGGAAGTGACTTGTTACTGATGCCCTCGTATGCTACTCTTGAATAGCAGGGCAGCAGGTCTGTTCTCGGAGACAGGGAACAGGCGTAGACTCAATGGGACTGCGATTAGTAAGCAATGAACAGAATTGTATAAAACAGGCACACCGTAAAACTTACTCAAGACACAAGGGTGCATCATAATAGCTCTCCCAAATTCATCTACAGTTATACGACCTTTCAATCAGAAAGATGTCTTGGCTCTCATGTTGAAAGAAATGAATGAGTCGGGGTGGGGAGCTTTCGGCCGGCCTGAGGACATGTGACGGCTTGTTTCCGTGTCTTTTCTGGAAGGCAAATTTAGAACGCTATCATTCTGGCTGTACCCCGAAGACACTAGAACTTCATCACCAGTGATATTAAAGGAAGCTCGCCAGGAACAAGGAGTAGTATTGGTCGCTGTTAGTTGTTGGGTCGTAGTTTTGCTGTTGGTTCTGTGTTGTGTTGAGTGATATGTGTTGAACAGTTGAATGTATCGAGTAGTCTTGTGAGTTGGCTGTGCGAGTTTTATCGGTCTTGTCTGGAATCGAGCCAAGTGTACAGCAGTTGTGCTTTGTGATACAGACGTGTGTTTGAACCTGTCTGCACAGAGCTGCTGTGTAAAGTGACGGTGGTGCTTATGAAGCAAAATGAAATGTGAAACCTGTCAATCGAGATTACTGGAATATCGCCCGTTTCAGCTAAACACTAACCAACCAGAGACCCGCTGTGAGGACAAGAGATTACTGGAAGATCGCCCGTTTCAGGTAAACACTAACCAACCGAAGACCCGCTGTGAGGACAAGAGACTATTGTAAATAGCCACTAATTGGTGAAGTGTTGTAATTCGTTGACAAGTATAATTGTGAGTACTGATTGAATCATCCTCGATTAAATTAGTGCGTAAAACAGTCAGTGTTGGCTTGCATTCGGGAGATAGTGTGTTCGAACCCCATTGTCGGCAGCCCTGAAGATGGTTTTCCTAGGTTTCCCATTTTCACACCAGGCCAATGCTGGGGCCGTACCTTAATCAAGACTTGGACGCTCCCTTCCCACTCCTAGAACTTTTCTATCCCATCGTCGCCATAAGACCTATTTGTGTCGGTCGACGTAAAGCAAACTGTAAAAACAAGTACAAAATAACTGTAAATAATATATAAACTAAATGTAAATAACATATAAATATTACCTGTAAATAGCCGAAAAACAGTAGTATTGATACGTGTTTAATCCCATATCTTCTTAAGTTGGTTTATCAGACTCTAGGATAAATACCTCAAAATATTCAGTAAATGTTTTCTATTTCCTGTCTTTTTTTGCACTCTTTTACTGAAACACTTGTATAGTTACAGTTTTTTGCTATTTGCTATACGTCGCACCGACACAAATAGGTCTTATGGCGACGATGGGAGAGGAATGGCTTAGGAATGGGAAGGAAGCCGCCATGGCTTTAATTAAGGTACCGGTACAGCCCCAGCATCTGCCTGGTGGGAAAATGGGAATCCACGGAAAACCATCTTTAGTTCTGCCGACAATGGGGTTCGAACCCACTATCTGCCGGATGCAAGCTCACAGGTGCGCGTCCCTAACCGCACGGCCAACTCGCCCGATAGTTACATTTTGGGAATATGTAGAACCACTTTCAACAGATCTCACCAAAATCAGAACCATGCATTCTTCGTGAGATTCGCTCGAATCACGACCTTTAAATGTTCTTGCGCGCGTAATTTTCTTTCCAGATCCTCGGATTTCCTTAACATAGATTTTCAACGCTGGAGAAAGGACTAAGACTGGAAAGGTATTGGCTGTGGCTTTAAATGAAGTACAGCCACGGCATTTATCTACGCTGGAAATGGAAAATTGTCACATACTGTCGACGATGGGGTTTGTAGCTACTATCTCTCGAATTCAAGCGTGCAGCTACACAGCTGATAACGGGTAGCCAACTCACTCAGTGAGGGAGAACTTGAAATAACTGAGCTGTTCTTAATGACACTTCTCTTCTAACGAAAAAAGTTGCTATTCGGAATCTAAGGAACAACAAAATCGCATATTATTAATAACATTGTTATCCACTTTTCCCGACTTACGAGCTCTTTTATTGATTTGAGTTCTTCGCTTTCTAAACTGCTGACCTCCATCCTGTTCCGATCTTCACCTTTCACTGTCCGTGTCGTGTTCGTTTATAGTCTGGCCTTGTCTGAACCTGTTAAGTTTCGTAACTGTTGAAGTGTGGAATTCTCGTGGAGTAGGCTTGTTAGCTGTTTCCCAATATCATATCATCATATCAATAAGCGAGTCCTTTTTTTTCTTTTTCTTTCGAAATGCTGCTGCTTTCTTCCATTACTGGATTGTCGTGATGAACTACAACATTGGACAGCAAACCTGTTAGTCGACCTTGTCCTGCACGTGCTCCGTTGGCTTTAAGACAAGACTCATTGTTTGAATTCGACGCTTGTGCAGCAAGGCATTAGTGACGACTCTAATATGCGGAACACTGGGCGTGTTGGCTGTGCGGTTAGAGGCGCGCGGCTGTGAGCTTGCATCCGGGAGATAGTGGGTTCGAATCCCACTGTCGGCAGCCCTGAAGATGGTTTTCCGTGGTTTCCCATTTTCGCACCAGGCAAATGCTGGGGCTGTACCTTAATTAAGGCCACGAGCGCTTCCTTCCAACTCCTAGGCCTTTCGTATCCCATCGTCGCCATAAGACCTATCTGTGTCGTTGCGACGTAAAGCCACTAGCAAAAAAAAAAAACTAATATGCGGACTGGCATTGTTGTGCATGGGAACTAATTCAGGCCTCGTATCGAATGCAGCAAACAACACCTAACCTTTTGTGAATGAAATAAAGAAAACCTCTGGAGATCTTTGCTGGGCTGAGTAGCTCAGACAATAGAGCGCTGGCCTTCTGAGCCCAAATTAGCAGGTGCTGTCCTGGCTCAGTCTGATGGTATTTGAAGTTGCTCAGATACGTCAGCCTCGTGTCGGTAGATTTACTGGCACGTAAGAGAATCCTGCGGGACAAACTTCTAGCACCTCGGCGTCTCCGCAAATTAGAAAACTGTAGTTCATGGGACGTAAAACCAATAACACTGAAGATTAGTTAATCCTTCCACTCACAATAACGATGTCCGTTTTGGTTGTCGACACTAATATCCACCGATACCATTGCAAAACTTTCTAGTGTATCTTCTTTCTGCAATGCACCTGTTAAGCAGCGTCCGTCAGAGAAAACCTCTTCTTGGCCGACTGAAGGTGGGATTCACATTTCCATCACTTCTCGGTTATTCTCAGAAGACCCAGTATACCTTCATACGAAGATTTAAATCTTCAATGACATAGCAGCTGTGTAGAAAGCTAGGGATGTGATAGATCAGGAGGGGATTTCAAATGGCGGCCCGCGGGCCGCATGTGGCCCTCGAAGATATATTTTGCGGCCCGCGAGAGCTTTTAAAAAGATATATATTTTAAGAACCGTGAAGAAAATCTACAAAAAATATTTCATAACTCGTTCAAAAATGTATTAATTTTTATACTCTTTAATATTATTTCCTGTTTTTAAGTATTCACTTGATCTGAATAGATTATTTTTGACTCTGTGTGTGTGTGGGGGGAGGGGGAAATGGGCCCTCTCAAATGCCAGTGTCAGTGAATTTCAGATTTCAGTTCACACATTCAAGAGATCATTGAAGAATTCCACACAAGATTCAAGAAAATTGAAATTCTGAAAAAGCAGTGTACAACTTTACGTGAGACCTCTCGGTGCTACGATCGAGGAACAAGAACCACATATACAACTCGAGCTGTGCGATCTGCAAGCCGATACGCTACATACCAGACAAGAAAAGGGATCACACATTTTTATACTGCTATGCAGGGAAAAATACCCAAAGTTAACGCAATTTGGACTAAAAATGACCTCATTGTTTGTGAGCATGTACAAATGTGAAAGTGTTTTCTCTTCTATGAAATTAATTAAAAATCAATACAGAAATCGACCTTCAGATTCTTCCCTGCTGCTTCTTTTGAGATTAGCAACAACACACTACTCCCACTAAATTGTCCTTTTTATAGTTTTGTTTCGACTACGTTATTAATTTGAGTCTTTCTTTAGGTACTATTTTCCTTATTGTCATTTGTCAAATATTAATTAAATGAACTGACATTGTTCGGTGTTCTTCTTCAAAATTTAATTGTCCTGGGTATAATAATTTATTTTAAATTTCACTCTTTTATGCAGTTCTAAAATAGTGTTTTAAGCAATTCAAATTTCTAAACCTTAATTTTAGCTCAACTGTGCATACTATTTGCAGAATTTTACGAAAATTGGCCCATAAAGTGCGGCCCGCGAACATGTGGCTCTCGAGCCCTTACAAATTGGAAACCTCTGTGATAGATGTTGCATACATATGTACCCCAATATTTATACTGAATTACTATTATTTGGGATATATTAACACGATTATGTAATGATGCAGCAAAAGGTGTGAGAAAAAATTTGCAAACACGATAACTAAAAAAACATTAAAATATGTTTACTTGAAGGTACGTATCTAGTGTCTACCCGCCACGTCTTGATATTAACGAATATTTCCCTCCAGCATAGTCTTGTTCTAGTGTAAGCTGTTCACTGGTGTAGACGTCATGAATCAGAGTCTCGTAAATATATTCTTACAGTAATAATGTAGACATCCAATAAACAGCACAGTTGCTTGTGAAAGATGGGTTGTGTAAAAGTGACCGGTGGAAAAGAGTATGGCAGACCAAAGCTACAGCTGACCTAAAAGTGTACTCTCAATAGGATGACAAACTGCGGTAGTTGGGCCATATTTTCCTACAAATGGGGCAAATTATCTTCAGCCAGTTATGATTGTGGTGGCGAGAGACAAACAGTCCTAGCACACAGTTCAGGAATGTCCACTGCGAGCCTACCTTGGTCACCCGGGTGAATTTCTGGAAACGACTTGAAGATCGATGTAATACATATGCCATCTAGATGTTAGTTTATGACCCTTTTTTGTGTAATTTTAAACCTGTAATGTATTTATCAATTTATATAGCGTATATATAACTTATTTACTGGCGGAAAATGAGATTTCAGCACCAAGAAGGAGTTGTGCTAAATGAAATTCGGGAGGCGTGTTTGCGCATTTGAAAGATGACGCCTAATCAAACTTGCGCGCTAGTCGACGAAGAGTAGTGCTAGTAGTACTACGACTGTGGCACCATATGAACTTGCAAAGCAAGTTTGCTTGAAATATGCGCTGTAAACTTCGTGAGCGTTAGTCATCGTACTGTGTTGACGTTGTGAGGCAGGTGTGAATCAGAAATGCCTTCAGTGAGACGAAGGGGGCAGTATCAGCAGCTTACTGAATTTGAACGAGGCCGTGTACGGGAAGGTGGATGTTCTTTCCGCGATATTGCAGGAAGACTTGGCAGGGTTATATCCATAACAATGGTCACGGGAAGGTACTGCCTCAAGAAGACTGGGGTCCGGCCGCACATGGGTCACTACGGAGAGGAAAGACCGTCATATTCTCCATATGGATGTGGTGGATCTTACTGCATCTACAGCAGGCATTAGAGCTTCGGTTGCCCCTAGAGTGACACAGCGAAATGTAACAAATGGATTACTTGGGGGACAGCTCCGAGCCAGACGTCCTGTAGCGTTTATGTCACTAACTCCGAATCACTGCCATCTGCGACTACAGTGTTGTCAAGCTAAAGTTCATTGGAGGGCGGAGTGGATATCTGTTGTATTCTCAGATGAGACCCGTTTCTGTCTTGGTGTCAGTGAAGGCCGTAGTTTGGTAGAAGGAACCTAACTGTCTGCGGCGTCGACAAACTGGGCTTTTGACAGCAGGAGCACACTCGTGATTATTCCAAGAACGTTGAGAGCGGATTTTTACGTCAGAGTGGTGATTGAACCGGTTGTGCTGCTATTCATTCACAGTTCAAGTGGGTGTTTACCAATGGGATAACGCTCGTCCTCATACCGCTGCTGTCACCCGACGTGCTTTACAGGGTGTTGACCAGTTGCCTTGGTCTACGACATCACCAGACCTTTCGCGCATGTGGCTCGCATAGGGGCATTATGAGACGACAAATCCAGTGTCATCTAGAACCAGCATTAACCTTTGCTCGTTTGCATGCTTGCATTCAAAATCGTGGCGACTTCAGCGGTTATTAATGTACCACCAATTTATATGTCTTCTCGCGCGTACGTGAACCTCCACTGGAAACTTTAATGAAATAAAAATGTTACCTAGGCAATTGCTTAGCCTAAATTGCATTTCTCTAAACTACGTTTTCTCGGTGTTGGGATTTCATTGGTTTTTTCTTTCTTTTAACAAGTTGCTTTAAGTCGCACCGACACGGCTAGGTCTTACGGCGACTATGGGACAAGAATAGGCTAGGAGTGGGAAGGAAGTGGCCGTGGGCTTAATTAAGGTACAGTCCCTGAAAATGGTGTGAAAATGGGAAAACACCGAAAACCATCTTCAGGGCTGCCGATGGTAGCGTTCGAACCCACTATCTCACAAATATTGGACGCACTTAAGCGACTTCAGCTATCGCGCTCGGCGACTTCATTTTCCGCCAGCATGTATCTGATTATAAAATGTTATCCGTAGTAATTACCGGGAGGTCTAGAATTGATGTAGAGAAAATCTGGAGCTCAAGTTGTATTTTGTTCCCTTTATCAAATAACTGCGAAATTAAATGAATGATAGCCTAATGAAAGTGCAAGAATATACAACAAAGCAAATACATAGTTATTCAAAATTCATACAAAGAACTAAACTTTCACCGCGTAAATGACTGTTTTATTTTTTAATTTAAGCTCTTTGGGTCGCAGTCTACAAATATGTCGACTGTCGGCTTCGTCAGAATAACACATTCACGTCCGCTTGGTTGTGCGGTCTGTGGTCAGATATATTAGTGAAGGTGTTTCAGTGCACTATTTTGATGAATTTTCTATAAAAACAAGTTCGCGTGAATGTAATAAAAAATGAAAGTGCTAACACGAAAGGCGATAGACGGCTGTTGATTGGTTGAAGTTCCTGGTATTCCTATACCAAATTGGTTATTGGAGCTGAGCTAAATAGCCTCTGCGAATGTGTTTGCTTGTGTTGTGAGACAGTCATACGCTAAATAAAACGTTTTTATTTCCAGCTGCTTTACGTCGCACGGACACAGATATGTTTTATGGCGACGACGGGATAGGAAAGGGCTCGGAGTGGGAAATACGCGGCCGTGGCCTTAATTAACGTGCAGTCCCAGCATTTGCCTGGTGTGAAAATGGGAAAATACGGAAAACCATATTCAGAGCTGTCGACAGTGGGGTTCGAGCGCATTATCTCCCGAATGCAAGCTCACAGCTGCGCGTCCCTAACTGCACGGCCAACTCGCTCAGTCTAAGTAACATCATAGAAACATCATCATCATTATAGACCGCTATGCCTTTCAGCGTTCAGTCTCCAAGCCTCTTGGAATTAACTAAACGTCGCCACAATCCTCTATTTGCAACTAGTGCTGTGGCCTCATTCAGTTCTACATCTCTTATCTTTAAATCGTTAGAAACTGAGTCTAGCCATCGTCTTCTTGGTCTCCCTCTACTTCTCTTTCCCTCCATAAGAGCCCCTTATTCTCCCAGGTTACCTATCCTCCTCCATTTGCCTCGCATGGCCCCACCACCGAAGTCGGATTATGCCTACAGCTTCATTCATTCATTCATTATTTCGTAACTTAGACTTTACCTCCTCATTCCGAGTATCCTCCTGCAATTGTCCCACCTGTTTGTACTAGCAATCATTCTCGCTACTTTCATGTCTGTTACTTCTAACTTATGAGTAAGACATCCAGAGTCCATTCAGCTTTCGCTTCCGTAAAGCAAAGTTGGTCTGAAAACAGATCGATGTAAAGATAGTTTCGTCCGAGAGTTGACATCCTTCTTACAGAGTACTGATTGCTACTGCGATCTCACTGCGTTAGCCTTACTGCACCTTGATTCAATCTCACTTACTATATTACCATCCTGGGAGAACACAGATCCTAAATACTTGAAATTATCTACCTGTTACAGCTTTGTATCACCAATATGACATTCAGTTCTCGTGGATGATTTCTTACCTACTAACATCAGTTTAGTCTCATACCATAGTCATTGCACATATTTTCAAGTTCCAAGATATTAGACTGCAGTCTTTCGGTACAATCTGCCATTAAGACAAAGTCGTCAGCATAGGCCAGTCTGCCTACTGCATTTCCACCAAATTGAATCCCTCTCTGCCACTTTATACCTTTCAGCAGATGATCCATGTAAACTACGAACAACACAGGTGAAAGATTACAGCCTTGTCTAACCCCTGTAAGTACCCTGAATCATGAACTCATTCTACCACCAATTCTCACTGCAGCCCAATTGTCAATATAAATGTCTTTGATTGATTTTATTAATCAACCCTTAATCCCATAGTCCCCCAGTATGGTGAACATCTTTTCCCTCGGTACCCTGTTATATGCTTTCTCTTGATCTACGAAACATAAATGTAAGTTAACTGTCTATTCCTCTCGTAGCATTTTTCAGTTACCTGGCGCATACTGAAAATCTGATCCTGAGAGCCCCTCTGTGGTCTGAAGTCACATTGGTTTTCATCCAACTTCCTCTCAACCACTGATCGCCCCCTCCTTTCCAAAATGCCAGTGAATACTTTGCCTGGTATACTAATCAGTATGATACCTCGATATTTGTTGCAATCCTTCCTGTTCCCTTGCTTATAGATAGGTGCAATTACTGCTTTTGTCAAATCTGACGGTACCTTACTAACACTCCATGCTAATCTTATTACTATGTGAAGCGATTTCATCCCTGCCTTCCCACTATACTTACCATTTCAGGTCTAATTTCATCTATTCCTGCTGCTTTATGACAATTTAATACTGACCAATTAATAAAGAATATAGTATAGAGTATAGAATTATAATAAGTGAGATTGATATCTTACTTAATGAGTAGCCATTGTTGGATTCTGCGCATTTATACGAGAGACTGACATATTATTTAGTTATTTATTTATTTATTTATTTATTTATTTATTTATTTATTTATTTATTTATTTATTTATTTATTTATTTATTTATTTATTTATTTATTTAGGAATTCTCCTGTAGCCCACGCTACGATTCCGTAAACCAATCTGTATCTATTTGCTTTACGTCGCACCGACACAGATATGTCTTATGGCGACGATGGGATAAGGAAGGTCTAGGAATTGGAAGGAAGCGGCCGTGGCCTTAATTAAGGTACAGCCCCAGCATTTGCCTGGTGTGAAAATGGGAAACCACGGAAAACCATCTTCAGGGCTGCCGACAGTGGGGCATAAACATTTAGGCCGCCGCCTTTTAAAAACCTTATGAGCTGTACCTACATTATCATATCGATAGCTGCAGTCGCTTAAGTGCGGGCAGTGTCCAGTATTCGGGAGATAGTAGGTTCGAACCCCACTGTCGGCAGCCCTGAAAATGGTTTTCCGTGGTTTCCCATTTTCACACCAGGCAAATGCTGGGGCTGTACCTTAATTAAGGCCACGGCCGCTTCCTTCCCACTCCTAGCCCTTCCCTGTCCCATCGTCGCCATAAGACCTATCTGTGTCGGTGCGACGTAAAACAACT
Source organism: Anabrus simplex (assembly GCF_040414725.1). Lineage (NCBI taxonomy): Eukaryota > Metazoa > Arthropoda > Insecta > Orthoptera > Tettigoniidae > Anabrus > Anabrus simplex. Next base: position 1,644,267,617 of record NC_090265.1, on the reverse strand, counting down.
AGCAAAAAAAAAAAAAAAATCATAGTGGGGACTACATGATGCTCCAATCTGAACCACAGTAAAAAGTAGTAGGGGAGATTCAGCTAAATCCGCAATATTAAGGCAAAATTGGAAGGATGATCCATTTTGAGAATGATGATCAAAACAAGTGTTTTTTATTCTACATTAATCTAGTACTTCAAAACAATAATATGTAATATACTTTTTCAGTTAATTGCGATTGCACTTAATTGCTATTCTAATACTTCGGCTAAATCTACAGAAGTCCTCAGCATGTAATAGCTAGTTCCGCAGTAGTCCGTAAATTCACTGCCAATAACTCTGTACGTAGTACTATAAAATACCTAGGGATAACTTACTATTGTACAACTATTCACATTAAAGAAGTCTGTCTTCCAAACACAGTAAAAAATGATACGTACTACCGGGCGAGTTGGCTGTGCGGTTCGGGGCACGCAGCTGTGAGCTAGCATCCGGAAGATAGTGGGTTCGAATCTCACTGTCGGCAGCCCTGAAGATGGTTTTCCTTGATTTCCAATTTTCACACCACGAAAATGCGGGGGCTGTACCTTAATTAAGGCCATGGCCGATCCCTTCCCACTCCTAGCCCTTTCCTACCCCTTCGTCGCCATAAGACCGATCGGTGTCGGTGCGACGTAAATCAACTTGTAAAGAAAAGAAAAAAAAAAGGAAAACGAACTGAAGTTTCTTCATGCTACCATCAAAGAGATGCTCTGTTCGGTTTGCCGCGTTTGCCATCAGAGTGAAACATGTTTAAGAGGACGTAATAAGCCGATGAGACGTTCTCCTCACAGAACGAGTGACTGCGAATTTTGGGTCACGTAACTGTCAACTTACTTTCGGGAGAGAGTGGGTTCGAAGCCCACTGTCGGTGGCCCTGAAGATGGTTATTCTGTGGTTTCTCATTTACACACCGCACAAATGCTGGCGTTGTACCTTAATTAAGGCCGCGATAGCTTCGTTCCCACTCCTAGCCCTTCCCATTGTCACCGTAAGACCTATCTGTGTCGGTACGACGTAAAGGTAATATTTTTAAAAGTTCTCTCGCCGCAGTTAAGTTAGGCCCCCTCCCTCTACTACTGCATACAAACTCGCTTCCTAATTATTAGACAGTTTATTTTCATGCAAGTTTACTGGGCTGATGAGTGAACATACCCTCAACCCCGTACTTAAATCAACACCACTATTCATTAGTGTCGGGGAAACACTTCGACAGACCCCCATTCCTAACTTGATTTATGCATCGTCCATCCATTTGAAGAAAGTGTTAGTAATAATTTATTATTACAGCCTTCTGTAACAGGGTAATAGAGATGCTTGCTTTCAAACCAAACATTATTCGGGCGTTAGCATACGGTCAGGCCAGTGTTTCATTTTTGTAGAGGACCTTTATGGGCCATTCTCGAGCTCAGTACATTTCCTGTGCATATTTAAAAGGAAAGGTGTTCATGTAGTTATTCATAGCATTTTTCTCTTCTTGTTCTACTACTAGTCGAATTCCATTCAGGGCTGGCTGGAATATGGGTCGAAGGGCAACTACTCAGGGCGGCAGGTTTCAGGGGCGACAAAATACTCAAATACGAACAATAAATACATGCTTTACGATGGATGAATTAAACTTCAAAATGGAAGTTTCATATCAGTGAAAATATGACGACCGAGCGGGTGGCCACGTGGTTTGGGTCACGTAGCTATCAGAACCTCACTGTCTGCAGCCCTGAAGGTGATTTTCCATAGTTTCCCATTTTCACACCAGGCAAATGTTGAGGCTGTACCTTAATTAAGGCCACGGTCGCTTCCTTCCCACTCCTAGTCCTTTCCTATCCCATCGTCACCGGACCTATCTGTGTCGGTGCGACGTAAATCACATTGTTAATTAACAATAGGGCGGAATTACGGGGAAAGCAACGATGCCGGCCCTCCGTCATGAGAAGCCTACAGACCGAATGTTAGGCATTATAAATGGTAAAATAGGGAGGGAAAATGGCACTAAGATTCTTATATCTATCGCGTTGTTGTTTTGTTGTTGTTTGGGTCGTCAGTCCATAGGCTGATCGGATGCAGCCCTCCCTGCCACCCTATCACGTGTTAACTTTTTCATTTCTACGTAACTATTACATCGTACATCTGCTCTAATCTTCTTGTCATATTCACACCTTGTCTACCCCTTTCGAATACACTTCCCTCAAAAACCAACTGATCATGTCCTGGGTGTTTTACGACGTGTCCTATCAATCTATCTCTTCTGGTCAAATATTGGTAAGTCGTTCTCCCCTCGCCAATTCGATTCAGTATCTCTTCATTTGTGATTCCATCTAACCATTTCACCTTAGCATTCTTCTATAACACCACATTTCGAAGCTTCTATTCGCTTTCTTTCTGAGCCACGTTTCACTTCCATACAATGCCACGCTCCAGACGAAAGTCTTCAAAAACATCTTTCTACTTCCTGTATCAGTGTTCGAAGTGAACAAATTTCTTTTCTTAAGAACGACCTTCCTTCCTCGTGATAGTCTGCATTTTATGTCCTGCTTACTTCTGCCATCGTAAGTTATTTTACTACCCAAGTAACAATATTCGTCTACTTCCTTAAAGTCTTCATCAATATAAATAAAGTTGTAGGGGGTCGTCTGTCTGTAATTTCGTTTGTTTTGCCTAATTCTTATCAGTTTTAGGTCAACTGAACATCGTATCAGTGGTTTTTATTTTTCGTGTCTCTATGGCTGTTTGTTCCACCAGCACGGCGAAACGGCTGGATAGATCTCGACTAAACTTCATATTTAGAATATACTTATTCCGGGGAAGGTTTTGATATGGACATGATTTATAAATCTCTGAATAGACGGGGGTTTATAATAAAAACAGAACAGTTTTCTTCCATTTTCTCTTATACAATGATTTTCTCCAAAATCCGTGGACTATATGTGAAACGTCCCTTCATTATAAATAACATTTGCTATGTTCATAATTTCGCTTACTCTTCAAATGACGGAGGAAATTACTATTTTCTGCGGGTCTTATGCTCTGCATTGAGTAACTGAGAGACCGACAACGAACCTACAGGTTACCATGGCAACGTCTCAGACTGCATGCCAGCAGGGAAGTGTGTATTGCCGTTTTCGTCATCATTCCTGTAAACTCGTGGTTGTTCCTTGGGTAGAAAGCAAGAGAGACGTCAATCGGCCATTGTGCAGGAAATTGGCGCATTACCGATTGAGGTTACAATCGTCCTCGAATTACACTAAGGGGCGCTATTAATATTTAAACATTTAAACAGTACTGCGGAGTGCAGCCCATTATTTCACACCATAAGGTGTTTTCTGGCATTTGCTATAATTTTTACTAATCTACTTCTGTTTTCCGCTTTAATTTCTTGCCTCTTTGGGCTTAAGTAATAACACCACAAGTCATCTTCTTATCTGTTTACCTAAGAATTACTGCGTCTTAATTTCTCCTCTGTTACCGCTTTCTTATATCCGTAACTCATACCATCACAATTTAATGAGGGACGTTTTAATTTTCCAATATACCCACTTGGTATTTACATATTTGTCCTACCCGGATGTTCTGAGTTACACTTCTATTTGCTATTAATTTCAACTTTCTTAACTGTATTACTTTCTTCCTTAACTACTCCGTATGTATGCGAGTGCTAATACCGAAACCTGGACACACTTTTCTTTGATAAATAATCCCAAGCTGTCCAAATGTATAACTTTTGACCCCGGAAAGTATCGAAGTATGGATGCATTTTAATGACGGTGCAGACCTTCGTTTCGGGGTAATTTGTGGCTAAACGGTAAGTCGTATTACAAAGTAGATAGCACAATCGCCGTTCAATTTGGAAAGATCTACAACTGGTCCTATTACTTATTGTTAAGTATAGATTGTTGATACATAGTTAGCACTGCATTTCTCGATCTTAATCAAATCTCTCCAACTCGATTGTGACTGGCATTAGGAAAAAGGGCCTGTTTTTATAATGAAAACTCTCCATCTCTATTGTTAGTGCAGTGGCCAAGTGAGTCTGCCGTTATAGTAGAATCTCCCGAACTCGTTTGTGATTGGCAGTAGGAAATGTGGCCTGCCATCGTCCTTAAAACTTCCTTACATCGGAAACAACGTATGGCATCCTCCCTGTTTTGTTTCTCGGATAGCGCTAAGAGACACGCAATTTGATATAACCTTACTCACTGTCTTTACAGTAATTTACGGAGAAATCCGTATCCGTATCCTTTCACCACTGTCCGAGGCAGGTCATTACCCCGTCGTGCCAGCCCCCTCGCAGAATACTGCAAACCATCTCAAAGACATTCTTCCGCCGTACCCCAGTTTCCTAAAAATAGCACATGTCAATACACAGAGCATTGTCCCACATTTCTCAGAATTCTCCGAAATATTTTCAACCTGTAATCTGCATGCTATAATGATTTTAGGCTGCGTCAGTCTATCCCTTCAGCACTGTTTAAAATGAGTGGATACACATTAATTAGGAACGATAGAGAGAGAAAGCCTGGAGACGGAGTCGGAATATTCATACGTGATGATTTGAAATGCAAGGTAATATTTAAATCGCCAAGTGAATACTCTCACAGACCGGAGTTCTTGTACGTAGAAATTGAAGTTTGTGGTACGAAGTGTTTACTCGGTGTAGTGTACCGCTCACCGAAGACTGGAAACATCACAGATCTAGAAGAAGCGCTACAGGATTTAATATCCAGGTATGAACATATGATTTTAATAGGAGACTTCAACACTGACCTGACAAATGAAACCACTGAGACTAGGCGACTGACATGCATGTTTGAATCCATTAATATGACGATTCTGCCCTTACAATCCACACACCATATAGCAACCTCGCACACACTCCTCGACCTAATCATTGCAAACAATAATGACGGTATATTGACACATGGACAGAAGCCTGTGCCAGGCCTTTCCCGCCATGATATGATTTACGCTGCATACTCTTTAAAATTTCCAAAATACAGGCCTAAGATAATCAAATACAGGGATTTCAAAAATTTGAACGAAGAAGCTCTCATTGAGGACGCTCTGAGCACACCATGGCACACAATTCAGTATATAAAGGACATCGACGACAAAGTATCTCATTTTAATGAACTTCTCTTAACTTTATACGACAGACATGCCCCATTACGTACTGCTGGAGTAAAGCGACCCTCTAACCATTGGCTCAATCAAGAAATTCGTGATAAAATGAAAGACAGAGACTCAGCCTATAGTTACTATGTGAAACATCCAGCTCAGGAAAATTTTGAGAATTATAAATGACTCCGAAATAAAACCACGCAGATGAGAAGAAACGCTAAAATACGCTACTCGTACGAAATTTTAAATACAAATGACTCTGCCGTTGCATGGAGGACTCTCCGCGATATGGGTCTAAGTAAAACGAAGACAAAGGACAGTAACTGTAATGTACCTTTGGATGATCTGAATGAGTATTTTAGCTCAAGAAACGTCCAGACGAACGGAAATACTAAGAGAGCCACTATTGACAGAATATCTTCAAAGGGAAAGCATGGTGGTGAAACATTCTACTTCTCTCACGTGACTCCAGGTGATGTAAAGAGCGCCCTCAATGACATAAAATCAAAGTCTACTGGACATGACGGAATAAACCTGTCCCTTTTAAGAATAATTCCAGACATCATTCTTCCTACAATAACTCACATTATTAACACCTCTCTTATGACGGGAATCTTTCCTGAGAACTGGAAAAATACCATCATCCGATCCTTGCGAAAAACAGTACCCCCACAACCCTTGACGATTACCGCCCTATTAGTATTCTCCCTATACTAGGAAAAGTACTGGAGAAACTAGTACACAAACAAATGACAGACTATCTCTTACATCATAACTTACTCGACAGATATCAATCAGGGTTTAGATCGAACTACAGTACCAACACAGCATTAGTAAAAGTAACTAACGACATTCAGCTAGTAATGGATAACGGACAAATGACAATTCAATTATTCTTCTCGACCTTACAGAGGCATTTGATTGCGTAGATAAAGACATTTTACTAGCCAAATTAGAAATGATGAAATTTTCTAATTATGTATTATGCTGTAGGGTTGGGCAGACCGGAACATTCAATTGTTCCGCAACATTTAGGAGCTTGAGGCGGAGTGTTTCGGTACAGAGTGCCGACACGCGGGACACGGGACTGTAACTGCGTCGTAGAGAGAACTTCGAGAGGCAACATGTAATGCTCCGCGTCAGCTGGAATGTGCCTGTACCGAACGTGCTGTGTCAAGGCCGCACTAGATAGATTAGTTGGCCTTGGCTGTGTCTAACTGTCGATACCGGCTGTGTGCCGCCCTGTGCTGGAGTGTAAACATTTTTTATCCAGTTATATCTTTAATTCCAAAGCGATGACCTATATTTTTCTTGGGCTTAAACGTTTCCTTAAAGTCCAAATTAATTTTTAACTTCAATTCCCGAGAAAGTGTTGAAGGAAATTTTCGAGATATTAAAGAAGGTAAATGGAAGTTGAGAGGGAAGGAATTCGAAATACAGAGAGCATAACACCATGAAAGTACAACAATGTTTTCATCCAGTTATACTGTATTTTTAATTCCAACGCGATGACCTAGGCCTATATTTTTCTTGGGCTTGAAAGTTTCCTTAAAGTCCAAATTAATTTTTAACGTCAATCTCCGAGAAAGTATTGAGGGAAATTTTCGAGATATTAAAGAAGGTAAACGGAAGTTGAGAGGGAAGGAATTCGAAGTGCAAAGAGCATAACAGCACGAACGTAATTAAACCGTACGAAAGACGGTAAACTTTGCATAATGTCGCATCGGAGTCCTGTTCACGACTTTTTTACTAGAAGAAAACCGGACAGAGTGAAATGCAATTTATGTTCTTCTATTTTGTCTGCAAAGGGATCTTCAACCGGCACAATGACAAGACATTTCAAACTTAAACATCCCACAGTTTTCATTGTTCTGCGTGTATATTGTGTTTAAATTTTATTTTCATGTTCTGCTTGTATAGTTTTATTTTTAATCATTGTATATAGTTTTTACTTTTTATCTTCGTGTATCACTTGTATGGGTTAATTATTATTTTCGTGTTCCGCTTGTATATTGTGTACGTGAATCGAGTACTGACGAATGTTTCTTCAACTGTGCGAGTATACTTTTAATTGGTGAAAATAACATTGTGACATTTGTAAACACATGTACTGCCAGTGTAGTCGTGGCAGGTGTATTTTAGAATGAATGAACACATTCTTGTCCTAAAAAGAAAATTTAGACATGATTTTTGGATGAGTATTTCATTCAGAGTTCCGACTGATTTCTCACGTGCCGTGAAGTTTTATCCTGGCCCTAATTACTCACAATACAGGCCAATACATTCAAATGGTGAAAATATTCTTGAATTAGTTACTTTTAAACAACTGCACTGCCATTGTAACCGTGTTATGTGTATTTCATATTGACCGGAAAAATCTTAACCTAAAAGCAGCCTTTAAACGTGACTATTGGGCGCGAATTTCAGTGTTCCGACTGTTCATTCACGTTCCGTATAGCTTTATGCTGGACATGGCCATAACTTCACACAGGTACACACCACACAGCACGTTCGGTACAGGCACATTCCCGCTGGCGGGGAGCATGTAATGTTGCCTCTCGAAGTTCTCTCTACTGCGCAGTTACAGTCCCGTGTCCCGTGCGCCCACTGCACAGTTCAGCTAGTAGGCGAAGGGCAGTGCATAATGGCGCTTCTGACGGGACAGCGAGTCAGTGTCTCCGTCTCGCTTGAGAATGTTTCGGAACAATTGACACTCGGTGTTCTGGAACAGCGGAACATAACTGTGCACCGGCACAGTGTTCCGAAACAGGGACATAGTGCCCAACCCTATTATGCTGGGTACGTTCCTATCTCATTGGACGCAAACAGTGTGTGTCAGTGGGAGACAATATGTCTGTATGGCGAAATACTGAGATGGGGGTAGCACAGGGTGGGGTGTTATCACCACTTCTGTTCTGCCTATACATGAATGACCTATCAGAACAACTGACGAACTGTAAATATCACTTATACGCAGACGACATCCAATTGTATATTCATACCAAGCCGAATGAAATACAAGAAGCAACCATGAAATTAAACGAAGACTTATTTAACATTAACGAATGGACTAGTAGCCACTGCCTGAAGGTAAACCCATTAAAATCGCAAGCTCATAATAGGATCTAAAAAAACGCATGCCAAGTTAGAAAGCATCAACATACCGGTTGTCAAGATCAATGAAACACCTATAACACTGAAAGGCTCCGTTAAGAACTTTGGAATAATTTTTAATAAGTATTTAAGTTGGTCAGAGCACGTAACAAAAATTTGTCAACGTGTATTCTGTTCATTACACTCACTATACAAACTGAGGGATTTTCTACCTGTCAAAACCAGGAAACTGCTCGTTCAAGGACTAATACTAGCAATATTTGATTATGGTGATGTTGTCTATAATAACATAAGTTGTTCACTTGGTTCTAAACTTCAACGGGCGCATAATGCCTGCATTAGATTCATTCTAAATGTTCCGCTCCATTCCCACATCACCCCAGCTGTCCTGGTTAAGATTATGTGATAGACGTTAAGTACCACGCTGTTTCTCTTCTTCACAAAATACTGCGAACAGGTAAACCACATTATCTGAGAATAGATTTCAACTACCTCTCTCCCCCCGGTAGAGCACCCTCAAGGTCATCAGTACGATCCCTACTGTCCATCCCCACTCATCAGTCTCATCACAGTAGTACGTATAACAAGTCATTTGTGCCGGGGACCATACGTTCCTGGAATTCTCTCCCGGTTGAAATTAGAGACATAAGCAACCTAAAGCTATTCAGAAGAATGTGCTGGAAATTTTACCTACACTCACAATCAGATTAATTTACTCTTACAAGCACCCTTAAGTGTTAGATTATTAAGTTAAATGAATAAAATGTCAATGTAAGGTTAGAAACATTACAGTTTATATTTTTCGAGATATAGTTTTAATAATAGTAAATATTATAAATTAATTTTGAAATGTTAAAATGATTTTTATGATGCTTTAGATTTCGTTCAAATTACATTTCACATTAACTTTAAATTATGATAAATTTATTTTTAATTTTAAGTAGTATTGATTGAACATAAACGCGAACCTAGCGGAGGAAAAGAGAAAAACTATTACCCCGCTTTTTCCAATTTCTTTGAAATCATTTAGGAAAAGGCTAGGAAAACAACAAATAGGGAATCTGCCACCTGGGCGACTGCCCTAAATGCAGATCAGTATTGATTGAATTGAACAATAAGAAAGGTGAAAGGTCGTATGGCTTTTAGTGCCGGGACATCCCAGGACGGGTTCGGCTCGCCAGGTGCAGGTCTTTCTATTTGACTCCCGTAGGCGACCTGCGCGTCGTGATGAGTATGAAATGATGATGAAGACAACACATACACACAGCCCCCGTGCCATTGGAATTAACCAATTAAGGTTAAACTCCCCAACCCGGCCGGGAATCGAACCCGGGACCCTCTGAACCGAAGGCCAGTACTGACCGTTCAGCCAACGAGTCGGACATTTTAAGTTGTTATAATGTTCAGTATATTATGTTTATGTAGGTGCATAATTATATAGTTTGGCATAATAGCAGGCTTCATAGCCTGAGCCCCGCCATGTATATAAATAAATAAATACCGTGGCGAAGCACGGGTACATTTGCTAGTTTCGTAATATAATATTTCCTGCATCACCTGACTTAGTTAGCTTGGTCCAATCAACGTTACAGAATGCCTTTTCTAGATCTAAGAACGCCATGTACATAGGATTGTCCTTCTTAATTCGATCCTCTAAGATCAGTCGAAAAGTCGAGATTGCTTCACGTGTTCCTACATTTCTTCTGAAGCCAAATTGATCTTCTCCCAACCAAGCTTCAACTTGTTTTTTTTCATTATTCTGTAACTAATTCTTTAAAATTAGCATTAAAATTCAGTATACTTGTAAATATTAAATCCTTTCAAAGTTAGTACAGCACTACTCGATTGCATGTCTTTTATTGACACAAATACCGTATGTCAGGCATCGTCAATAGAGAGCGAAATGCCTTCGGAGCCAGTTTGCTCCCCGCTCTCTAGGAACGAGAGCAGCTTAGGGAGCAAGTAGGGGAAGTGCATGACGTAGTACTCGCTGGACACTCCGACACCACAACAACCACAGCTCCTCATTCAGACCTCGGTGGGACACAAGTGACCACCAACACCTCTGTCGCTCTCAACCTAGCCACCGAACCCCAACACACTGAATCTCACACTGACTCCACGACGGAATCCAACAATGACCCCGAGTCCAACACTGACTGACTGACTGTCCGCGGCTAGCCTCCCTTTTTATAGCTCGGGTGATGTGTACCAGAATATTCGCGAAGTGGCTAGAGACGGAACATTCTCGTTGCATCTCCCAGAAGTATTGTCATTCATTATCGAGTATAATTGTGTGTATGTGCGGCCGGCCCCGCGGTGTAGGGGTAGCGTGCCTGCCTTTTGCCCGGAGGCCCCGAGTTTGATTCCCGGCCAGGTCAGTGAATTTTTTACCTTGATCTCAGGGCTGGTTCGAGGTTCGCTCAACCTACGTGATTACAATTGAGGAGCTATCTGACGATGAGATGATGGCCTCGATCTAGAGAGGATTCGTTGTGCTGACCACACGAGAGGGCCGTGAGCCCTAACTTCGCCACATTCAAAGGCATAAAATAAATAAATAAATAAATAAATAAATAAATAAATAAATAAATAAATAAATAAATAAATAAATAAATAAATAAATAATCTGCAGGCCTTCGGGCTGAGCAGCGGTCGTTTGGTAGGTTATGGCCATTCGGGACTGTTACGTCATGGGGTTTTGTTTGGTTTTGGTGTGTTTATGTGACATTCTCGATTACATTATTTCAATAAAACAGTCAGTGTTTTATTCGTAACAGTATTTGGCAAAATAAATCATAACCTTTCTAACACCCAGTCTCTAATAATGAGTAATCGCTTGCTGTTGGCTTATCCCTCGTGCATGAGCAAGTTGGTGGTGGGGATTATTGTTTTAAGAGGAAGTACAACTGGGCAACCACTGACACTAATCAGAGGGGAAAAAACAGAAGGGATGCGACATTTCGAAAAATTAAGGTATCGGCCAGAGAAAGGCAAGGGCTACAAAGGGCGTGAAAAGGAAAGACTCTTTAGGCCTCGAATGCTCTAATACCGTCGAGGTCGGAAAAGAACAAGAGTTGACCAAGGGAGGTCGGATAGGATAGATGAAAGCGGGGAGCGTGGCACAAGTAAGTGGAAGTAATTCCAGGCCTCAGCTACGGGTTCAATGGTCGCCAACGCACGCTCTCCAAGTTACTAGCCCCTAGTACCTCCTTTAGTCGCCTCGAACGACATACATGGGATACCGTGGATGTCATTCTACCGCCCCCACCTACAGCGAGTTGTATGAGCAAGACCATGCGGAGATAGCAAAGAGACCAAACCATCGTGGTCGCAGTAGTCATCGTCATTATCGTCTTTACCGTCGTTATTGTCCGGCTCCATGGCTAAATGGTTAGGGTGCTGGCCTTTGGTCCAGGAACTTCCGGGTTCGATTTTCGGCCGAGTCGGTGATTTCAACCTTCATTAGTAAATTCCAGTGGCTTGGGGGCTGGGTGTGTGTGCCGCCTTCATCATTTGAATTTATCATAGGTAGGATCACATCCTCATAGACACGAAGGTCGCCTATGCGGCGTCAAGTAGGAAGACCTGCACCAACCCTCTTCGGAGGCCACACGCCATTATTATTATTATTATTATTATTATTATTATTATTATTATTATTATTATTATTATTGTTACCGTATTTTTGTGGTAGGTAGAGGTGAAAGAAGGTGCGGGTGTGAACGGGTCTCAAACTACGAAATTAAAGTTAATGTAAAATTTAACAAGGTTATATTTTCTTTCCAAAATTCAGAAATAACACGAAAGACAGGTACAGAGTAGCAAGGCAACAAAAGTATAGGTACAATATTTACCGGATTTGGGCTTCGCGCCCCAACTTCACAATTCTTGGGCAATCAGCCCAACCTTACTCCAAAATAAGTTTTAACAGAGGGGCAGAAAACCCCATTCATGCTCAGGAGCACTTGCTCCAAATTACACAGAAAAGCCTCCTCGAGGCATACAACACTCAATTTTCAAGAAAGAGCCACTCGCTCTCAAACTTTAAGCCTCTCAAAGGCCACACCAAACTCCACCTTCAAGCTGTCCTCTAAGGACGTAAACACAGGGGTAAAATACCCAACCTACTGAGGTCTATTAAGTGAGAAGAAGGTTAATTACATGACCTCTAAAATAACAATTTGAGAGGAGGCGATCTGCACTCCTAATGCATTTGTTTTAAAACCTAATCTGGCTCTAGGCCACTAATGCAAGGGCTAATCCCATACTACAGAGGTGACTTTAGAAAAGAACAATTTACTTTACATTAAGGAAGAATCGGTTGTGAGAAATAAGTTCACCTCAAAACAAATTGAGTGGGAGCTCGAGAGGGTTAAGCACTCTCTATCCCAATATGTAGCCTTAAAAGATAATAGATGCTAAGAGTAGTTACATTTTAGGAAAAGGTTACATGGTAGAAACGCTTCGGACCCGCCCCGAGAGTTAAACTGCTGAGCTAGCAAGAAAAGAAGTTATTAAAAGGCCATTACCTTGGTGTAGAACTGCTCCCCGAAGAAAGAGGCGCTTCCCGCCCCCTGCTATGTACTTTACACACTGAAAGATGGTACTGAAGTGGCGCAGAGACCCTAAAATCAGCAGTTTATATACTCTCGCGGGAAGTTCGAGGCGTTTCAGGTAAGAAAACACCCGCCCACAATCACTTTATTGGCTAGGGTACAGCAACATATCCCCTTTGGAGAAGATACACCTGATTGGTTAGAAATTAATTTTAAAAATTCGGGATTGGCTAAATACAAAACAAGGGGAAAGAAAGGGGTATACAGCCAACTTAAACAATAACAGAAAGAAATTTAACAAGAAACAAACTTTTGAAATAAAAATTTTCTCCAAAAAAACAGTTCTTTCACTTCGCACTAGGGTGCACTATTGTTGATCTTCAGTAGTGTCCTCTAGAAGAGAAAGTTCACACTTCTTACAATAGGGAAACAAAAATGCGTCAAAACGACCCAGTTCAGAAACTACAACATTTCCCAGTAGTGACATCTTCAGAGAAACTTGAAAATTAATTTCGTAGATAAAGTTCAGACTTCCTCCAGCAGAGGAGTTTCAATTGGCGCAAATTTTAAATTAGCGGCGTGGAGGTGTACCGCCCGGTACAATTATTATTATTATTATTATTATTATTATTATTATTATTATTATTATTATTATTATTATTATTATTATTATTATTATACCATCGTTGTTGTTGGCACTGCTATTCTTGTTCTTACGGCAACGGAAAACTCTTTAATTAGTTCGTAAGAGCTTGAATTCTTCTTCTTTCTCTTTCTGGACATTCTCCGGTATATTGAGGTCGGCACTTGACGTGTATTTGGCTCGATTTTACGGCCGGATGCTCTTCCTGACACCAACCTTATACGGAGGGATGCATGCATTGTTGCGTGTTTCTGTGGTGGTTCGTAATGCGATGTGTTGTATGTATATGAAGATAAGTGGATTAAGACGAATACAATCAGTCTTCGAGCCAGAGGAATTAACTATACGCAGTCAAAACTGACTGGTAATTGAACCCAGGACCTTCTGAACCGTAACGCAATATGCTGATCATTCAGTAAAGAAAAGAAAATTCCATTGTTATTAAATAGTGTGAGGGTGAGGAACTAGTCACGTGGTAGTCACGGAGGATTGGTATGTGATTATGTGTGAAAGTAGTGGGAGGTTCACTTGCATTTATCACATTGGTGGGAAAACTCCTGTGGCTGGCCCAGATTCCAGTTACAAATCCTTCTCTGAGTACTTCCTCGTCCCCCATAGCTGGCGGTGTAAAAAAAATTATTGATATACGCTCGGCTTAGTTCGTATCATACTGTAATCACAGCAGCAGTGATATTTCATCTGACTCTTTGTGTGTTTGTGATGAAACCTTCCCATTATCCTAAAGTTCACACCATTTTCTAGGGCTTCATCTCCTCGTTCATTAGTGTCCCATTCTCTGTCTGTCAGCTCGACAGTGATTAGAATACATCCCAAAGGTTATTTCAAGTTCGTTCTTGATTTAAAGTCCTGGGGTATTTTATCCGCTGTAGTGGAACGATTTGCTAGTTTCAGGTGGTATAATCTCTCTGCCAAGCTGATGTAGAGCTGATATTCTCACCCGCCGACAATTCGATGTCTTCTTTGTGAGTAACTTCGATTAATGAATATTGAATTTTCACGACCGCATTGTAATCGAAATCGACTTTCAACCTATTAGGTCGTGTTACACGTACATTGTACGTGTTGAAGAGATGTTAAGTACGGAACAAAAATGGCCAACCAGACACCAGTGGATCCGAACCCACAACCTTCCTAATTCACGTCGGTTGCTCTTCCAATTGAGTTATGGTGGCCTAAATCATATTTGTTCTATTGGAAAGAATCTAAGCTACAGATCTGGCACTATTGCCATCACACAGTAGAGGGCGTGCAAGTCGCCCGTTGTGGGCCAGGTAATGAATATTGAATTTTCACGATCGCATTTTAATTGAAATCGGATCCCACTGGTGTCCGGCAGGCCATTGTCGTTCTGTACTTTTAACATTCCACCTCTGTGGTGTAGTGGTTAGTGTGATTAGCTGCCACCCCCAGAGGCCCGGGTTGGATTCCCGGCTCTGCCAAGAAATTTGAAAAGTGGTACAAGGGCTGGAACGGGGTGCACTCAGCCTCGGGAGGTCAACTGAGTAGAAGGGGGTTCGATTCCCTCCTCAGCCATCCTAGAAGTGGTTTTCCGTGGTTTCTCACTTCTCCTCCAGGCAAATGCCGGGGTGGTACCTACTGTAACTTAAGGCCACGGCCGCTTCCTTCCCTCTTCCTTGTCTATCCCTTCCAAACTTCCCATCCCCCACAAGGCCCCTGTTCAGCATAGCAGCTGAGGCCGCCTGGGCGAGGTACTGGTCATTCTCCCCAGTTGTATCCCCAGACCCAGAGTCTGAAGCTTCAGGACACTGCCCTTGAGGCGGTAGAGGTGCGATCCCTCGCTGAGTCCGAGAGAAAAACGAACCTTGGAGGGTAAACATAAGACCTATCTTATTACTGACTTTGCCACGAAATTTGGAAAGTGGTACGAGGGCTGGAACAGGGTCCACTTAGCCTCGGAAGGTCAACTGAGTAGAGGGGGATTCGATTCCCTCCTGAGCCATCCTCGAAGTGATTTTCCGTGGTTTCCCCACTTCTCCTCCTGCCAAATGCCGAGATGGTACCTAACTTAAGGTCACGGCCGCTTCCTTCCCTCTTCCTTGCCTGTCCCTTCCAATCTTCCCATCGACCAACAAGGCCCCTGTTTAGTATAGCAGGTGAGGCTGTCTGGGAGAGGTACTGGTCCTCCTCCCCAGTTTTATCCCCCGACACCGAGCTCGATAGCTGCAGTCACTTAAGTGCGGCCAGTATCGAGTATTGGGGAGATAGTGGGTTCGAACCCCACTGTCGGCAGCCCTGAAGGTGATTTTCCGTGGTTTCCCATTTTCACACCAGGCAGATGCTGGGTCTGTACCTTAATTAAGGCAATGGTCGCTTCCTTTCCACTCCTAGCCCTTTCCTGTCCCATAGTCGCTATAAAACCTACCTGTGTCCGTGCGACGTAAAGCAACTTGTAAAACATTGGCCAAACACACGGGTCTCTCTATCGTGTGAAAAAATGGGGTGGCAGGAGTGGTGTGTTAGGAGGAAGACGGGAGACTCTCAGAGGTTGTATCGTACAACAGTTAGAAGTTAACACTGGCTCACTTTCTTGGATCTTGCCAGTTCGGTGGTGTACTGAGGAACTCCCGCCGCCATAAAATGAGGTCCTTCATCGTTGAAGTACTTCGTAGAAAAGGTTTTGACGTGCATGAAGAGGTCCACGGCATATCATGTAATGGCATTTCCAGTCGAATGGACATGACTGTCTACACGAACAAGCAACGATAGGCTACATCAGATTATCAGGTTTGAGCATCATCTTGGCCAGCCTGAAGAAGGGGACATATATATATAATCCAACCATACCTTACTATAAAGATAAAACCATTTTGATGAGATCAAGGTAATAGGGCTAATGCTTGGAGTTCGTGGTACTGTGCCAGCCTTCTTCATCAAGTTCACCGGGCGAGTTGGCCGTGCTGTTAGGAGCGCGCAGCTGTGAGCTTGCATCCGGGAGATAGTGGATTCGAATCCCACTGTCGGCAGCCCTGAAGATGGTTTTCCGTGGTTTCCCATTTTCAAACCAGGCACATGCTGGCTGGGGCTGTACCTTAATGAAGGCCACGGACGCTTCCTTCCCATTCCTAAGCCTTTCCTGTCCCATCGTCGCCATAAGACCTATCTGTGTCTGTGCGACGTAAAGCAAAATAGCCACACAAAAAAACCATCAAGTTTTGGAAACGATTATTCAGTAAAGGACAGGATTTCGGACTTCGTTCAGTGGGAATAGTGTGATCTCACATTTATAATCCACATGTTTTTTTTTTTTCTTAATCAGCCTTCAGCCTAGTCTTAATGCATGTTATTTTTTTCATTTGCCTATTGTACACTTTGCTCTTTGTTGGCAGCCCGTACATACAGAAAGTTGATGGTTTTAATAAATCGTATTTCTCTCTCGGGAGCCTCTGTGGCTCAGGCTTCTCACCGTTGTCTTTCATTCCAGCAACACACTCCAATATTTCATTTAATCTGTCAGTCTAATCATTGCCCAAACGGAGTGCGACAGGCTTCGGCAGCTATCCTCGCCGATAGATAGGGGTTTCATTCATCCCATTCCTGACCCGGTTGAATATGGAATCAGGCTGTGGATTTTCATTTCTTTTCTCCCTCGACGAACTTTATTTATTAGTAGGCCCACCAGCTAGGTTAGTGGAATGTACTGCCCGAGAATTCGGACACTAGATGATGTTCTACCGCTTGTCTGTGAAGATGAGATGTTGGTTTGCATTGAGGTAGGTTTGAATGTAAAATTATCAGCGTTGTTACACAGTGATCACGTCTTGACAGGTAAAATCCTGCTAGTTATTATGTAATAATTGAAGTATTTCCTGAACAACAGGTATATAGACAGGGCAATGCTCTGTCGGCGACCTTCTAATCCCCTTCAATAGCTTCGTGCTTCAACAAGTGCAACGTCATGGCCACTGAACTGTTCCCGTCTCCACGTCACAGTAGCCTTGATTATCGCGAAGTTGAAGTGGTCTACAGTTGTAAAGATGAGACATGGTGCTGGCGCCTCGGTGGAGAAAAACAACTGAATATCACCTGGCAAGAAGGGCTTGTTGCTATAGCAACAGCGTCTGACTTGTCAATATTAGTAACACTGTATCCAGCGTGGTAAATGTGTCCGGTAGCTTCCTCGTCAACCGCAGAGTATCTCGCGTTAACTGCGCTTCGTGAATTTTTTTTGACGTCTGTCGATTTTTAAATACTGGCTCCCTTGGTAAAAATCCGTGTGCCCCCAAAACTGTGAATATGAGACGTCCTTCTGTAATTTCTAAACCATAAAACAAATCCTATGGCACAGCAGCCTTGGTGGGTCGTCGCCTACCAAGAGATCTCAGCTCAGTACCAAGGCGTGCAGATTCCGAGATGCGCGTGGTTAGCGCAATTGTTGTCCTTGGCTTTCTCGACTGGGACTGCTATCTCACGTTAGGTAGCTCCTCAGTTGTAATTGTGTAGGCTACGCGGACCTCGAACCAGGTAAAAATTAGACCAGAATTAAAATCTGTGGATTGGCCGGGAATCGAGCCCGGGGCCGCTGGGTAAGAGGTGCCACGGAACTGGCAGCTGTTCCTTAAAGCTATAGATATATTTTACAACGGTGTTTTAAGCTGAACCAATCACAACTAACGTCTTGATGACGAATGGAGTAATCGTGGTCAGATGCCATTTCCTATTTCGTGAGATACGAAAAGACACTTCGTGATCGTCTTTAACCTGGCGCTTAGGTCAAGCGACCTCCTGTAGCGTGGGAGGAAGGCTTCATTCTCTGTGGTAAACGGGAATTATTTTGCCAGTTCCTTATCGGGTTGCTAATAACATTTTTCCTCTTCCGAATTCTATGAAATAAAAATAGATTTATTGTCATAATTATATTGAATAAACCAACTTAGAATCAACATTTCTGTTTGATAAAAGTGAGATCTTCGGGGTTACGAAAGAATATCCCCCTGTGGGTGGGGGCGGTAGAATAACACCCACGGTATCCCCTGCCTGTCGTAAGAGGCTACTAAAAGGGGCCCCATGGGCTCTGAACTTTGGAGCGTGGGTTGGCGACCACGGGGCCCTCAGCTGAGTCCTGGCATCGCTTTCACTTACTTGTGCCAGGCTCCTCACTTTCATCTATCCTATCCGACCTCTCTTGGTCAACTCTTGTTCTTTTCCGACCCCGATGCTATTAGGTTTGCGAGGGCTAGGGAGTCTTTCATTTTCACGCTCTTCGTGGCCCTTGTCTTTCTTTGGCCGATATCTTCATTTTTCGAAGTGTCGGCCCCCTTCCATATTTTCCCTCTGATTAGTGTTATATAGAGGATGGTTGCCTAGTTGTACTTCCTCTTAAAACAATAATCACCACCACTTACGAAAGAATAGAAAGTCACCATGGTGATAAAGAGTCCATAGATTATTGTTATTATGTAGGCTATGTTAAGCCTGAGCGTATTCGACATTAAACTATCTTTTGACTGACTTCTATAAAGGCGCTGGAGAAGGATGTTGAAGGTACTATGGACAGAGAGAGAGTGACTAAATGAAAACAATTGCGAAAAGAGGAATGGTATTGTTGGTCACCTCCTGCCGTGTTCAATGTGGTTCACGACCCTTCTGGAGAGAAAAATGGAAGGACGTAACGCGAGAGGAAGATCAAGGCAGGAATTCGCGGACATGTTCAAGGTAGGAAGAAAATACAGTGAAGTGAAGAGACTGACCTTAGAAAGAAATAATCTGCAAGCTCAGCAATCTTTTTGTTGAGGAGGAGAAGAAGAAGAAGAAGAAGAAGAAGAATTGGGATGTGTGAACAAGTACCTAGCGATAACTGAATATCTAACGTATCACTCATAGGTTGCCAGAAATAGCCTGTGATTACGGGATGTTGCTGTGATATGATGAGTAAATTTGAAAATTTCGTATCTTAACCTCGAATCGGCTAGTTCACACTAAGCTTACGGTGTGGGGTCTCAAGAATTTCGCTACAGTGATTCGCTTATTTCGAAAATCGCCAAGGCGACTTGCTGTCAGGTCGCTACAGGAGAAATGAACTTTCCACTGTGGCCAGTGCAACAATTTGTAGCTAAATAATTCAAAATGTCAATTAGCCACTAACATAAGAGATTTTATCATTATTAATAAATTTTAAATTTTGCGGTCGCAATTTTTAGTATCAAAATGTTGGCTAGTTCGCATGAGTAAAATAAATGTAAGAAACGCCACAAACGAAGTCCAGTACGAATCCATTCGGAGCCTCCTTTGACATAATGGAAAGTGAATTAAATAATACCCGCCCCCCCCCCCGTAGAACAATTTCCAACTGAAGCACTGAGTGTATTAATACCTCATTAATAATAATAATAATTAAGAAAATTAAATAATTAATTATTATTATTATTATTATTATTATTATTATTATTTTTATTATTATTATTATTATTATTATTCATTTCTTATTATAACAAGTAAAGAAACCACACCCTCTCTTGTGTGTAAAAGAGAAAAAAAGGAAAAGAAACTCTCGCAACTGGTGCGATGAGAGAACTGACCTTGGAGCTTTGAGCTCGGAGCACGAACTACGGGCAGAGAATTGTGGCAAAACGAGAGCGAAAATATAAACCTGCGATGAGATGCAATTATTTTCTGTTTTTATTTACTTTGGGGACTTGAAACATCTTTGGTCATCAGTCCCGTGAAGAAAGTGTCTAATACCTAGTGTCGAATTCCCACGGGTACTGAGCCGTGCGAGACTTCTGTCATTAGAACAAGTAGACGAGTGTTAATTGGTTGTTTTGGTGCACGACCTTTACCAAGACAGAAGGATCCGACATGTTAGAAGACTCGCCAGCTGCGAGTTTCTATGTTGGAGGACAATATAAATCAGACATTCAGCTGAAAATTATATTTTAACTCAAAAGGAAACTCCGCGACTTTCCACCTTCTGATTTTTACGAAAATTAGTTGTCATGTGTTCACTTGTCAGGTAAGTAACTTCCGTTTGTTTTGGAGTTCTTCCGATCTCGAGTTATTGAAAGGAAAACAGTGAGCTCCTCCCTATAGTTAGGCAACCTGAAAGTGCTCTGCGGTAAAATGTCAGAAATTACGTTTAGACGTTTTCTGAGCTTATTTCCTATCTTATTTAATAATAATAATAATAATAATAATAATAATAATAATAATAATAATAATAATAATAATAATAATAATAATAATAATTGTACCGGGCGGTACACCTCTACTCTGTTTATTTAAAAGTTGCGCCAGTTGAAACTCCTCTTCTGGAGGAAGGTTGAACTTTATCTATTCTATTAATTCTCTACTTTCTCAGAAGATGTCACCACGTGGAAAATTTTGAGTTTTTGAACTGTGTCACTTTTGATGTGTTTTGTTTCGCTTGGAGTAAGAAGTGTGAACTTTCTCTTCTAGAGGACACTACTGAAGAATTACAATAGTGCAACCTAGTGCGAAATCAAAGAACTATTTTGTTGGAGAAATTTTTATTTCAAAAGTTTGTTTCTTGTTAAATTTCCTTCTGTTATTGTTTAAGTTGGCTGTATACCCCTCTTTTTCCCTTAGTTTGGATCTAGCCAATCCCGAATTTCGTTAATTAATTTTCCACCAATAATGTGTTTCTTTTTCCTCTATGTAGGGGTTTCTTTTCCCGAACCAATAAAAACTTTGAGGGAGGGTGTTTTATTTCCCCTAACGCCTAGAATCTTCCGCGAGAGGATATAAACTGCTGATTTTGGGGTCTCCGGGCCACTTCTGTTCCATCTTTCAGTGTATTAAGTACATAGCAGGAGGCGGGAAGCGCCTCTTTCTTCTTCAGCCGTTCAACACCAGGTAATGGCCTTTTAATAACTTCTTTTCTTGCTAGGTCGGCAGTTTAACACTCGCGGCGGGTTCGAAGCATTTCCATCATGTAACCTTTTCCTAAAATGTAATTACTCTTTTCATCTTTTTCTTGTAAAGTTACATATTGGGATAGAGAGTGCTAACCCTCTCGAGCTCCCACTCACATTTGTTTTGAGGTGAACTTATTTTCTCAAACTTTTCTTCGTTTATGTAATGTAAAGTGTTCTTCTCTAAGTCACCTCTGTAGTATGGGATTAGCCCTTGCGTTAGTGGCCCAGAGCCAGATTAGGTTTTAAAAGCCAAGTGTATTAGGAGTGCAAGTTCGCCTCCTCTCAAGTTGTATTTTAGAGGTCATGTATTAATCTTTTCTCACCTAATAGACCTCAGTAGGTTGGGTATTTTACCCCTGTGTATATGTCCTTTGAGGACAACTTGAAAGTTGAGTTTGGTGTGGCCTGGGAGAGGCTTAACTTTAAGAGCGTGTGGCTCTTTTCTAAAACTGAGAGTTGTATGCCTCGAGGAGGCTTTGCTGTGTAATTTGGAGCAAGGGCTCCAGGGTTTGAGTGGGGTCTTCTGCCCCTTTTGTTGAAATTGGTATATCGTAAAGTTGAGCTAGTTGCTCAAGAAGTGTGTTTTCAGGGCTCGAAGCCCAAATTCTTTAATCCCTGTAATTGTACATTTCAAGTTGTATTTCGGCTACTAAGTACCTGTTCTATTTGTTGTTACCTAATTTTGAAAAGAAAATATAACCTTGTTAAATTTTAAAATTTAATTTCTCTTTAGTAGCTTGAGACCTATTCACCACCCAGCACCTTCTTTCATGCTTAACTACCACAAAAACTCGGTAACAAGTGGTAGCAGAGCATGGTTGAATGGGTCTCAATTTAGCCCCTTTTGACGGCTAAACATTGCTTTGATTCGAACTCTAACAATTTTCTCAGTTGCTGGAATTTTTTGAGTTTTTCAAAATTGTTCTGTCATCATGCCCGGCCCTCGCGATGTTCTCCTCCTTAACTACTTGCGCAAAGAGGAGTTGATATATGAGTTAACTATCAGAAATGTTCAATCTGGAGGCACGGTTGCAATAGATACTAACAAGCTTAGAGAGTCCCTTGATTTGCCCATTTCCATCCCCAATTTGGGAGAGAAAGAAATTGATGACTCTCTTTCCACGATCGTCGAGAATATTACTGGGCTAGCATCTGTAGTCAGCTTTTTTGATGAAAACGATCCATCTCCTAATCAAATTAAGCGTGTGCAAGGTAGGCTGTATCACTTTGCAAATAGAGTTAATGATCTGTTGTCTCTAAAGGTGAATGACGTTCAGAGGAAGGACGCTAATACGCTCCTTGAAACTATTTCTGAATTGTCTAATAAGGTCACTCAATTGCTAACCGGCGAAGCTCCTCCCAAAACTGATCAACCCGCCACGGTGAATGTAGGTAACGAGGAAGAGCCTCCTCAGGGAGAAGTCAATAGGATAACCGTTGCTGCTCAAACTATCTCTGCCCCATCGAACAACGATTCTGAACGCCGTGCGTCATTGGGTAACATCCGCTCTGAATTAACTTCTTTGCCATTGAAACCTTTAACGACTATGTCACCTGGGTTCAGTAGCTTGCCTCATCCATTGGCAATGTTGCTTAGAGGTATCTCTAAGTTTTCCGTCAACACCACCAGTGATGTAATTTCATTTTTAAGATTTCTAGTGGAATTTCAGGATCATGCTCTGGTTTTTTCTCTTTCGCCATGTCAAATTTTGCAAATTATCTATCCGTATGCTATTGGTATTCTCTCTGATAAAATCGTAAGAGCCATTGCCGAGCAATCATCTATTGAGGATTTCCATGCCCATTTGCTAGCTAACTTCATCCCGGCTAGGGCCAGGTCCTCCCTTATTCAGAAATATTATTATCGGGTACAGCGCTTGGATGAAAACCTGGCAGACTTCATCCAAGATATTAAGTTTTATACTAGGGTGTTTGCTCTCCACTTCCCTGAGGATCAGATCGTGCAAGCTATTGTTGAAGGGATTTCACCACCCTACAGGTCATATTTGTGTTTCGCGGCGTGCCCGCAAACCTTCTCTGAACTGGAAGCATTGGCCGTCTCAGCGGAAGGAGTTAGGTATGCCGATTCCTTGCGTGTGGCGAAAGAACCCCCGCCTTCCTTCAGTAACACTCGGCCTCCACCTCGCCGACCAGTCAATCCCCGTAAATGTTATGCTTGTGGGTCGCCTGACCATCTGCGGAATAAGTGTCCTCTGATCAAGTCAAGTGGGACAAGGAATGGAGCAGGGTCATCACAAGGCTGTTTTAAGTGTGGGGCCTTCTCACATATCGCCAAGAATTGCCCAAACTCAAATAGCACCCCCTCCTGCTCAACTTCTGGTGCAAATTCCAGCTATTCCAATAATAAAAAGTGACTAGTGGCGTCGGCTGAGCCGACTAATCCATCTTCCCGAGACTTAGCCCCTAGTAAACAGGTTGTAAATGCAGAGATCGACCAACCTTCAAATTCATCTTTTTTTGAATGCCCCAGAGAGTGTCTTAGGATTGCGGCGGATACCCCCGCACCTGTTCCTTTTCTTAAGATTGAGTTAAATAACGAGCCTATAACAGCTCTCTTAGATTCAGGCAGTGTTTGCTCCATTATTTCGGCTGATTGGTATTCTAAATTGAAATCTGTTTGTAAACTCCCTGACTATGTCTCTTCTCCTGTTCAATACGTTTCGGCTAATTCATCTCCATTAGAAATTCTAGGTTCCTTACTGGTCAAAATTCGTGTTTTTAAGTTTACATGGAAAGTTAAATTGTTTGTGGCCAAGCAATTGTCTTGCCCCATCATATTGGGAGCGGACTTCATTTCTCACACTGGTCTTGTGCTCGATCTCCAGTGTAGGTCGTGCATATTCAAATTTGCGTCCAATTGTAGAATTCCCTTGTTAAAGTGTAATTCTGTATCATGTTCATCTATTTCGCCTACCCAGGATGAGATGTTGTTAGACCTTAGACATCTACCTGAGGAGCAGGCTGATAGTATTCGGAAACTGTGTCAGTCGTTTCCCGAGGTGTTCTCTGATACTCTTGGTGTTACTGACCTTATTGAATACAAAATTGAGGTCACGGATTCAATTCCTGTCCGTTTTCCACCGTATAGGCTATCTCCACCTAAAATGAAGGCTCTGAAAGAAATCATCGATCAGATGTTGAAGGATGGTATTATTAGGCCCTCTAAGTCAGCGTATTCTTCGCCTATTTTTCTAGTCCCGAAACCCCAAGGAGGCTTCAGGCCTGTCATTGATTACAGGGCTCTCAATCGGAAGGTGGTGTTGCAATCTGTGCCCCTTCCCGACCTTCATTCTTGCTTCTCATGGTTTCGTAAGGCCAAGTTCTTCACCATCTTGGACTTGAATCAGGCCTATAATCAAATTCCCCTTGCCGAAGAGTCTAAACATCTTACAGCGTTTGCCACGGACTGGAATTTATATGAATACAACCGCGTGCCTTTCGGGCTCCCCACGGGGGCAGCTGTGCTCACTAGGCTACTAGATAGGGTCTTTTCCGACATCAAATTTGAGTACTTATATCACTACTTGGATGATGTCGTCGTATTTTCCGAAACCTTTGAAGAACATCTAGATCATTTGCGAGAAGTTCTCAATCGCCTTCGTAAGGCTGGGTTAACTGTTAAGTTGTCCAAGGTTGCCTTTGCTAAGCCCTCTATGTCATTCCTAGGGCATATTGTGTCACCTGATGGTGTAGCAGTCGATCATTCTAGAACACAGGCCATCCGTGACTTTAAACCTCCTAAGGACATCAAAGGTATCGCTAGATTCATTGGTATGGTGAATTTCTTCAGGAAGTTTATTCCTAACTTCGCTAATAGAGCGGCGCCCTTAAACCTTCTTCGTAGGAAAGGCATCAAATTCGAGTGGGGACCTTCTCAACAAGCCGCTTTCGAAGATCTTAAATTAGCTCTCTGTAATGCCCCTGTACTTGCTATGCCTGATTTCTCGAAGAAATTCATCGTCCAAACGGACGCGTCGTCGTCAGCTGTAGCTGCAGTCCTTCTTCAAGAGACTGAACTAGGGAGGCGTCCCATCGCCTATGCATCTAGGACTCTATCGGTTCAAGAAGCCAAGTATTCCATCTATGAGCTCGAAGGGTTGGCAGTCTTATTCGCCTTAGAAAAGTTCCGTCTCTATCTGGAACATGTCAAATTCGATCTGGAGACAGATAATCAAGCCTTAAGCTGGGTCTTAGGTAGGCCGCGTCGTACAGGTCGTATAGCCCGTTGGGCCATCCGTATTTCTGCCTTCCAATTCGATGTACGGCATATCAGAGGTACTGAAAATGTTGTTGCCGATGGACTCAGCCGTATGTTTCATAACGACGTCGAGACCCACGAACCGGTCGACAGTTCATCACCTTCCGAGTCCATACTATCTGAGGTTAATGCCATCCTAACAGATGCTCCCATGCTCTTTAGAGATATTGAGAAATACCAACGTGAAGATCCGACGCTGGCGCCGATAATGGAAACCCTTTCTTCTGGGGAGCACGTCGTCCCTTATGTTCTGAGGAATGGTGTTTTATGTTGCCCTTCGAGGCATGACAAGATGATGAAAGTTGTCGTTCCAGCTGTTCTCGTGCCTATGATCGTCAAATACTATCATGAGACCCCATTGGGGGGGCATCTTGGAATCTTTAAAACCCGTGAAAAGATTCGTGAAAGGTTCATCTGGAAAAGTATGGACGGTGAAATTCGTGAACTTGTAAAAGCCTGTAAATCTTGTTTGCTTAGTAAACCCACCATGTCCACTAAAGTAGGCCTTTTGTCTTCTCATCAAGCGTCGCGCCCCATGGAACGCCTGTATATCGATTATGTGGGACCCTTCCCCCAGTCAAAGGGTAATGCCAACAAGTTCATCTTTGTGTGTGTAGATGGTTTTACAAGATTTTCCTGGTTATTTCCGACTAAGCTGGCTACCGCTCAGTCCACCATTACTTGCCTAAATTCTATTTTTGCTTCTTTTGGTCCGTGCCAATACATTGTATCTGATAATGCTAAAGCTTTTACATCAAATCTGTTTCGTAAATTCTGTTTTGACTTGTCCATCTCTCATGTAACT
Organism: Anabrus simplex; assembly: GCF_040414725.1. Taxonomy (NCBI): domain Eukaryota; kingdom Metazoa; phylum Arthropoda; class Insecta; order Orthoptera; family Tettigoniidae; genus Anabrus; species Anabrus simplex. The sequence goes on along the minus strand of NC_090265.1, from coordinate 1,644,241,168 downwards.
ACATCTGCTTATTACCCTCAACCATCTCTGGCTGAACGGGTTAACCGTAATCTCAGGTCCGCACTTATTGCCTATCATCATGAAGATCATTCTAGGTGGGACACGTCCCTGCATTGGTTAGCTTTTGCTTTGAATTCGGCGGTTCATGAATCTCACAAATTTACTCCAGCTTCTTTGATGTTTAAGTTTGTTCCCAACACGCCGCTCTCTAACCTCTGGTCTCTGAATGACATTCTGCCCGAGACAATAGATCCGGACAACATTAAAGATCTTTGGAAGAAGGCTAAAGCCAATCTTAAAGTGTCTCATGAAAAGGTTAGGGAAAGGTATGATCGTGGAGACCCACCCCTTTGAAGGTAGGCGACCAGGTTATGGTCAAAAATTTTGTTCCCGCGGGCAAGCTTGCCCCCAGATTTCATGGGCCTTGTATCATTCTCGATTTTCTTACGCCGGTTACCTTATTGCTAAGTAATCCAGCCACCGAGAGGATATTTAGAGTTCACCTGTCCCAGGTGAAACCGGTGTAATTTCTGTGTTAACTTGCTTCATATTATTTTGAAAGGATAGGAAGGTTATGTTTTTTCTTTTTTTTGAGTTTCACTTTTAAGGCATTCTGCCCCTTCTGTAATATTTTGGTTTTAGATGTAAGCATGTTTGTGAAACCTGCCCCGACCCATTAAACTGCCATCCTGTCTTTGCCACGGCCATTACCACGCTCCCGTCTCCTGCTCCACCTTACACTGTGGCTTCATAATAGTAAATGCCATGGATATCTACACGCCGCTGGCCCCTCAACCTCTCCACAAGCCTGTACCCTCAAAGGAAATGATTGTCCAACACAATTCTGCCGCCTAGCTTTAATGTTTCAGCGCCCCCGCAGCCGCGCAGCGCCGTGCAGCGACTGGGGAGGGGGATGGGCCCCCTCCTCTCCAGCGAGGACGTCATGTGCACGGCGAGCCGGAGCTCACCTCCCGGCCAAGGCTGATGTGCGGCGCACGACCTGCTACATGCCCGCAGCCTGTATCTGTTCACCGCGGGCGCGGCGTACTTCAACACCTCTGCTCCCCTCATAGTGCGGGCGAGCGGGATCTCAGGGTACTTGAGGGGTCCGAGCGGCCTCCGTTGGACGCAAGCTGCTACGGCCGGTCTGGCCATCCGACTCAATCTACATCAACTACATGGACAGTCACCATAAGCAATAATTACATTTGGGAATTTAACAACAATATTTGGTGGACATTGCAAAACTTTTCTTCACTTTTAAGCATTAAAAGTTTATCTTCAGAAATACAAATTCTACAAACATAAAAACTTTACTGCACCGGCAACAACAAAATTTTGAAATTGCAACCAACCAAATTACTAAAATCTTATAAATGCTTCCGCAATTAATCTTAATATCAACATCAAAACTTGGACCTTATTTTGGAAACAAAGCTTATGTTCTTCTGTGTTACCCCTTGGAGGAACTTTTGGGGGGGGGAGGTCTGTACCGGGCGGTACACCTCTACTCTGTTTATTTAAAAGTTGCGCCAGTTGAAACTCCTCTTCTGGAGGAAGGTTGAACTTTATCTATTCTATTAATTCTCTACTTTCTCAGAAGATGTCACCACGTGGAAAATTTTGAGTTTTTGAACTGTGTCACTTTTGATGTGTTTTGTTTCGCTTGGAGTAAGAAGTGTGAACTTTCTCTTCTAGAGGACACTACTGAAGAATTACAATAGTGCAACCTAGTGCGAAATCAAAGAACTATTTTGTTGGAGAAATTTTTATTTCAAAAGTTTGTTTCTTGTTAAATTTCCTTCTGTTATTGTTTAAGTTGGCTGTATACCCCTCTTTTTCCCTTAGTTTGGATCTAGCCAATCCCGAATTTCGTTAATTAATTTTCCACCAATAATGTGTTTCTTTTTCCTCTATGTAGGGGTTTATTTTCCCGAACCAATAAAAACTTTGAGGGAGGGTGTTTTATTTCCCCTAACGCCTAGAATCTTCCGCGAGAGGATATAAACTGCTGATTTTGGGGTCTCCGGGCCACTTCTGTTCCATCTTTCAGTGTATTAAGTACATAGCAGGAGGCGGGAAGCGCCTCTTTCTTCTTCAGCCGTTCAACACCAGGTAATGGCCTTTTAATAACTTCTTTTCTTGCTAGGTCGGCAGTTTAACACTCGCGGCGGGTTCGAAGCATTTCCATCATGTAACCTTTTCCTAAAATGTAATTACTCTTTTCATCTTTTTCTTGTAAAGTTACATATTGGGATAGAGAGTGCTAACCCTCTCGAGCTCCCACTCACATTTGTTTTGAGGTGAACTTATTTTCTCAAACTTTTCTTCGTTTATGTAATGTAAAGTGTTCTTCTCTAAGTCACCTCTGTAGTATGGGATTAGCCCTTGCGTTAGTGGCCCAGAGCCAGATTAGGTTTTAAAAGCCAAGTGTATTAGGAGTGCAAGTTCGCCTCCTCTCAAGTTGTATTTTAGAGGTCATGTATTAATCTTTTCTCACCTAATAGACCTCAGTAGGTTGGGTATTTTACCCCTGTGTATATGTCCTTTGAGGACAACTTGAAAGTTGAGTTTGGTGTGGCCTGGGAGAGGCTTAACTTTAAGAGCGTGTGGCTCTTTTCTAAAACTGAGAGTTGTATGCCTCGAGGAGGCTTTGCTGTGTAATTTGGAGCAAGGGCTCCAGGGTTTGAGTGGGGTCTTCTGCCCCTTTTGTTGAAATTGGTATATCGTAAAGTTGAGCTAGTTGCTCAAGAAGTGTGTTTTCAGGGCTCGAAGCCCAAATTCTTTAATCCCTGTAATTGTACAT